>NW_024041150.1:31226554-31311712 GCF_014851395.1 Micropterus salmoides
ACCCAACACTGTTGATGAATGATGATGACGTATGCCTCTGCTATACTCTGTACCTACTCCTTCGCTAGGTAGCTACATGACTAATTGTGGGGGCAGAATATAGGAAAGAAAAGGAGGAAAGAAAGGCACTAACACACTGACCTTTAGACCAGACAAACATAGTGTTACTATAATTAGTGTAGTTCACTGGATCTCCTCTTCCAGCTCTGCACTTATATCCTGCTGTGTGTGTCTGTCCATGATGTAGGAATCCTGTTCATCCCGTTGCTGCTGCCAGGTAGCAGCTCTTGGTCGTAGGAGTTGCCTGATAGTTTGGGAACAGCCTTAAACCAGAAGAACCTCCATCCTGCAGATGGATCTTTAACACTGCAGCTCAGAGTTACTGAGGCTCCAGGACTCAGCCAGGATGGAGACACAGTGAGGACAGGTTTGGTTTTATTTGCTGGAAATAGATATCCCAGAATTAAAACTCTTTTCTTGTTTATGGATTGAGTGCAGTTTGGATCCTGCACATTTAACACATTTACCTCGAAACATTAAATGCATTCTTCATGTCCATTTATCCTCCTGGTTTACATCATTATCTGCGTGAAAGAGTTTAGTTCCTTTTTTAACTTAGCCAGACTAGTTATCATGAGCAAAATGGGTTTTCAAAATATGAAATCATAATCACTACCACAATTAACACTGAGTTTAGAAAAAGTCTCACTTAATAATAATTTATATGTTTGCTAAATAAGTACATTTCCACATAATTTAAAAGCAGATCTATACTTACTAGCCTGTGTGTTTGCTACGTTGCTGGAATATGAAAGTTAACACTCTCAAGCACTTTATAGTCATATTCTCCTTTGTGTTGATACAATGCACTAAAATGATGCACATGTTGATAATAAATGAATAAAGACAGATGATGTGATTAAGAGTGATGCAGAAAAAGGGAGATTGTGCAATCACCTTCAGCATGTCCAGAGTGGAGGAGTGTATTCAGCACTAAAATAAAGATTGATATTTCATCAGATATTTTCACACTCAAACTGTCAAAATGAGAATAAACAAAGTCATTTAAACAAAAAACAACTGTGGTTAGATAATGTCTAATATCAAATCTCAATCAACATTATCACAACACAGTCTTCCACTTTAAAGTCAGTCACCAGCCAAGAAACAAAAAGACAAGAAAATATTTAAAATATGTGTAGGTCTATAGTAAGCTAGAGTAACCAAATTTACCCGCTGGATATCAATAAAGGTTTATCTCATCTTATAAATACAGTATTAAATCATCATTGCTGACGAAACAACAGTGTCACAACACACACATACACATTAAACAGAAACCTACAGTTTCTAGACAACCCATGATGCTGTGAATGCAACATAAAGTGTTTTTAGTAAGAACGAAAAGAGTACGTCAGTGATGTACTCACAGAATAACCCCAGCACACAGAACAAAGTATGTCCCATCTTCACATCCAAAACTGAAACACCACTTTAAAGCTTGAAAGCATACATTATGAGGAAGACTAAGAGGAAGCTGTGCCAGTAAAGAAGTTATTCATATCATATCAATATGATCTCACAGGCTGACAACAAATAATGTTTCTAAGAATAATCCACTCCTCCTTCCTTCCCCTTTTCACAAAGCTCACGCAAGTACAACCACTTCCTGCTCAGGCAAGGCAATTTAACTTGAGTCTTGTACATAGTCCCTGCTAAAAATAGAACAGTCACTTTGCACTTTTCATATCATATTAAAGAGAAAACAATGTTGGAATTGCACAGCTACGTTTTATGAATGGCAGTATCATATTTTTGAATAAACAATAAAATGTATATATATAACTATGGATGTAAACACTCCGACATACAGCTGATCACCTTCTGCCACATCATCATACAAATATACAGCCAATCACGTTATGTGACGTTACCTGCAGGCCCAGGCCCCCGTGCAGTTCTGACCACCCGATCACATCTGGTACCTACACCGGCTCCATCTAGCTCCGTGTGTCGTACAACAGAGCTGCTGGTAGAAAAAGCTGTTCAAAACAGGAGGAAATCTGACGTTCTATCTCACACAGGCGCCGCCCTCTACTGGACACTGCTTTTTATATTTAGGCACATACGGTAGCAACGTCCAATTGTTCGGCTACTTACAGAATGCAAATTTCAGTGGGTGAGTACGTGCGTGTGAAAGGAGGAGAGATATTACCCATAGAGTCCAGTAGAGGGCGGAGCCTGTGCTAATAGAAATAGGGTCACCATATCGTAACCTTCATTTTTGCTAACAGGGATTTCTTTTAAATACTTTAATCTTGTTATTTGAAGCTGTGGCCATGTTTAACACATACATCCAACGTTGTAATATTCTCGATAAGTCATAAAATATGGAAAAGCATAACAGGTGTCCTTTAACATCCTTAGCCACAATATCACAATACCCGCAATAATCAAAATTGATCTTACCCATGGGACGCTCTTGCAGAGGTCTGGAATGAAAAAGCTTCAACATGTTCACATGACATTTTTGTCGAACCCCTCTTCATACAAATCTGTGAGGAAGAAAGTGACTCCTTCGCCAACTCAGCAGCATGGTGTAACTGTTCCCTGCACAGAGGCAACACAGCCCAACACATGAGTTTTGGAAGACACATCACACACCATCTTCTCTCAA
Organism: Micropterus salmoides; assembly: GCF_014851395.1. NCBI lineage: Eukaryota > Metazoa > Chordata > Actinopteri > Centrarchiformes > Centrarchidae > Micropterus > Micropterus salmoides. The sequence goes on from NW_024041150.1 coordinate 31,229,232, forward strand.
TGCTTTTAATGGGCCACATACGTTTTGGCCAAACACAAGCTCAGCTGGGCTAAACCCTGTAGTGGGATCAACCAGCCTCTCACCTCAAGGAGGAGGTGAGTTCAGATCTTGCCAAAAAGTCTGGGGAAGTTTTCCTCCCCTGGAGTTGGCCTTTTGACGTGCAAAACAAGAGACATCGCCTGGTGTTTTGGTAAGGACCTGCAGAGACTTAATCAGACATGTATCCTTTAGTGACATATGAAGATTAGAGAATCATAAGAAAGTAAGAGTTTCATAATTTCCTTTTGTTTTGTTTTAATTTCTCCCTATTATTCCCTAGTAATCACTGTCTGTTTAGTATTAACTAATGCTTTAGCTAAATGTTTTGTATACAATTTCTTATTAAAACGTTCATCTGCATACTCCTCGTGTATATAATCCGCTTCCCAGTTCCCAGTTCAAGTGGTGACTCTCAAAGTTGAATATCTGTCCTCTCATAGAAACCGCGCTCCACCAAGAGGACAGAAAAAGGTATAACACAAAAGCGTTTATAACTCTGCTTACACCGACAATGAGCGCCAAATATCTATCACGATGTCACTGTATAATGGATTCTTTGCTGCAATGCTTACATCTATTTTGTCTCTTGAGTTAAAACATGTAACCATCAAGTTTACACGTGAAACATGTAGTTAAGCTTTGTTACGCCTTTTATTACAGTTTTTTATCAATTGTTTACACACAAATTCTGGTACTTGAGACACAATGACCACAACATGTAACTCATTCACCAACCCCCTGGACCAATTCTGCTAAACTACAAGCACAATTCCTGCTTTACACTCAAATTGCAGTTCTAAAACACACTTTTTTCAAAACACGACACACAATTCTCTGCTTTTGGCACAAGTTTCATGCTGAAAATATCTTGTTTTCACAAGGAACACACTGCCATTCAAATATGCACACTGACTCATCACAAGGGCAAACACCTGTCACACAGTTTTCCAATTAGCAATCAGAGCTTTAGCATAAAAGGGCAACAGGTGAGCTCTTCAATGGAGCAATGCCAACATTGGAAACAGAGGCAGAGCCAGAGGAGTGAGAGGACGAGGACGAGGACGAGGACGAGGACGAGGACGAGGACGAGGACGACGACGACGATTAATCTCTGATGAGACCGAGCCACTTTGGTTGATCATGTGGTCAACCATGGTCTAACAATGAGGGAGGCTGGGCAAAGAGTACAGCCAAATCTGAGCAGGTACACTGTAGCATCCATCATCCGGACTTTCCGAAATGAGAATAGGTAAGAAATCTACTCTCACTAGCAAAATGCAGTACTGCATATCAATACAGTACTCAATGAGTATTGCCTGTGGACTGTTCTGTAGGACTGTAAAAATACTGTAAAGTATATTTCAAGTATTTAGGAAATGTATACCTACTTTGTATTTACAGTATTTTACTATTTGTTTGGCAGAACTGAAAGATTACCAACACAAAAACCTCTTCTGTCTCCTGAACAGGAAACTGAAATCATAAACATGGTCCTAGAAAACAACACCATAACATTACAGCAAATACAATGAAAAATAATAGAAAACAATGACATATTTCAAAATTTTGATAGGGTAAGCTTATCAACACTGGACCGTGCCTTGCGCAGAAATCATCTCAGGATGAATCATCAAATTTCTACAAATGGCTCATCAGGCTACAAAAGGAGTGAACATTGGCCTTCTCATTGTTACAGAGGAAGTTGAAAGCAAGCAGGAGTTGCTGGTAAAAGAAATTGCGGATGTCGCTGTTGCCCTGGAGGAGCACATCATTATGTACAACCTCAAAGATGTTGCTAATACCTTTGCAATAGCATAGACTATCCTAAATAAGTATACATTTGCTCATACAAAAACCTTTCATGAACATCAGTTGCCGCAATTGTTCAGCCAAAGTACAAGGAAACTAGATGCTTCAAGGAAAGTGCAGTGACAACTTGGCCAAGTTAATGGCAGCTATTACTGTTCTGTTGGTCTGCTTTGAACTTGTTTATTCACTAAAACTACACCACACTCAATCTCACAAACCAAACATACCGCCATGCCCACATACACATCAAATGGTTAAATACTCCGCACAAGGACTATTCTGACAAGACAAGGGCCTGTAAAACTCACACAAAAAATTAATACGATGTCAAAATGTTATGAACAAGGTTGTATTATGTTTTGTTCGGTAAATAGTCTATATAATCTGCAATTTAACTACAGCACTTCAAGTTAGTTCAAAATTTCTGCTTATAGTCTAGTGTTTTTGTAGCACATTACATAAGGTTGGACCTCGTCTTTTATCAGGCAGCAAAAACTCAATTAATTGTGGGGTTTACCTATTTAAATATTACACTGAGTGTGTTTTTACATTTATGTAGACTATGGCTAAAACTTCAAAAATATAACTGGTAATATTTGGAATTTAATTGACTAGCCAATAGGCCATGAAATTATGCTACATTATGCATTATAGATATCATAGACAACTTGAACTTGAAGTTCAAGCCTCCCATCCTTCAATTGTTAACTGGGATAATATACAGTATATTTTCCCCATATTTGATGTTACCATAAATGTTTTGTTTTCAAATGTTAACCCTTTTACAAAGACAGTGAGAGGCACATTAACTGGCAGAGGGGTGGCGCTGCAAATTAAATCATGAGAACAAATGAAAACGCATCACAACAGCATCAGACTTTACTAAACAACTGTAGCTGGAAATGGCAATGGAAGACATCTCCACATAAAAAACACGCAATGCAACAAAATTAATATTATTCAACATATAGCTGAGCGACGGCAGGGAAGACTGCTCCTTCTCCTTCTCCTGGTAATCCTTGCTTTGGCACTATCCACTCACCATATACCAAGCAGGCTGTGTGATCCTGTGGTGAAGAAAGGTTCTACCTGTGGAATGAAGACCCGCCTACTTCCTGGTTTCTGTGGAGCTCTGTCAGGCTGACTTCAGTCCACCCATTGGTCCCCTCTGTTCCAGGTCTAACAATCGCTCGTCACCACCTCAGCATTACCTCCTGCTCTTAAGGAGAGCCTTCCAGTAGCTCTTGGCAGCTTGTCACAGCCAGTTGACTTGTGTGCCATATTAGTGAAGTAAGTACTTTGTTAGTTAGCCTCTGCAGTTGTGTTTAGTGGAGTGATTCACTTGAGTTTGTCATTGCCACTTTGTGGTTATGTTTATTAGCCAGTGTCACAGTACCTTTTGAGTGTTTGATTTTTATGTGCATTTACCAGCGTGTGGCTGGCAAATGGGTGGAAATAGGACTAGAGTCCACACTGACCACCACTCTTAGTATTTTATGTTACTTTCATTAGGTGTAGTGGGTGCTGTGGTCTTTGTATTTTTTGTAAGAATCTAACTTGTTTAAATATAGTCAGGCACAGTCCTCCTTTTGAGGACCTCTTTTAAGTAACTTGGTTTGTTATTTTCACAGCACCCTCATCCACCCTCCTTTTGTTTGTGTTTGTTACCTGTCTGCTCCTCTGGTCACCAATAAAAGTTACCTTTTAAGGCCAACACCAGTTTATGCCCATATCTTTATGGCCCCCACACCCCTAGACAACAGGGGGGCGTACCATATAGAAGGATGAAAAGGTAAAGTTGAAGAACAAATCAATCGGAAGTACAGCTAAGGATTTTGACATAAGCTGCTGACATCTCTTTTGGCCTCATCTATGTGGAGCCATTTTCATACAGTATTCCAAAGAAGACGTGGTTTAAGTGTGTGAAATGCAACAAATGTGCCTGTGATGTTTGCACCTCCGGCCAGGCAATTTTTGTGTGCCAGAACTGTGACTCTACACACATGTCTGATCTGAAATGTCAGATAAATATGTATGTCGTGCAAAATTAGTTGCATTAGTGTGTTTAAACACCTGTTTAGTTAAGAAGTTATGCATTTTAGCAAGTTATTTGCAGCATTACATTCAATTACCATAGACCTATGTGCACTCCAGAGAATGTTTGATTTTAAAGTTCAAAGAAAGAGGTTGTCCCGCTTACTGTGTGCTCTGCCAACATTTTTGTTTTGAATTAACCAAATTCTCTAGACTTGATTGTTGATTGATTTTACTTTTTAGTTCTGGTTACAATTTGAAATTGAAATCAATATTCACAATTAAGTGTTCTAACTGTTTGATAATACAGTGTGACAACTTACCTGCCGATGGGGCAGAAAGTGCACACTCTCTATTCAACAATCTACAGCTCCATAATGAGATAAGATATGAAGATGTAATGAAAACAAAACCTCTGCCCAAGACTTGGTATGACATTTGTACCATTGTAATGTACAGTGCTCAGTAAATATTAGACAGTGTGAAAAGTGTGACAACATACCCGCTCTCCCCTACTTAAGAAAACCTGCAATGCAATGTACATATAGAAGAAGCCTCCGCGTTGTTCAAAAGAATTTACTGAACAAAAAAGAGCTACTGATTATTGCATTATATTTATTTTTATATTGTGAAGTGCACCTGCAACCTGAAGATTTATTTGGACTTTAATATTTGTAACCCACAGAAGACAAGCTACAAATGTGTACAATGATGCGCAATTGTGTAATTTTACACTGGTGATGTGTAAAATCATATCCACAAAAATACAGGGTGATGTGTACACACAAAACTGTTTATACACATTTGTTGATTACTTCGTGTGAATTTGTGGGTCATGTTACATTTGTAACTTCCTTTTTACACATTTGTGCAATTTTGTCCAATGTGTACTGTGGAGATCTGTAAATAAACATATACACAACCTAAAACATGTATTTTTACATTTGTGTTGTGTAAAATCATATCCACAAAAATACAGTGTGATTTGCAAATACACACAATTTAACCTGTACAAAGATCTTTTTATTTCACATGCCAATTTGCAGGTCACTTGGCATTTGTAACTTCCTTTTTACACATTTGTGGAATTTTGGAGAAGGGTCCAGCTGCAGCCCACAGACAAACGTGACGGAAGTTGAACTTCCATATATGGTTTGTCCCAGAAGCCACCACGCACAAAACGTGATGACGTTTATCTTGACCGCTCGGCCCACGCATAGTTGCTTCAGCAATAGTTGTAATCAGTGTATGTTAGGTGTTAATATTTACTATACTATAATTATATATTATTAATAAAGTAAATATTTATACTATAATTCCAGCAAATATTTATTTATAATAGCCTAATGATAATGTATATTTTATTTCTTCCAAAGTGATTTTAAGTTTCACAAACCAAGCGTATTCTGTAATGTTACATCACGAGCCAGATGTGTCTCGATTTAGGTTAAAAGTTAACAACATTACTGAGAATTCCTTTACAGAATAACAGCGGTACGAACATTATCAGCTGTTGCTGGACACGTCTGCTGTGTTGGCTGCTGTGGTCTGTGTGACTGGGCCTGGGGGAGCTAACCAGAGCTAGCTAGCTAACTATTCCTGACAGACCCCCGATGTATATTCCTCTTACCCTAACCATCACAGGGTGTGCCTAAAGTTATTGATTATGTGAATGTCGACCGGTTAAGCCTATCTGCTGCGCCGCTGTAGGGTTAACCATTGTGTTGCTGTGCAGCCTCCAGTAACATTACTGCAGCTATATAACACCGGTCGGCACTCGCGGAGCTTCTCAACTCCGAAAACGTTTGAACACATTTTCGATTTGCCGCCAATTTTCGGACAACTGCCGATATTCGAAATCTATATTGTTGATTTTTCGCCTAAAAACTTCTCAGAAGTGTATTTAAAGTTCTGTTGTTGGCTTCTAAAGAATAAAAGTTTGCATTTGGATCTATCATGTACGTAAGCTGAGATGAACGTCATCACATGCGCGTTGTCTTCTGGGACAAATCATATTTGGAAGTTCAACTTCCGTCAACTTCCGTCACGTTTGTCTGCGGTCTGCAGCTGGATATACTTGGAATTTTGTTCACTGTCCTTCATAACTGAGATCTGTAAACAGAGATGTGTAAGTTTGACAGTAATTTACTAGCTACACTAGCAGGTGGCAACAGCGACATCCTCCCTCATGAATTGAAAGGATATTCACAGCACCAGAGCCCTCTGCACGGCACTAGCTAGTTTCATCCTCGTCTGTAGAGACAACAAGGAAAAGGACTGTAGCCTTGTTTCAAACCAGCAGTGGAAAAACAAAGTGGAGAATCTTCTTTTAACTCAACGCTCGTGATTCAGGATCGGGTTCACCCTTGTCACCTCAAGGTAAGTCTGGTGAGCAGTTTGCTAACTTTGTGTCTCCTGTTGTGAGTTAGCTGTGTAATGTTAGACCACGTTACACATAACAAGCTTATATTAAATCATTTAGTTCACCTGGAGAGATTATATTATTTTCACATTAATTGGTTGTTCCCTCTACATCTGGAGTTAGCATACCAATCGCTTATATAGCCTCCATTTACCGCAGTCCGGTGATCAGTTAACATTTAGGTATAACTATAGTGATAAAATCAGTAGGCTACGCTGGTTTGACAGATCAGTGCACAATGATCATTATCTTAGTGCCAGTAAACAATGATGTCACCAGTGTTGGGCAGTAACGTGTTACTGTAGTAACTAGTAAACTAATTACTTTCTAAAGTAATTATTACAGTTACTAAGGAAAGTAACGCTGCTGACACACCATCCTTGATGTGAATCCACGACTGTGCGGCAGCTCAGCGGACCGGACTTTGTTGTTCATGTACACTGTTAGCCAAAAACTAAATGAAGAATGGAGAATGAGGGAGAGAGATGTTCTTTCCACAGCTGTAAGTAGCTTACTGCCATTATTACTGCCAATCAAGCCAGAAATCTTGGTGTAGTCATGGACTCAGACCTGAATTTGAGAAGCCATATTAAGACAATTACAAAGTCAGCCTACTATCACCTGGTCTGAGGGTGGCGTGTCCTGTAAAGCGGTAAGTGCCTTGTTTGCCTGTTTGCTACAATTTATCGTGGCCCTTTTTTAATGGTGTGTGTTTTCACATCACAGCCGGACCGAGCTACAGCCGTGTGCATGCTGCTGTCGAGGCTGCCGGGTGCCACAGTTATCTAAGAGGCTAATACTCCCGCTCTTGCTGTTCTGGATATCGGTATAAAACTTTGCTGTATATTGATACAGTATCTGGATATGACTGTCCTGGATGCACAGAACTGGTTTGGAGCAATATGTTTAAATGTTTGAATATCCAGACATTGGCTCTGTAAATATTGGTTTTAACTGGATACATATTGCATGTGGGTTTTTGTTCTTTTCTTTGTGTTTGATTTTGATTCTTTAATTACGCATGCAGGTTTGTTGACTTGAATGATGTTTGTGGGGGGTTTTTGTTGTTTTTTTCTCTAATACGCATTACATACTTTTTTTTTAATAGAGCAGGTGTTGCTATTTTAATATAAAAAAATAAAATTGTATTTTTTATAATTGTCTCTGCCCCCTAATTTTTAATAAAATGATCTGTGTGCTTTAAAGGTCTTGGGCCAATCCCAAGTGGCGTTCTCAAGTGTCATAGGCCGCTCATTCTGCCACACATCTTCAGTCGACTCGACTACTGTAACGGTGTCTTTACAGGGCTCCCAAAGAAATCCATCAGACAGCTGCAGCTGATTCAGAACGCTGCTGCTCGAGTCCTCACTAAGACCAAAAAGGTGGATCACATCACTCCAGTTCTGAGGTCTTTACATTGGCTTCCTGTATGTTAGTTTATAAAGCACTAAATGGTTTAGGGCCAAAATACATTTCTGACCTCCTGCTTCGTTATGAACCATCCAGACCTCTCAGGTCGTCTGGGGCAGGTTTGCTTTCTGTCCCCAGAGTCAAAACTAACATGGAGAAGCAGCATTCAGTTATAATGCTCCGTATATCTGGAACAAACTCCCAGATAACAGCAGGTCTGCTGAAACTGTCAGATCTTTTAAATTAAGACTGAAGACTTCTTTTTAACATTGCTTTTAAATTTTACAGTGAGAAATTAGTAGGTAATTGAGTGAAAAGATAATGAGTGTGAGATTGAGCAGGAAATGGTCTTAAATCTCGCGCCCGAGTGATTTGCAGGAACCTCTGTCCATCTGTAATCGCGCATGGGTCCAGAGTATAACTGGATCAAAGTGGCCTGCTGACAGACATGTCCTGTTTTCTCTGTAGTGTCCGAGTGTTTTTGGAGTTTCAGTGGACCCAAAGATTGCTGTGGACCCGAGTACAGACTAGCTAGAGAGTAGATTATGTGTACTTCTCTGTTTATTCTCAAAAATTGTAATTGTAACTCAATTATTTGCTCCCTCTTTTAACCCTGATTGTAACATTGTAACTTTTATTATATTTTATGTTGCTTTTAAACTTTTTTTTATATTTCCTTGTTGCTTTTATGTTTTATGTAAAGCCCTTTGAATTACCTTGTTGTTTAAATGTACTATACAAATGAACTTGCCTTGCCTAGTGTGACTGATGACTGCGACCATAGGTGTTGTGCCTACCATTACACTATCATGTCTGAATTGGCAATCAAACACAATGATGGGACACTCAGAAAGGAAAGACAATCCCCCATTCATTGTATTTCTGGCGTGTGTTTATGTATAGTTTTGGGGCAACAATGGAGCTCTATGGCACAGCGGACATAAGATATATCAGGCTTCGGATACCCCCACAATACTATCTAGTAGGATACATTTATTGTTGGTTTAGGCCTTTTCACAGGATTTGTTTACAATAAGAAAAATATAGAATATAACTAGACTTATGTATAAATGTTTGCTTTTGGTTCAGGCTGCAGTTTGCTTGATATCTGTAAGCTCATACTTTAAGATGTTGTAGCCTATTTGGATAAGATTTTACAGCTAGTTGTGTTTTTGAATGCACCGGTTGACATCATTGTACAGTTTTAGAGTTTAAGCCTGATGGGGTTCTGAAACGAATCTCAGAACTATTTTTCAGCCTAACAGGATACATTTTCCTCAGGATCAAGTGCCATATATTAAGCTTCTCCCATATTTCTCAAATTGTTATCTATACCTATAGATTATATTTCAGTACTGTATATGCTGTTAGTTTATAGATGTTTTATAATCATATGCAAATATTTTCACTAACTTAAGATTGCCATATTGTGAAACACACGGAGAAGAAAACATGTCACTACCAGTGGCAGAAAACTTCATTAATGTAAATTAGTCACATGTGGTCAATACCTGATCCACTTAATAAGGTCAGTAGTACTGATGAAGTAGATAAAATCAGAAAATTTAATTAAAATGTCTTTCCTGAAGCTTCATAATTGTTTCATTGGATTGAAATGGATCTCAAGTGTTAATTGAAAATGAAATGTAAAAATGAACACAGCTGTATGTATTTTGAATAAATATCACAAGCCTGAGGTTTTTTGGAAGAGACAAAAAAAGTAACTCACTTGATTAAATGATGCATGACACATATTGCCACACATATTTAGATATATTTACACACAGAATATCAAGATAATTTTCAAACTTTAAGATTTTAGCATTTTGAAAATATATTTTTAAAATGTATTTCAATATATTCAGCAGTGTCTCATATATGTGAATATATTACATTTCTGTATGACCTGTCCTTTCCCTAGAGGAGTTGGGAATCCAGTGAAATCTTTATTGATTTAATGAATAACAAAAGCGAGCTGAAGCCATTCACCATGACCAGTAAAAACATATCTGACACGGAGATACTGTAAAGATATTAATGTATAGAACAAATCTCTGACACTTTCCATCGCAGACTGTACGCAACTCTACCAGTCCTTCCTGTCAGACGACCCCACCGTCTCAGCACAGATCACGGATTGTCTCTCAGCCATATCCACATGGATGAAGGCTTGCCACCTTTAACTAAACCTCTTTAAGAACTCTTGGTCATCCCAGCCAAGTAATCTATCCATCATAACATCAAACTAAAAGTTGGTTCCTCAGCGATCACTCCAATTATGCATTTGACAGCATTTACATTAGATAATATGTGCATCCAGAGTTGGTGGGAGGAAACATTTTATGATACAACGCCTTTATCGACAAGACAACATCATTTTCCTGTGTCATCCAAGCCACTGTTTTCTGATGTTACACTACAGTTAAAGTTTGTTTATGTTTAGGCACAAAAACAATCGTGGAAAAAAGAGAGCACCACTCCATGGTTTAACAGTTTATTTAACCTCAGAGAAAACTGTTTACATAAAAATGCAAATATATGACCATCAAAGAAGACATTTGAGATTTCACATAATATGACCCCATCACCAAATCTCTACCGAAACTTAAAATGTTTAATATTAAATATATAGAGGCAAACGTAAAGCAGTATAGTATACTGTGGATGTGTGTATTTATTCCTATTTTCTCTTGAAAAGATATAGATAGGAAAAGTCTATGAAGATTCTCAGTCATCCAGGTCATAGTTATCCAACGAAAAAAATCAACTGGACTTGGTTGATCAACCAAGTCCAGTTGCCCTTGATTTTAACCTTCGTTGGATAGATAGGAAAACAAAATACACATTTTGAATTATAGAAGGATGGACGATTAATAAAAGATCCACACTTTAAGAGAAAGAAAATATCACAACAACCTCAGAGAATAACAAACAGTCACTGTGATCTGGCATCTAGTGATCATTCAGTGATTCAGAAAAAGGAGACAGAAAAACTTGTTATTGGCCACATCCTCAGTAATCTTGTGGTACTTTGTGACTAAATTCAGTGTGGCCACTTTTCCCAGAAAGCCATTCAATAAACCCAAAGAAGATATGTAGTGTAGACTTCTTCAAAAGTATTACACCACTAAACACAACATGAGTGAATGAATAAAACATCTGACACCAGTGAGCAGAGTGGGTTTCAACACTTAGAACAGATGAAATTAAACTTGTTATTATCCAGGTTTTTGAACCACTGATGTTGTCCTCCTCTGTCCATGGCTCCAGACATGCCACAGTCATCAGTCTTTTCTCCTGGGGCCCAGTTTGTATAGTTGACAACATCATTGCTGACCCAGAACCAGAAATCCAGAGTGCAGGTGTAGCGCAGTCCCAGCCAGACGAAATCAGTTGAGGCGTTCTTGGCTCTCTCTTGGACCCAAATCTGCTGGTGAGGGTTAGTGATGGAGACCAGGTCACTGTAGTTCTCTCTGCAGTAATATGAGGCCTCCTCCCAGGTCTTATTTTCTTTGATCAGGATCACTTTATCTGTCATGGAAGAAATTGAGACAAACACAGGATCATACCAGCAGCTTTGTTCAGTTAGTTGTTGGGAACACTGGGATCCAATATGGATCTTCAATACTGAAATAAAATGTTTCAGGTTTAAGTGACTGCTTGTGTGTTTGGGGCTAATGACAAATATCTTTAAATATGTTAAGAACTTCTTAAGAAAGTGACATTTTATTTTAAAGGAAGCCATGTCATGCTCAATAATAAATAAAATGTTCAATTAACCAATACTTTTGAAAGAAAGTAAAAAAAAATAACAGATGTAGCTTGTGTACATGTAGCTGTGACACAACCAACACAAAAAGACTGTGTTTCAACAAAATTAAAATAAAGTATAAATACTGTAGATTCAGACGGATTTTCCAACTGATTCCAGTTCAGCTCCAATGGGAGAAAACAGTTGAGACAGACGTTTGCAAAACTCACCGTCATAGCAGAAGAAGGGTTTTGTTTCATTGCAGTCATCAGAGCTCCATTTTCCAGATACATTTAACTCAGTCATGGCACATTTATTATCTGGCTGATTCAGATCCCAGTTTCTGAAAGAGAAACTGCTCCCATCTGACCACATCCAGGAGTCTCTGAACAGGCCGATCCACACCCACATATCTTTGTTTACAGACTGGATGTCTACAGCGAGTTTTTGTGACATGTCTTGAAACTGCTTTAGTCCACTGACCAGGTCTGTGTAACGCTCCCTACAGTATTCTTGAGCCGCTGACCACTTCTTCTTCTCTTTAATCAGATGGTATTTGTCTGTTGCATTATTTTCTGTGGAGTAAACAGGCAAACTTGCATGACCTTATAGTGTACATGTACGTCTTTTGAGCAAATACAGATTTTTAGCTAGATTTTTCTCCGTGGATGGTAATGTTGGTTGAGACTGAAATATCTCAAAAACAATGAAATAGATGGCCTTGAAATTTTGTACAGGGATTTATGGTCATCACAGGATATATTGCAATAACTTTGATGATCCTCTGACTCTTCATCTTGCTCCATCATCAGCTCAACTTTTTTTTTTTATCAGTTCAGTATTTTGGTTTACGACTAAAAACATGTAAAACTAATGACATTCCTTTCATCCTAAGCTGTGCTTTGTGTTTAATGCTAATTATTAAATCTAACATGCTAAACTTAGATGGTAAACATGGTGAACATTATATCTGCTTATTATCAGCATGTTAGTATTGAAAATGTCAAAGTGTCAGGTGTTAGCGTGCTGACTTTAGCGTGTAGCCCATAGCACTGTAGTGCCTACAGCTTCTCAGAGCCACTCTTATTGTTGTAAGTAAATGAAGAGATGAGATATGTCACATCTGAAGATAATGTTATATGATCAAATATTAAATTTAGACAGTAGGGATAACACATATTCTCACCATCATAACAGATGAAATAACTCTCAACATGTTCACAAGACCCATCTCTCCAATTGCTATCCTCCCGTATAAACCCACAGTTCTCTACTCCTCCAATATCATTCGGTTCTCCCAAGGTCCAATTTGTCTCGCTTTCATTGAACTCCACTCCTGGCATAGACCAGTGCCACGTCCTGATGGATTGTGTTTGGTTGTACAGCCCAATCCAGGCTTCTCCTTGCTGCACTGTAGTGTCATTGAGTCTCTTCATGTCTGCCATGTTAGACACTGTGGCCAGGTCAATATAATTCTCTCTGCAATACTTCTGGGCTTCATACCAGGTCTTCTTCTCTCCAACAAAGTGATACTCATAGAGATGACATGCGAAGAAGGACCACTGACCTAAAAACAAAGGACATACTGTAGTGACTGAGCTGACAGCAAAAAATCTAAATCCTGATTCACACCTACTACTTACTGTCACAACTCTGGACCTTTATCCAGCTTTTCCCTGCCCCCTGCCTCTTCCCCCTTGTATATGTGTGTTTGCATGTGTTGTAGGCACGGCTAACCTCTCCAGACACCTGGTTCATCTCCACATCTGACTTCAATCAGCTCATCAACCCTCAGGTCAAATACTCCTGCCACTTGTCACCAGATTGTCTCTGTGGTTCAGTGACTCGGTCTTGGACGATACTAATTCAGAGAACCTGCTCACTTAAACCTCTCCCTCCGTGTCTGTGTCTGCTTCAGGGTCCAGTTTTGTGATTTTACTTTTAATTTGATGAAAGAGTGAGCTGTTCAAATGTTAAACGAATGCATATTAGGTTGGTCAAATAATGTTTAGCTAAATAAATGGTAAATGATCCACTTACCCATCAGAATGAGCAGAAACAGACTCCACTGCATCTTTGCTCTGTTAGAGGAAACTGATATTTTAGTGTGTAGAGAACCAAACACAATGATTTTACCAAATTGGGTCAGTTTAAAGAAAATACATGTGAACACTTAACTGTATGTCCAGTTAAAGTAAATAAATGAATAAATCCTTTGTCTCTGAACAGCAGTTTGATAAGGAAGCAGAATAGAGGCAACAATGCAAACTGAGTTCAGATTCAGATTCATTCATTATTGTCCTCAGTGGAGGAAAGTTGTTTTCACAGTCTGTACAAAGCTTCAACATGAATACGACACACAAAATACCCATAGTACACATATGCAAATAATGTAAACATCATTAACTTGTCAGTGCAGTACAAAACTTTTTCAAAAGCGTGCCTTTTTGTAGAGCAGCTGTCTGTATCTACGGCCAGGTGGGAGAAGGGTGAAGCATGAGTTGAGAGGGTGGCTGGGATTTTGTACTATGGTAGTTTCTCTGCGAGCAGGGGGCAGGATTAATGAGGGCTGGCAGGTTGGGAGTGTGAAGACCTATTATTGTCTAAGACCTATTAATATCAGTACAAACAGTGGTTAACTGTGAAATATCTTTTTGTAGCCCATGAAAATGTCTTTCAGTAAAATATAAATAATATAACACATCGGGCTGGGCCAATAACAAAAACACCGGTACAATATAAGGCAATACAACAATTCTGCATATTTTGTTTCTGTCTGGAGACATTTAATGTTCTGATTTTACATGTACTGCCATAATTTCTGTTATTTTCCGTCAACCTTATAAAGATACTGCTACTATTAAAGGCATTATGTATCAGGAGAGGGTGCGACAATAAATAAACCCCCAATAGAATAACACATAATTTAATTGTTCATTATACCTTATATAAGCCTAACGAAATAATTAGAATTAGTGTCTAGTGTCTACACCACAAAACTCACAAAAAATGGAATTTAAAAAATCGAGTGTCTTTTGTTTTGAGTCTAGGTTTAATTGAATTTTTATATTTTTTTAGAATAACACATCACCTAATTAAAAAACAGATATCTATTTATTAATTTTCACATTATTTCATTTATACATTTATTTTCAAAGCATGCTGGAGACAGTAGGTAATGTTTTTCCAGACCTGAGTAGTGCTCCACCAAAAAGCCCCAAAAACCTGAACCTGAGAGGTAAAATCCAGGGCAAGAAAAAGTCCTGTAGACTCACAAAGCTGTGGGCGCACAGCTATTGAAGGATTATTGTATTTATCTGTCTTGTCCTGTTACTGGGTGGGTGTGTCCACCTTTTGTTAAAAATACTGAACATTGCACACAATTAAGGTTTTTAAGAAATCATGTTATTATAAAACTGTGAAATCTACTGCAGAGATACAATATTGTGCTTCCACCTCTGCACAAACAATAAACGATATATTAAAATTAAACAACAGCATCATAACTCACATCTTCTGAGTCCTCGCAGCAGCTTCACTCTGGTGTCTCTCCTCATGTGCTGATGAAGACAACTGTCCAATATAGACCAGGGAGGTGCTCTCTTGTAGCCCCCTAATGTCATTTGAATAATGAAAAACACAAGTCTAAGCTGTCTTTCATAGTCAGGACAGGATCTACTGATGGCCAGAACATAATTTACATAATGTAAATTTACATCATGAGTAAACAAAAGCACACTTCCCTGTTGACTGTCCAACAAACAGAAAGAAAGGTCTCGTTCCAAAACATCCACTAACAAGCAGAATAAATTTAAATCATGTTTTCTGCTTTGAATATACATATTTTTGCATTGTCAAAAGTTGTATTACATTTATTTTCATTTCTTGTATTCATACTCAAAAACATTGTAAACAATTGACTCATTTAAAGTTTATTTATCTTTTGATTAAAGCAAAACAGTTTTCCAGTTAAAGTCCATTTATTTGAAAAGGAATGGGTGTTTGGCTTCGGGTGTTCAGTATATTTGTACAAGTTTGATCCAAAGTACTAGACGTCTAAATGGCTCAGTAACTGTTCACATTGTTACTGTAAATTCTGCAATGTTTTATTGTGATTATTTATATTATCTATGTAAATTTTACACATTTCCTAGTTTGCTAATAATAGCATGTTCACTTACATTTGTGTTTAAATACAAGGTTCATGGTGTCAAATTCAGCTTAATAAATAATATATCTACAGATACAGAACAAAGAAAACACCTTAACCAAGTAGTTTCTTCCAAACTCTGATCTTTCCCCAGTTTAACTAACTACACTTGATTGTTAACTAAACCAAAGAACCGTCAGCATATGAATCATTTTTCTAACACATATGGATATTCAAAGGTGACACAACAAACAACTTATTTTGTCATTTTGTTTCGTGGAGTAGGACACATTGTTCAACATATCAGGTGGCTGCTTCTTCACACAGCTAAAATACAGGTTCTGGTTATCAGATCTCCTAATGTTTTAAGTGTGTACACTCTCAATATTATTTTCTGAGACACAGCTATTCGAAGTGCAGGTAACACTGTGTGTGTGTGTAGAGAATAAGTTTGTATTTTTTGTTCTCCTCTCAGACAGTATATTTAATGTTTACAAGTCTAGACAAAACTAGAAGAAGAGTTGTGTTATGTACAAACTGGCTAACCAAACCAAACAAACTGGTTAATCTCTTGTTAAAATGCAGAACCACTTTACATCAATAATATTATCTAAGTAAATTTTTATCAACAGTCCTCCACTGAGGAAAATGTTATTGAGCAGCCGATAAGTGCCCATGCACTTTATTTGTTGGCAATTTTTAATACGTGTCTAGGATTAAAAGACGAGGGGGGGCCCAGGGTATCCGTAACTTACACTTGCGAAATCTTTGCACTCACATCTTTTGTTACTGTATTAGAACTACACTTATGTCAACAACCAGTGAAGAAGCCACGATGTCAACAAATAAAAAGCAACAAAAAAAACTACGTTCTTCCATTTCTCCTCTGTTGAAGTTACTGTAATGTTACATGGGGTTTGGAAGCACAAAAAAAGTGGGTGCGTCCTTCTCCAAGATTTTTATAGATCTCTCACTCTCTCTCTCTCTCTCGATAGATAGATAGATAGATAGATAGATAGATAGATAGATAGATATATATACATAGTTTGTTTTAAAAATTTCAAACTAATTTGGATGTTTTCAAAAGCTCATAATAAACCTGCAGCAGTTTAATGTTTTTTTCCCTTACTGTACCGAAAATAAACCGAACTGTGACTTCAAAACCCAGGTACATACCGAACCGAGATTTTGTGTACTGTTACACCCCTACTGTGTGTGTGTGTGTGTGTGTGTGTGTGTGTGTGTGTGTGTGTATGTAGTAATGTTGCTCTGCAGCTCAGCAGCAGTGATGAAAGGCAGCCTCCTCCAGGGTCCTAGAGCCTGACGACATAAGGGATTTAAATTATGAAGCAGAGGAAACAACCAGAAGGATTATTATGAGCCAATAAATACAAATTATATTTGTATTATTCTATTGTATCATTATTTTGCTTTTCTTTGTTGAGTACACATCTGCACTATGAAAAAAGGAAAAAGAAAAATAGATCTAAATCTAATGATTATTTCTCTTCTTATTATTTGGGGGGCTTAGGACCATGTTAGGGTGGCTTCAGCCCCCCTAAAATATAAGAATATTTTATCGTTTTTAAATAGCTGGCTACTTTAAATAGACCTGCGTGGAATCGCTTTCGCGAAAATGCAAACCGCTATCTTTCGTAAAACGTTAAGCAAGAATTCCTTCAGCAAGTTCATTTGAAGCTCACACAGGCTATAAGCATCAGAGGTTGGAAGTTGACAAACAACCCCTTGATCAGTAATTAAGCATGTAGTCTTAATATCAGCAGACTGACACCTCGGCAGTTCATCATGTTATCAAACAACAGTGGATATCAGTAGACCAAAGCATGCACTTGTCACAGCAGATTTTGAATGCCTGCAGCCTCCCCTGCTGTCATAAATCTAGATAACAGTTGAATAAGGTATGCATAGTCTCAGTGCCTACTGTCAATGCTCCCACAGTGAGCTTGTTACTGCATTCATGATTACAGCACTTCTAAGTACAAAATAAGACATCTCGGTAATGTTCAAAGATTAAGAAGTAAGTAAGGATAATTATAAACTGCCTAATAATGATTAATGCTAATTAAGGACAATAAAATGATTAAAAATTATGAATTAAGAATGATTACTTAATACTGATTAAAGATAATAAAATGATTGATTACAAATGATGAATTAAGAGTGATAAATGATTACTACTAATTAAGGATACTAAAATGATCAAAAATGATGCCCTGCCCTCTCCTGATCATGCTACTTTGACCAAAAACCTCACTTTGTGGAATAAGTTTATGTATGTTTTGTAACACAATTTTCACTAATTCTGCTTCTACATTTTAACTTTGCTGGTGTTTTTGATGATGCCTTGCTGTGCTCATTCACTCTGCTCCCAGAGCACACGTGCCTGCTTGCACACACACACACACACACACACACACACACACGCTACTGCCTCCAGGCAGTTAGACACAGAGAGGAGCACACACACTCAGAGCTACAGAGTTTCAACATTGTGATCTTAACTTTACACTATAAAATAACACTTTAAATGATGACAATGCAATTAATGATAACAATTTAGGCTGTTATGTTCTACAATTATTCTCAACAGTACGTGTGGCTGACTGAGGGAGTAAATATGAATCTTTCAAATGTTGGCACACAGGAATTTGTTTTAAAACTGTCACAGCCCTCATCACACTGTTTATGTTGTAAAGTGCATTTAGCATTCTAGTCAGAAATGTAACATACTGTATGTGTTTAAAAGCGGGAGCTGGAGCTAAAAAAGCTTTTTCTATTTACAGTTAGGATTACATTTTGGTTCTGTAAATCTGTAAATGTACTTTATTTGTCACATACACATACATGTGAAACATAGCGAAATTCATCCTCTGTATTGAACCCTTCCCTGAAGGGAGCAGTGGGCAGCAACTGTACAGCGCCCAGGGACCAACTCCAGATTGAAATGCAGTGACTTTTGCACAGTGCACTGACTGGAGAACCTACCTAACACGTTTTTGATAGTGGGGGAGTGCACCCGGAGAAAACCCACGCAGACACGGGGAGAACATGCGAACTCCACACAGAAAGGCGGAGACAACTGGGGTTCAAACTAAAAAGTTTAGTATCATAAAATACAAATAAAAACACACCGTAAGTAGAAATACTGCAGGTTGTCCCAGGATAATCAAACGCTCTATTGTAATTAATCTTTAGCACCAAATATAGTAGGCTATGTGTCCTGAGAAACAAAGTAGAAGCGATCTAAATACAAAAAAAAAATGCAGGTCCATCTGTGGGCATTGAAACAAACTATTTGCCATCAACGAAAATTGTGAAGGTGAGATAATAGAACGTGTTTAACAGGTTGTCATCCTGCAATTTTTGTGCAATTGAAGCTGTAGTTACTTCAAAACATGCAGCTTCTCAGATAAGAGATGTTTGTCGAGCACCAACTCTGAGGCTGTTGGCGTTGAAAGGAGTATGAAAAGAGCGCACCTTCCTCTTGTTCATCCACTTCACCAACCAATCTGTGGCATCAAGTTACAGTACATAGGTTGGAACATATTCAAAATAATTACATTTACATATATTTAAATGTTTTAAATCTAAATTGAATAAAATTAATTTATATATAAATATATTTTGAAATATATTCAACAAATATTTACATATATTAATTGCACTTATATGTAAATAAGTGTAGTTCCTTATCTATGCAAATACAGTAATGTGTAATATCTATGTATGTTTCAACTCCTGGAATATGTTAATATATTATATATGTAAATCTATTTTTAAACATATATTCAAATATTAAATTTATGCTCCTTTTTAGTATGTCACATATATGTAGATAAGCTTAAATATGTTTCATAGAATATATTCACGTGTTTTTTCACACTTTGTGAAAAAAAATCAGTTCTCCATATATGTAAATACATTCATTTTATTTACATTTATTAATTTATAATATAACCCCCCCCATGAACAGTTAGCAGGCATTTAAAAACATTTTCCAGACAAATCAAATAGATCCAGTTGATATAAACTACATTTGCTTGCATTTGAACATTGAATGTTTTCAGAAGGTACATGGCACACTTACTACTACACATACACAAAAAATGTGTGTACCAAAAATACACAGACAGTATTGTAGCATGTCTACTTATGATTTTGACGTATGAGGATTAATACAAATTATGAATTTTAATATTTAGAGAATATTAATTCATAAAGCTCTCGTTTCACGGGGCACCACCGGGTATATAATTCACCCAGAGTCTCCGGACCTCTGGGTAGCATTTTAATAATTACACAGTTATTCACTAGTGATCAGTTAGTTAATAATCGCTCAATTATCTTAAATCAATCAGTCAGTCTCATATCGAAGTGGAAAGAGACTTGGAGTTAGACAATACACACACAATTCCTGTGATTACGGTGAAATTTATTAACTAACTAAGGGTGAATATAAATGCGGGTAAATACACATCAAAGAAATAAACAATGGCTAAACAATGAGAATGTGGAGGTCTATTGTGGGGAGAATTTTATTCCTACCGGCAGCTAGTGAACGCAATTAGATGATAACTCAGTTAAAATTGTCTAGGAGTTTTAAGGATTAAAGATACTGGATTAACAAACTATTGGACCCCACTGATCACAGAATGCCTTGGTTTGGTCTTACTGCTTGTAGTTTCTCCCAGCCGAGTTGCTGGTCGGCGACCTCACGCTGGCGGAGTTACGTGCGTTCTCAGTTAGGACGGCTTAAAGCCGTCGGCCGGTCGCTTTCTCTGCCAGGGAATTGCTCCGGAGGTCCGTCTTGGTCGGCTTATTGAAGGAAGCTGGCAGTGGGAGTTTTTTATAACCCTGGCTCGGGTTAGAGGTTTGGTCGTCCTCTGTTACTGCTGGCGGGCCCACGTGGTTGGGTCCGGCTTCGGTGGGAGCAGTGTAAGTTAGCTCGACGAATAAAGTTTAAAAAGAACTTGGTCGTTCTTGAATCAAAATAGTGTAACTTGACGGTCTGATAACTTTTAACAAACAAAACCAAAGAAAATAAAAAGCAAGTAAGTTGCTAGAAACGAGGGAAAAGCCGAGGTCACTGCGCTTCGCGTGTGTGGCTTGAAACTAACAAAGGGCCTTCGCTGCACCGCGTCAAACTTCTTTGGGGGCGTTGCCGGTGGGAGAGGGAGCGTGGTTCCCAGAGGGCAGTCCTTTGTTCCCCTGAGGGCTTGTTTCTGGTTTCCTAAGAGACTGTCTTTTTTTTAAAAACTTTTAATATGTATATTCAAAAATCTATTTGCGCGTATTGTAATCAAATATCTTCCCACAATCAAACCTTAATTGTCAAACGGATATACCGTTCTTAGTTTTAAGCATTTGATAAAAGGGAAAACAACTGTCAGTAGTTCAACCTTAAGGTTAGCATTTCCTAGGAATCACATCAGATGAGAGGAACTTAACTAGCTTCCTGGATAATGTTGTATGTTAGACGTTCCTTAGAGAATATAAGCAAGATACACGAATGGCATCAGATTATGAACAGGTAAATACAGAGTGACATTTATACATTAAAACAGCATTTCAGAACGATGGCATGTAATACTTATTTTGTCCATTTGGAGGAGCTCTGGTTACATGAGGAGTAGATATTCAACTTTGAGCTTGTTGACAAGTGAAGTAATAGAAGCATTTACAAATCTAACCCCTTTCCAATTGCAAGAAGATTCTACTGTAACATTGTGAAATGGGAAGATGTCACTGTGTGTGAGATGGGATGTAACAATGAAACAACGCTACCTTTAGGCATATGTCAAAACAAACAACACCACCAGTTAGTAAACTTACTAATGATAGCTTTGACCTTTCATGGATCCAGGGCATCTCTTGCCTCTTCTCCAGATGTGGCCTTGGATTTTCCACCTAAATATTAAAAATAGTAATAATTTTAGGAGTATTTCAGTATTTCAGATGTGTTGGTACATTATCCTTAGTATCTGTAAATACCTCTGAGGTTCCTTCAAAGAAGTGTGTCCATGTCAAAGACACCTAGAAGGAGACATCTGACCATAGCAGTAGACGTATTAGCATATGAAGCCGCCCTCTGTGCACTTCTGTAAACAAACTCCCCTGATCCTGGATGGATTTCAACCTAATGGTACAACAATAGCACAAATTACTAACTCTGCTGCTCATCTCTCCATTCTGAATATTTTCCATTTGATCTCAGGAATTCTCAGATATCATTGGAAATCAATGCCGCTGAACTACGAGGACTGTTACTAAAATTTCCCACAATCCATAATATCAATGGGCTACTAACAATTTTCACTCACATCCTGTGTGAGCACGGTAACACAGTGGTTGGCTAGCTTTCTCTCCTCATTTGTCAAAGGACATCTACATGACAGGTGTTGTCAGAAGAACAGCATATAAGCCAGTGCATAGCGAGTGTGTGAGAAAGCGAGCGATAGAAAGTGACCGTGAAAGTGAGCGGAGCAGATGAAAAGATTAGCAGTACGTTGTCAGTTTGGCAGTAAATATATGGTGTAGGTCACAGTGTGTCAGTTAAATGCTTCAGCTTGCTTGCTTCAGTCTGTTGTTTCCCAGCTACTGGTAAATGAAGGCGGTTAGCGCTAGCAAAAATCTCCCCTTCTTCCAGGGTTTCTGCAGGTTTTAAGACTTTTTAAGACCATTCCTAGACCTATATCACAACATCAAAAAAAGAAAACGTGCAAAGAAAATGCAGTAACAAAATTACTTGCAAAGTAAATAAATGTACTGTATTGTAATGTAACAGTACTGAACACAGTAGGGCGATTGCTTCTATTTCATATCGTCTGATCATGACTACTTGAGATCACTGATTGGCGATCTGACCGCCAGGGGGCGGAGTAGCAGCAAGCAAGTCAGTGAAATGCCAGCACGGAAGAAAAAGGCTTATTAGCTTTAAGGGAAACCCCCAGAAACATCTGTAAATGCACAGTACAGTGTTTCGCACATAAACACCGTGTAACTGTGGCGCCGCGTGGGGCTGCACGATTTGGAGAAAAGGTCATGTTGTGGACAATATTGCAATTTGCGATTCGATTATAATGGAGCACATGGTACTATGAGTCTGCTGAAATCAGTATGTTGAAAAATGCACAAAATACTGACTTTGCACTGCCACAACACATGTACGGGTCTTCAGCCCAGCAGTTCAGGTGATGCTGAACGAAGGAAGCAGCATGAATTACTGATGTTGGCATTAAAGTTAAAACATGCTGATGCAGCTATTAAAGACATGCTTAAGGTCATTAATGCAGTTAGTGAAAAACATGTGTCCACATCCAAGTACTGTTTCTACAAAACCTTCGGTGAAGTCAGAAAACATTTTCAGCTTCATCCAGTTTGTAGACAGAGCTCCATTGTGATGCAGTCTGATGAGAAATTTCTAAATGTAATAACTGTGTGGAGAAACATGACTTTGTAGCAAACCTAAATTTAGTTATGCAATTTAATAAATTTATGAAAATTGATACCCAGTTATGAATATTATTATTCATAAAATCAAACCAGATTCCTCCTTAAGGGCACCACCGGAGTTGTTATAATCCTAGAGTCTCCGGACCTCTAGGTAGTTTTAATAATTATACAATTATTACTAGTGATCAGTTAGTTAATAATCGCTCAATTATCTTAAATCAGTCAGTCAGTCTCATATCTAAAGGGTCAATTCTCTTGGCAGGGACGTAGAAATAGGCAACACACACAGTTCTTGATTATATTACAGTGAATTTATTCTCTAACTAATGTGATAAAAAGATTGGTTGAATACAGGGAAAATAAACAATTGCTGAACAATGAGCTTGGAGGTTCGATTGTGGGAAGCATTTGACTCATACAGCATAGAAGAGCTAATGAAAGTAAACTAACGCTATGGGTTTAGGAGTTAAAAAGGGAAATCTTCTGATCACAGAATATGTGTTAGGTCTTACTGCTTGTCGACAGCCTGCTTTTGGCCTGTTGCTGGTCCCACGCTAGCTGCCGATCCTGGCTTTTTGCTAGGGATTCTCCGGGGTTTTCCGTGTCTGATTGAAAACGCCTCCTCCGTCTGGCAATTCGGCGGTTTCCTTCGTTGTAGCTGGCGAGACCACGTGGCTTGGTCTGACCTCGGTGAAGTTGGCTCGACGAAAAAGGCTTAAAATGGAACTTGTTCGTTCCTGAATTAGTCCAGTGTGACTTAACGGACTGATAACTTTAACAAACAAAAGAAATAAAGAAAATAAAAACAAACTGAAGGGCAGATCGATGTCTCGGCACTTCACGTGTGTAGCTTCAGGCGAAACAAAAGGCCTGTTTCGCTGGTCGACTCTGAGGGCGTTGCCTGGCGCGGCACGCCAACGCGTGCAGAAGCGTCCAGAGAGCCGAGCAGAGCAGCGGAGAGAGCAAGGAGCGAAGAGAAGAGCGCGAGAGAGGTCACGTTTCGCTCTTTTGTTGCCTGGGGCGTGGTTCCCCAGGGGGCGTCTCAGTTTTCCCGAGGGACTGCCTTTCTAAACTTAATGTCTAAAAGAAATCTATTTGCGCGTATTATAATCAAATATTTTCCACAATCGAACCTCAACGGTCAAACGGTTGTACTGTTCTAGGCATTTGGTAACAGGAAACAATTGTCACATTATTGGTCAGGATATTTATACATTTAACGGCATTTCCTACGATGGTATGTAATACTTATTTCGTCCACTTGGGGGAGCTCACCTTACATGAGGAAAGCTTAGATTAATCCAAGATCATCTCTCTTTAGGAACTGGGAAAATTGTTGATTCTTTAAATTCAAGCCGGCAGTTAAGAGTATAGTAAAAAATTCCTTTGTCATCATTTCTAAAGGAATTTTGTAGGAAAGTATTATGAACAAGCATTGATTACATTAGATGAAGGAGTGTCTTGCTGAAAATAAAAACACTGCACAAGTAACTTTCTTTTCAGCACTAATATCAACAACAGATAGCAACAACATGTTAACATAACTACTCAAATAGAGGCAAACGTAATCAAGTAACTAAAGATTTAATTAAACTTAATTAAATGCTTTCAGTCTTTGGCAACTTCAGTCTTTGGCTATTCAAAGTTCGGCTGTCCTGGATTATGTCACTTGGGTGAGACAGGGGTTTTCTTTTTGGATGTGGTAATAAAACAAAGAATAAGGTCAGTTGCCACGGAAACATGTGTGGGGAGGACCAGTTTTGATAGGCTGTTCAGGGAAATGCTAATGGCTGGCTTGTGTCCCTTTGTCAGTTTAACAGTCAGGCCCCACGTTATCAGCTTCGGAATCAAAAAGGTGCCAGTTTTATGGTCGGGATAGCACTTAGAGAAAGCAACTTTGACCCCTCCCCCTTCTTCTCTGGGGGAGGAGAGAGAAATTTGGAGTAGCTCCAAATTTATTCAATATAAAATGCACAAATCCACACCGTTGTTCACTACAACTTGTACACGAGAGATGGAAACTTTTTTATTGAACTGCCCCTGGAATCCCAACTCAGAAAAATGATAGAAAATGATGAAATTCGTGCACACATTGTAGCACCTGCACCAAAGACTTCTGCCTGTGACATCTACGATGGGCAGTTGTATAAGGAAGCGTTAACCAGTAAATGCCAGAGTAGTGTGAGCCACCTATCACTAACTTTTAGCTGCGATGGAAAGCCACTCTATAGTTCATCAAAGTGTAGTATTTGGCCCTTGCTCTCTATCATTAATGAACTTGACCCAGCAGTAAGATCAAAACATGTCATGCTTGCCGCCTTGTGGGTCGGTGATAAAAAGCCAAACATGAATATGTTTCTTGAACCTTTTGTGAAAGAATGTGTTCACTTGCAACAGGCTGGCTTCAAATGGTCTGTTGGACATGTAAAACACACAACTAAAGTGTTTCCTTTGGTGCTAGTCAGTGATTCTCTTGCCAGGCCACTTTAACAAAATTTCAAACCGTTAACTGGCTGTTCATTCTGTGTACTGAGAGGAGTCATGGTACGAAAAGGAAAAGGGCAAACAAAAGTGTGGCTTAAGAAGTCACACTCAAACCATCAAGTTTGC
Organism: Micropterus salmoides; assembly: GCF_014851395.1. Taxonomy (NCBI): domain Eukaryota; kingdom Metazoa; phylum Chordata; class Actinopteri; order Centrarchiformes; family Centrarchidae; genus Micropterus; species Micropterus salmoides. The sequence continues at coordinate 31,254,930 of NW_024041150.1, forward strand.
TGAAAGAGCACTGGAGAAGTCCACTCCTGTAATGGGTGTTAAAGGACCCTCAGTACTGTCTTTGTTGCCAGACTTTCATATCATACATGGCTGTGTTGCGAGGTCCTACGCTAACCTGTGGTTCTGCAGTGAGAACAGTGGAATGCCGTGGCATATTGGAAGGTCAGTCTCAAAAGTGGATGATGGACTTTGCAGTACACAGCTCCCCCGTGGTGTTTCGGGAATCCCTCGATCCATAACTGAAAGGCATTTCTGGAAAGCACATGAGTGGTACATGTGGTTGTTCTTATACAGTGTACCTGTGTTAAAGGGCACACTCCCTGAAAGCTTCCTTGTCCACTGGCTAAACCTTATCAAGGGTGTTGGTTTGCTCCGCTTGGAATCAATCACTTCACAAGAGATCAAAGAGGCTGAAAAACTGCTCAACACACAAGAAGCAGAGGGACTTTATGGTATTTGTAACATGACATTCAACATTCATCTTTGACTGCATCTGGCGCAGAGTGTTAAAGATTTTGGGCCACTCTGGGCTCACTCTGCCTGTGTTTGAAAATTACAACAGACAACGGCTTGAGATGGTAAAAAGCACACAGGGTGTAGCTTTACAGATTTGCAAAACCTTTCTGCTAGAGAAGGCACTTCCAGTCTATGCTAAATCTTTGATGGGTAATGCCCACTTTGAGGTCAAAGACACATTTGACATTTTAACTACATCCAAGAAGTCAGTTCAAATGGTTGAACAGTTTGAAGGAGTCACTGCACTTGGCAGACCACAAAGGAAATTGGTAGAACGTAACAACTATCTGGCACTTGACGCTCTCGTGTCAATTACTATGATAGAGTAGTAGTTGATGGTGAAATAATACATGCTGAGAGTTATGCCAGGGAGACCAAGAGAAACTCTCACACTGTAATCCTTAAAGATGATGATTCTTGGTGAGAAAGTTTATCTTTGCAGATTTAGGAGTCGGAGGCACGTGCTATGCCATTGGTAACGTTTTTCAAAAGCAAAAGCACAGTTTAATCACATCCTTAGGCAACCCATGCCATTTTGTTGCTTTTGATAAAACTGTTGGCCATCTGACAGCCATTCCTGCCAGTAAGATTCAACAGAAAGGCTTATTTGTGTCTGTACCAACATTAAAGGTGAACTACATTTTAAGAAAAATATAGAATATAATTAGACTTGTATTTGTATAAATGTATTGCTTTTGGTTCAGGCTGCAGTTTGCTTGATATCTGTAAGCTCATACTTTAAGATGTTGTAGCCTATTTGGATAAGATTTTACAGCTAGTTGTGTTTTTGAATGCACCGGTTGACATCATTGTACAGTTTTAGAGTTTAAGCCTGATGGGGTTCTGAAACGAATCTCAGCACGATTTTTCAGCCTAACAGGATACATTTTCCTCAGGATCAAGTGCCATATATTAAGCTTCTCCCATATTTCTCAAATTGTTATCTATACATATAGATTATATTTCAGTACTGTATATGCTGTTAGTTTATAGATGTTTTATAATCATATGCAAATATTTTCACTAACTTAACTTAAGATTGCCATATTGTGAAACACACGGAGAAGAAAATATGTCACTACCAGTGGCAGAAAACTTCATTAATGTAGATGAGTCACATGTGGTCAATACCTGATCCACTTAATAAGGTCAGTGGTACTGATGAAGTAGATAAAATCAGAAAATTTAATTGAAATGTCTTTCCTGAAGCTTCATAATTGTTTCATTGGATTGAAATGTATCTCAAGTGTTAATTGAAAATGAAATGTAAAAACGAACACAGCTGTATGTATTTCGAATAAATATCACAAGCCTGAGGTTTTTTGGAAGAGACAAAAAAAGTAACTCACTTGATTAAATGATGCATGACACATATTGCCACACATATTTAGATATATTTACACATAGAATATCAAGATAATTTTCAAACTTTAAGATTTTAGCATTTTGAAAATATTTTTAAAATGTATTTCAATATATTCAGCAGTGTCTCACATATATGTGAATATATTACATTTCTGTATGACCTGTCCTTTTCCTAGAGGAGTTGGGAATCCAAAGATATCTTTAATGATTTAATGAATAACAAAAGCGAGCTGAAGCCATTCACCATGACCAGTAAAACATGTCTGACACGGAGATACTGTAAAGATATTAATGTATAGAACAAATCTCTGACACTTTCCATCGCAGACTGTACGCAACTCTACCAGTCCTTCCTCTAGACGACCCCACTGTCTCAGCACAGATCACGGATTGTCTCTCAGCCATATCCACATGGATGAAGGCTTGCCACCTTCAACTAAACCTCTTAAGAACTCTTGGTCATCCCAGCCAAGTAATCTATCCATCATAACATCAAACTAAAAGTTGGTTCCTCAGCGATCACTCCAATTATGCATTTGACAGCATTTACATTAGATATGTGCATCCAGAGTTGGTGGGACAAAACATTTTATGATACGACGCCTTTATCGCCAAGACAACATCATTTTCCTGTGTCATCCAAGCCACTGTTTTCTGATGTTACACTACAGTTAAAGTTTGTTTATGTTTAGGTACAAAAACAATCGTGGAAAAAAGAGAGCACCACTCCATGGTTCAACAGTTTATTTAACCTCAGAGAAAACTGTTTACATAAAAATGCAAATATATGACCATCAAAGAAGACATTTGAGATTTCACATAATATGACCCCATCACCAAATCTCTACCAAAACTTAAAATGTTTAATATTAAATATATAGAGGCAAACGTAAAGTATAGTATACTGTGGATGTGTGTATTTATTCCTATTTTCTCTTGAAAAGATATAGATAGGAAAACAAAATACACATTTTGAATTATAGAAGACGGACGATTAATAAAAGATCCACACTTTAAGAGAAAGAAAACATCACAACAACCTCAGAGAATAACAAACAGTCACTGTGATCTTGCATCTAGTGATCATTCAGTGATTCAGAAAAAGGAGACAGAAAAACTTGTTATTGGCCACATCCTCAGTAATCTTGTGGTACTTTGTGACTAAATTCAGTGTGGCCACTTTTCCCAGAAAGCCATTCAATAAACCCAAAGAAGATATATAGTGTAGACTTCTTCAAAAGTATTACACCACTAAACACAACATGAGTGAATGAATAAAACATCTGACACCAGTGAGCAGAGTGGGTTTCAACACTTAGAACAGATGAAATTAAACTTGTTATTATCCGGCTTTGTGAACCACTGATGTTGTCCTCCTCTGTCCATGGCTCCAGACATGCCACAGTCATCAGTCTTTTCCCTGGGGCCCAGTTTGTATAGTTGACAACATCATTGCTGACCCAGAACCAGAAATCCAGAGTGCAGGTGTAGCGCAGTCCCAGCCAGACGAAATCAGTTGAGGCGTTCTTGGCTCTCTCTTGGACCCATCTGCTGGTGAGGGTTAGTGATGGAGACCAGGTCACTGTAGTTCTCTCTGCAGTAATATAAGGCCTCCTCCCAGGTCTTATTTTCTTTGATCAGGATCACTTTATCTGTCATGGAAGAAATTGAGACAAACACAGGATCATACCAGCAGCTTTGTTCAGTTAGTTGTTGGGAACACTGGGATCCAATATGGATCTTCAATACTGAAATAAAATGTTTCAGGTTTAAGTGACTGCTTGTGTGTTTGGGGCTAATGACAAATATCTTTAAATATCTTACTTCTTAAGAAAGTGACATTTTATTTTAAAGGAAGCCATGTCATGCTCAATAATAAATAAAATGATCAATTAACGACTACTTTTAAAAGAAAGTAAAAAATATAAACAGATGTAGCTTGTGTACATGTAGCTGTGACACAACCAACACAAAAAGACTGTGTTTCAACAAAATTAAAATAAAGTATAAATACTGTAGATTCAGATTTTGCAACTGATTCCAGTTCAGCTCCAATGGGAGAAAACAGTTGAGACAGACGTTTGCAAAACTCACCGTCATAGCAGAAGAAGGGTTTTGTTTCAATGCAGTCATCAGAGCTCCATTTTCCAGATCCATTTAACTCAGTCATGGCACATTTATTACTGCCTGGCTTATTCAGATCCCAGTTTCTGAAAGAGAAACTGCTCCCATCTGACCACATCCAGGAGTCTCTGAACATGCCGATCCACACCCACATCCAGTCCTTACAGACTGGATGTCTACAGCGAGTTTTTGTGTCATGTCTTGAAACTGCTTTAGTCCACTGACCAGGTCTGTGTAACGCTCCCTACAGTATTCTTGAGCCGCTGGCCACTTCTTCTTCTCTTTAATCAGATGGTATTTGTCTGTTGCATTATTTTCTGTGGAGTAAACAGGCAAACTTGCATGACCTTATAGTGTACATGTACGTCTTTTGAGCAAATACAGATTTTTAGCCATGCTAGTAGCGTCATGGCTCCGTGGATGGTAATGTTGGTTGAGACTGAAATATCTCAAAAACAATGAAATGGATGGCCTTGAAATTTTGTGCAGGCATTTATGGTCATCACAGGATGTATTGCAATAACTTTGATGATCCTCTGACTCTTCATCTAGCTCCATCATCAGCTCAACTTTTTTTTTTTATCAGTTCAGTATTTTGGTTTACGACTAAAAACATGTAAAACTAATGACATTCCTTTCATCCTAAGCTGTGCTTTGTGTTTAATGCTAATTATTAAATCTAACATGCTAAACTTAGATGGTAAACATGGTGAACATTATATCTGCTTATTATCAGCATGTTAGTATTGAAAATGTCAAAGTGTCAGGTGTTAGCGTGCTGACTTTAGCGTGTAGCCCATAGCACTGTAGTGCCTACAGCTTCTCAGAGCCACTCTTATTGTTGTAAGTAAATGAAGAAATGAGATATGTCACATCTGAAGATAATGTTATATGATCAATTATTAAATTTAGACAGTAGGGATAACACATATTCTCACCATCATAACAGATGAAATAACTCTCATGTTCACAAGACCCATCTCTCCAATTGCTATCTTCTGTATAAACACACAGTTCTCTACTCCTCCATTATCATTCGGTTCTCCCGAGGTCCAATTTGTCTCGCTTTCTTTGAACTCCACTCCTGGCATAGACCAGTGCCACGTCCTGTTGGATTGTGTTTGGTTGTACAGCCCAATCCAGGCTTCTCCTTGCTGCACTGTAGTGTCATGAGTCTCTTCATGTCTGCCATGTTAGACACTGTGGCCAGGTCAATATATTTCTCTCTGCAATACTTCTGGGCTTCATCCCTGGTCTTCTTCTCTCCAACAAAGTGATACTCATAGAGATGACATGCGAAGAAGGACCACTGACCTAAAACCAAAGGACATACTGTAGTGACTGAGCTGACAGCAAAAAATCTAAATCCTGATTCACACCTACTACTTACTGTCACAACTCTGGACGTTTATCCAGCTTTTCCCTGCCCCCTGCCTCTTCCCCCTTGTATACAGTGAGGAAAATAAGTATTTGAACACCTGCTATTTTGCAAGTTCTCCCACTTAGAAATCATGGAGGGGTCTGAAATTGTCATCGTAGGGCTGGATAGGGCTAGGGGAAATTGCCAAGCAGCTTGGTGAAAAAAGGTCCACTGTTGGAGCAATCATTAGAAAATGGAAGAAGCTAAACATGACTGTCAATCTCCCTCGGACGGGGCTCCAGGCAAGATCTCACCTCGTGGGTTCTCCAGAAATCAGCCCAGAACTACACGGGAGGAGCTGGTCAATGACCTGAAAAGAGCTGGGACCACCGTTTCCAAGGTTACTGTTGGTAATACACTAAGACGTCATGGTTTGAAATCACGCATGGCACGGAAGGTTCCCCTGCTTAAACCAGCACATGTCCAGGCCCGTCTTCAGTTTGACAATGACCATTTGGATGATCGAGAGGAGTCATGGGAGAAAGTCATGTGGTCAGATGAGACCAAAATAGAACTTTTTGGTCATAATTCCACTAACCGTGTTTGGAGGAAGAAGAATGATGAGCACCATCCCAAGAACACCATCCCTACTGTGAAGCATGGGGGTGGTAGCATCAGGCTTTGGGGGTGTTTTTCTGCACATGGGACAGGGCGACTGGACTGTATTAAGGAGAGGATGACCGGGCCATGTATTGCGAGATTTTGGGGAACAACCTCCTTCCCTCAGTTAGAGCATTGAAGATGGGTCGAGGCCAGGTCTTCCAACATGACAATGACCCGAAGCACACAGCCAGGATAACCAAGGAGTGGCTCTGTAAGAAGCATATCAAGGTTCTGGCGTGGCCTAGCCAGTCTCCAGACCTAAACCCAATAGAGAATCTTTGGAGGGAGCTCAAACTCCGTGTTTCTCAGCGACGGCCCAGAAACCTGACTGATCTAGAGAAGATCTGTGTGGAGGAGTGGGCCAAAATCCCTCCTGCAGTGTGTGCAAACCTGGTGAAAAACTACAGGAAACGTTTGACCTCTGCAATTGCAAACAAAGGCTACTGTACCAAATATTAACATTGATTTTCTCAGGTGTTCAAATACTTATTTGCAGCTGTATCATACAAATAAATAGTTAAAAAATCATACATTGTGATTTCTGGATTTTCTTTTTAGATTATGTCTCTCACAGTGGACGTGCACCTACAACGACAATTTCAGACCCCTCCATGATTTCTAAGTGGGAGAACTTGCAAAATAGCAGGGTGTTCAAATACTTATTTTCCTCACTGTATGTGTAGGGGCTGAAGGGCTGAAAACATTGAGTGCTAACTGTGCCAATGACAAATACTCCTCCTCCCCTATTGAAACATCTCACCTAAACGTTTTAATCCACAGGAAATGTTATTTCTTTTATTGAATAGCTAACAGTAGAAAACTGACAATATTGTGTGTGTTGTGTTACATGAAGCCAACTCTGGCTTCACTGATCTCAGCTCTAAATAGCGTCCACCAATAAATAAGAGCCTACAATTTTGCCTACTAACAAATCCCAGTATTCTCTTGAACTTTAGCTTTATAATATCACTGTGGTCCTGAGCTGAAATTCGGTGTAATGGTAAAAAAAAGTGTCAATATTTAGCTGGTGTTTGATGCACATCGGCTCCCATTCATTGTCCTAACCCCGGCTTCCTGTTCATTTTTATCCAACTTTCTCAACAATACGCAACACATTTGAAACCATTGCTCCTAGCCAGAGCTGTTTTGACCAATTTAAAAAATTTTTTAGCCGTTTATAAACAAGTTGAGAGGAAAATGTTAATCTATAAACCCAATAAAAAACAGTTACCAGCCAGCAGTGACTAATATTTACCTTAGGAGGATTATCCAACTTACATTACAGAGATTTTCGGTTACTTGAATTTATGTCATCCAGCTTGTGCTACCAAGTGGGGGGGGGGGGGTGTTCACAACGCTGCCGCAACAAAACAGAGCAACCGCAACATATTGTTAACATAATTTTCCAGGACAACACAAGACTTTCCCGGACATTTGACTTTCTTTCATTTTCCATGACTGGAAAATAGGTCAACTGTTTTCCAGGTTTTCCAGGACGAGTGGGACAACAAGTTTCTGGACTAAATATCCATAACAATGAACTGGAAGCCTCTCAACTTCACACTCTGCTCAGGAGAATGGAAGCACAGGAAGTGGACTGAACTCTCCCATAAAAACACCAGAAGTCATGTGACTCATTCATTCATTTACACACAGAGCCATCCAAACACTGACGATATCCATTCATCAGGATTCCAGACTCATCACAAGACTTTGTGCGAGCCAAACAATCAAAAGGTGGTTAAACCGAATGGAAGAGGCTTCAAAACGCAGAGCTCCAACACATTTATTTCTGAATCATTCATTTTGATACAAGGATTTAGTGCTAATTAATAAAGAGAATTAAATATAACTATGGGGGATGTTGCGGGGATAAAAAACAAAAAAATTCAGTCCCATTGAATTTAAACTGCAATCATTCTGTAGGCTTCCTGAGCATTTCTATAACATTTAAAAGGTGTGAGAATTTCCTACGTTATGTCCCTTTATAATAATCCAGAATTTTCTAATCTGTGCAGGAACCACGATGACAATGAAAAGGGTACCTTGAGATCTTTCATCGTGTTTTTCAGGGTCTTGATTGTGTGTCCAGAGTGTCCACCTTCTATGGTGCAGGCGTTGCACACGCACACCTTGTCATCCATGCAGTAATACCTGGAGACGCACACCAAGTAAAAACTCAGATAAACCTTATAAAGGACAGCTCAGTATTGAAATAACAGGTTGGACTCACTAAGGAGTGAGTGCCGCTCCAAATGCGGCGAAAAACGCAATGTGGGAAATATGGAGTGGAAAAGATATTAATGTAAATATGTTTGTTCAGTTGGGTTTTGTATACGTTATTGAAAAATAGTATGCAAAAGAATTAGCCTTGGTGTAGAAACTTGTAGTAAGATCCAAGCCACACCAATTCACACTCCCAGCATTACTTGATAATGAAAATAGCTTCAGCCTGAAACATACAATATAATATAAAAATAAACATTGTTCCACTGTGTTCCGTGTATCCGTAGTTAATATCAGCTGGTCATCACTGACTCAAATAGCTTCAGTAAGTTCCCACCTTTACAAAATATTAACAGCAATATATGAGTGCACATGCCTCCTACCGGTATATCTCATCATGATCTGGGCACTTCCTCTTCCAGAAGTCATTCATGGGTTCTGTCAGCGGGTGCTCGCGGAACGCCGGAAGCTCCAGATGTGGCTTTACATGCTCCTGGCACATCGACACCTCACACTTCAGGCACGTCTTGACCGCGAACATCGACGCAGCAGCGGCAGCACCAGCAGCTTCCTGCTTGCCACCCTCTTCCTGAGAAACGGAGGCAGCGGAGGACCCGTCCCCAGCAGAACTGGAGCCCGACGCCTCGGCAGCGACTGAGGGGCAGTAGTCACACGGAACTGCAAACACACTCCTGGCTGGCTGCGCTGCTAGAGAACACGACAGCAGTTCTCTGGATTTTAAAGCTGTAGCTGCTGCAGTGGTAGCTCTGCGCCGGTGACGGTAGTCATCAGAAATATTGGCTAGTTTGAAGTTTTTCTGAAAGTTGATGCCACACCGGTGGCTGTCGCGGCACTCTGGGCAGCGAAAGCGACCTCTATCAGCTTGCCGCTTTAGGCGGTCCAGGCAGGTCTTGCAGAAGTTGTGGCCACAGGGAAGCAAGTAAGGGTCACGGTACAGGTCCAGGCACACCGGGCAGGTGAGCTCCTCTTGCAGGACGCTTGACTGTTCTGACTGGGCCGAGGCCATGCCAGTTTTTAGACTGTGAAGTCAGAGGGGTGAGCTGGAGGCGGGAGGATGTGGTGGGAGATGAAAAAGGATGAACAGAAGGATGGACAGAAGTGGGGAAAAGGTGGATGAGGAAGAGGTGGGGATAAAGGGGATTCTTTGTTTAAGTAATTTATAAAGCAAAAATTCAAAACATTTGATTTGCAGCTTTTCAAGTGAATGTCTTTGAGTCTTAAAACTAGAAACATGAAGAAGTCACTTAAGGATCGTTGACAGAGCTAATTTTAATTAGCTAATTAATCATTTATACTATAAAATATCAATATGAAAAATGCCCATCAACCTGAGATGATGTCTTCAAATCAGACTAACAGATCAAAACACAAATGCTCACATTACAGACACTGGAAAGATTTCACCTTAATAAATACCTGAAGCAATTAATAAATACATCAAAAGTAGTTGCTGCCCTCCTCATTTGTAGAATTAGAGAGGAAACATGAGTTGATTCATTGATTAAGTAATCAACATAAAATCTGTATGCAACTGCTTTTAATAAATCGATTAACCAATTTTTCACTATTTGCTTGTCCCCAGGCTCTCAAAGCTCATATAAGGTTTAAAGTGATGGTTAGATAACACAAGCAGATGTCTATAGACAACATAACTACTTGATTAATCTGGAAGACAATCTGCAAACGATTCAGTAATAAAAACAAGTGTTAGCTGCAGCTCTTAGTGTGATTAGGCCTCCAGTAACCAAGTTAACTTTTGTCTTATTTCAACCATTGTGTGAAACCGATTTACCCACCAACAACACTTCCTCCTTCCACAATAAAAATAATAAAAATGAAAGTAAAACTCAACTTTAGGCCTTGCTACATACAACCGCCGGAACAAGGTCAGCTGTCCTGCTGCTCAGTTAAGCTTGTTAAAATAAAAACACACACAGTCTCGGCTCCGTTTAAAGGCTTTGACCCTGAGATAACCTGGAAACCTACCAACCTGTGCTGTTTACATGAAACGTAAAGGTGGTGTCCCCCTTTACTGAGCAAAGGTTTCCAGTCCGTCACCTGACAGCCTTGGACATAACACAGGCCTATAAAAAGCTGCTCTAAAAACTATCACCGTTTATTTAGTATGTTTTTTCTGACGAACCAACAATTAGCTAACGTTAACTTGCCTCCCCGGTGTTAGCTGCACTAATCTCCCCCCTGGCTGCTCAGTTGTTGGGACGGTTGATGAGCTAAAAGCAAAACACGACGGACAGACAGCTATTAACGCTACTTACGTTGACAATGCGGGCACTTGCGACGTTATGTTGTCTTCGTAAAAAGATGAAACACTGATTTACCCAGAGCTTCAGAAGCTCACACAAGATGAGGCTAATGTCTCAGACGATGCACCTGCCGTCCTGCTGCTGCTGCTGCTGCTAACATGGTAACACGTTACGACCGTTAGCTCCGTTTGTTTTTGTTCCCACAAACAGCCCTGTCTGTTTTAGCAGTCCGGGGAAATATTCCAGTCATCGGGCGTTTAGTTGCTCATCTGGCGTTTTCGGCATTTGACACAAAAGGACGTAGTACACACACACACCTGTGAGACAGACAAACAGACGGCTGATAGTGGGCAGGCTGATGCGGGGAAAGTGTTGCCTTCAGGGCGACTCGGAAATTCACTCGACCGCTTAGGGCGCTGGTACATGACGGCTGTCACACGTTGTTGTAAGCAAGCTGTTCTTATTAATATAATCAATTAATAAGTCTTATGTGTCTTCTTGTGTGTGTGTTCTCTTTTTGTTGTGTTTTCTCATCTGTTCATGTGTTTTTTTTAAACTGTTGTGTTTTGTGCTTTGTTTTTTCCTAATCTGAAATAGGGAATGAAAAAAAAAATTTCTGCAAACATAATCATTCTGGTAGGACTCAAACAGCTAGGAAATAAAATTGAACACCAAATGATGTTTTATAAATTAATTGTTACTTTCTGCCAAAAAGGAAACAGCCAGCACAAAGTCTGACTGCTTTCTGAAAGTGTTTTCTACTAGGGTTTTAAATCCAGTCAGTCGCACACAAATAAACCTCAGTGCTAACAGATAAAAAACTAGTTGAGTAAGTCACTTCATTGTTAGAGTTGAATGAACTGAAGATGTATAGCAGGCTATGCTGCTACCGCCATCAGCTCATAAAACTACAGGCCATTCAGGAGTGCCGACAACATGAGCATAAATCAAATGATTAGTTCCCATCATATCATCTTTTGGACTTTAGGGGGGGTTTTGTGTGTGTGTGTGTGTGTGAGAGAGAGAGAGAGAGAGAGAGAGAGAGAGAAATATTGGATACTAATACATCTTTGGACATTAAATGGTTAATTCAATTAAACCACGTCAGAGGTTTAGAGTGACAATCACTATTTAGTGTAACTGCTAAAAACTACACACTGCTTGGGCTGCTGGAGGGCTTGCACACCACAATATTTTCACCCCAGGTTGGAAACTGGATTGAATCCTAAAATAAATTTGTAATAGATCAGATAATGTGGTAGCATGATTTGTATGATATCAGATATTATCAGTGATCGTGACTGTGCAGAAAGTTAAAGAGGGGCATATCTGATTTTATTTACTAATTTTACATGAAATTATTAATAACTCTCCAGGCAAACATATTGGAGAGGGTCAACATTTCGTCTAGAAAATACACAGGTATTTAAGACACAGGATTCCAATTTCAATTTAGTGTTACAAACAAAATGTTCATATTTTATTTAGTGATGTTTAGATGTTTGATGCAACAGACACATTATTTCATGGATTTTAGATACATTAATCTGCAAATTTAAAATGGATTTCTGTAACTGTACTGACAGATACTGAGATACAGGACACTACCATTTGGCAACCAATCCATCCACCAAATTTCAATAGTAATGTAAAATTCTGGCCAGTTCAGCCCCCTGCACACATGGAGCCTTCTGTGTCACAGTTCAGCCACGAGCTGGGGCGGGGCTTGAACATCCGGATTCGAAACAGTAAAACTTACCCTGTATCACCAAGTATTGGTATCAAATGTCTGGTGAAATTCTTAGTGTCGATTTAAACCAGGTGAACAGCAGCTGGAAACTCAGAAGGAACAGTTTCCTCCAGATATCTGAGCCAGAGCACCAGTATGATGCACAATAATGAAGGTTCGATTCAGCATGAAAGTGAGAAGTGCTCTTTGCTAGAGACAGTATTTTATATAACTCAAAGAGGAAGACTGAAATACAATGAAAAGACAGGTAAAGAACTAACCTCCCATGAGCAAATGTTTAATTACAAAACCCCCTTTTCCATAAATATTGATATGTGTATGAAAAACCCGTATTGAAGATGGGGTAAATTATTTATTTATTATTCACAACAGAAATGACTGACAAATAAATGGACACAGGCCTATGAAACTCCCTTTTCCCCATCAATTCAAATAATAGGTACAACCTATAAAAATGTCAACCTGATTTTGAAAGAAAATGTTTTATATGCCTGTCCACCTTCGCAAAAATCACTAACGCAACATGGTTAAATAAACCTAACTTAAATATACCACTATATCGTCTACTCAAATATCTAAGCAACTATTACAGGTTGCCATGACATTCACAGTGCCAAGATGATAAAAACTACTGATATTGGTGATCCCCTGACTTTTCATGCATCATCATCCGTGGTTTTGTAAAGGAAAAAAGTCTATAATGTTGTCAAACAAATGTTTGTTGAGTCTTTATTACACTCCCAAAGTGTTCCTTGTGAATCACTGTCCGAACATGTGAGGAAATCCCACTTTGAAGATGACAGGACCCTGAATGGTGAAGCCAAGATAGAAAAGCACTGGGCTCAGTGCTGAAGCATCAGGTTCAATCTCTGCTACGGCCATTATTTTCTTCCCTCCAGCACAAAGAATCACGTCCTGCTCTTCACACCCCTGTGGCATCGTGGGAGAATGGCATAGCTCTCCCTAGACTGGAAGGAGGATATCTTGGATTTCTGGGATTCCCCACACTTCCCCCTTGATCCACATTTCATCGATGCGTCTCCATTTCTCCTTCATTGCTTTACTTTGTTTATCACATAGTTCAGAGTCAACTTTTTCTTCCACGATTGCATTCAACCTTGATTTTGAATCCATTTGCTCAATCCGGAGCCCTTTCCCAAAAAAAACAGAGGCAAAAGGTAATGTCCTCTACTTGGTACTTGGCATACTTTGATCTGTCATACGCTTTCTTCAATAATGTGACATACTGTTGCAGGTCACGGTCGAACGTGAGCTCGAGAGATTGCTGTGCAGGTTCTCTTGTTTCTTGTTCCTCTTCCTTGTCCTTATCCTCCCAGGTTTGGTCGTCTGACTCGTCATCCTCTGTGGACGGCAGTTCGACTTCTTCATCATCCTCATCTTGCACCACCTGAGGCTCTACCTCAGGCCAAAAAAACAGCAGAACCAAAAGGTAAAACTCAGGGCTTCTATATCCTCCTTTTGTGCCCAAGAATCTGTGTATTATTGTTTGGAGGTCTCTTACCGGGGTCAGCCGGGGAGAGTTTTGCAACTTGTTGCTCAAGATGATGTTGGAGAGGATGTACCTCTCAGCTGCTTTGACATCGTCAATTGCTGTCTCGTAGATGGTCTTCAAATCATCTCGGATTGCCTATAAATCAGACACTATCTTCTCAGCCTCCGCAAACCTAGCACGGCTTCCATTTGACATGAAAAGGCTGTGATTCAGACAATCTAGAAGGTCTGTAAAGCTGCTGGATTCAGCTGCTGTTGCTGTTGTGTAGTGTTTGTAACAAACAAACATGACTCTAAGGATGTCATGTCAGGCTTGGAGTAGGTTAGGTACCATTCAAAAAAGCTAAACTTGGCTTTAACTTCCAGTTCTAAATTTTGGATCAAACTCCTGTGTTTATGCGAGGGATAAGATGTTACTGCTTGGAGTTTCTCAAAGGCTACATTTGCCACTTGAATGAAGCCAAAAAGGCCTCTATTGATGAAGAAATTTGAAAGGCTTACAGTACCAGCTTTGTCCTCCATTCCAGGGTCCTCTTCTTTCTCAGCTTTCATCTCCACATCTTTAAATGCGTTGAATGCCTCTTTTACCATGTTTGACATATCCTCCAGTTGATTTCCTCATCAAACAGTTCTTGTAAATCTGCCCAAGAGTGTCAGCTAAATAAGAGTTGTTTGGAGCTCTTCTAATAGCTTTCTTTGCCCATTCTTCAGCTCAGAAGAACAAAACTACAGGAGAGGAGGAAAAGAAGGTCAAACGCAACAACATTGTGAATCCATACGTGTCTGGAGTATCAGAGAAACTCAGGAGGATTTTCAACAAACATAACATCCCTGTGTTTTTTAAACCCATGAACACACTAAGACAGATGCTGATACACCCCAAAGACCGCACACCCAAACACAAGAAAAGCAATCTAGTGTATGCGGTCCAATGCAGTGAGGAATGCACAGACCTGTATATTGGGGAGACTAAACAACCACTACACAAACGTATGGCTCAACACAGAAGGGAGGGGGTCTACGCCACCACTTATCCCCCACTTACAATGCTGTCCTTTCATCACTTCCCAGGAAACTCAACAAACGTAACCTCTTGGCCTCAGGTGAAGATACCAACGATGGTCATTCAGTCTTGGCCACCGGTAGTCTTGACGACTGTCGTCACAGCAACCAGGAACACTAACGAACCAGCAGTATCCAGCCGATATTACTGAAGTTGCAATAGGCTAAACATCAAAATATGACGATCTGTTATGATGTCGAGCAGCCCAGTGTCGGTGTTACACCAGTGAACATGCCCAAAGTCACAGCAATGGGGTTTCACTCAATGACACTCTTCAAATTGACGCTTTTAACACAAGAACCGCCAACGGGTCAAATTTACCCGCGTTTTTTTTTTTATTGTATATATCTTTGTTTCAATATAATATTCAAGTCTCCCAGTCTCTGACTTTTCCTAAAAGTGTGTTATGTAGCACCCCCTATTGTTAAAAAATGTCAATATAAAGCCAGATTTAAAAAATGGGCATTTAAGCGCCAGCGGGTAAAATTTACTCCTATAGAGAATACATTTCAGTCATTTTAGCGCTGTTCATGTTGCGCGTTTAGATAAACATTCTATGTTGTTATTGGCAACGCCTTTGCCACTACAGACATTACACTTGCTCAGCCCAGTGAGTGAAAGTGAGTGAAGTGCTGTGAAAGATCTGAGGGATAAAGCAAGGAGAGCTTTCTATGCAATAAAAAGAAACATTAAAATATATATTCAAATCAAAATCTGGCTTAAAATTTTCCAATTTCTACTAGAACCGATAATTCTTTATTGTAGCGAAATCTGGGGGCCAAAACTTAATAATGAATTTGACAAATGGGACAAAACAATCATAGAATCTTTCCATACTGAGTTCTGTAAGAGCATCCTGCAGGTGCAGAGAAAAACACCAAATAACCTGTGCAGAGCAGAGCTCGGCCAATACCCCCTCTTACTAAAAATACAGAAAAGATCACTTAAATTTTACAATCAACTTATCAGTTAACCCCCAGTCATATCATCACAAAGCCCTAACATACCAGGAGCTGAAACCAGAGACGAGTCCCCTCAGCCAGCTGGTCCTGAGGCTCTCTGCAGTAACAAGTCCCCAACAGCAACACCAACTCAAGCAGACCAAACCAAATAATCAGCAAGCAGAAAGAAAAATAAATTGAATACTGGAAAGAAACGACCAAAACACAAAGTAAATTACAATGTTATCTGACCCTAAAAAGAGAATTCACACTGGCATATTACCAGTACAATAAAATGTCCCAAACTAAGAAAAATGTTGACAACAAACAGACTGAGTGAACTCAGCCTGGCCATAGAAAAGGGTCGCCACAGACAGAGCTGACTACCACAAGAAGAGAGACTCTGCTCCCAGTGTGACAGGGGACAGGTAGAGACAGAGCTGCACTTTCTAACCACATGCCCCAAATATAAAACACTAAGACAAAAACACTTTGCAAACATTTCCCAAATATACCCCGAATTTGAATTCATTTCAGACACACAGAAACACCCCTATTTACTGGGAGAAATGCCCAAATGTGAAATAATTGCTGCAAAATATGTCTCCTCATGCCATGAAGTGAGGACAACCAGTGGAACCTCAGATTTTCAAATTATTATTATTATTTTGACAAGTTTTATATTTTAGTTATTGTTTTGTTTTTACATTTGATACTGATTTCTTTTTATTTTTTATTATTATTATATTTTAATCAATGAATTAAAAAAAATATATTAATATTTATTTTATTTTTAAATATATTATAATTTTTTTACACACACACACTCACATACGCTTACCGTTTTATTTATTTATTTTAACATATATATTTTAATTTAACACACACACACACACACACACACACACACACACACACACACACACACACACACACACACACACACACAGGCTTACTGCTTTATTTATTTATTTTATTTTTTAACACACACATACACACACACGCTTACTGTTTTATTTATTTATTTTATTTTTTTAACACACACACATACACACACACGCTTACTGTTTTATTTATTTATTTTATTTTTTTACACACACACACACGCTTACTGTTTTATTTATATATTTTATTTTACAAATATTTTTTAACACAGACACACGCTTACTGTTTTATTTATTTTATTTTTAATATATTTTTATTTTTTTAACACACACACATACACACACGCTTATTGTTTTGATTATTTATTTTATTTTTAATATATTTTAATTTTTTTAACACACACGCTTACTGTTTGCGCACCCCCTAGAGGCAGCTCACTCACCCCCAGGCGTGCACACCACACTTTGGGAATCACTGATATATAGTATACATGTATAAAGTTTTACATCACCGTGTAGGTTATTGTTTAGCAAAAGTGTGATCATTATACATTTTCAGTTGTGTAAAAGTACACTTTGAATGTGACTATAATACTATATAAACACTACAAAAGTCAGTCTTTTTTCTAAATTGTAGGCTATGCTGTATTTAAATTGAGCTGGGTTTAGAATATAAGGCAAAGTAACAAAATGTTCACATCTAGTCAAAATGCGGCTATGGCCACCTGCAGGAGGAAAACAAGTGTAGAAATTGGCACAGCAGGATGATAACCCACTCTTTTACTATGTAAAAACATTTGCCCCCTCACCATTTTTAACTGCTCCCTCAGTCACTTCAGCCCGCAAGAACCACTTTGAACAGATTAGTGTTTGTACGAGTGATTTATGAGAAGGTGCTGCATCAATTTCCTCATATGTGGATTTTTTAATTAGATTCGGAAAATTATTTGGTGGTGGTCCAGACCTTTCCCTACGAAAGGTCTGGACCACCACCAAATAATTTTCCGTGCATTTCTGCCCAACCTGTTTTTCACTAATAGATTGTCTATTCCATTTCTTTTGAGTAATTTTGCGTTAGAAAATCCCATAAATTACACTTCATAAATATGCTGACCATATCCTGTTTGATCAAGATGTAAGTCTAATAACATCATCATTCATTGAAATTTGCTATTGATGCCATAATATTAAAACAACTTAAATGATGCACTATAAATCAACACAATTCGGGATAAGACTGAGGATAAATACTGAACATGTTTTCACATTCACTGCTTTTTATAGGTTAAATAAATTATTATTTATTCTAGTCATTATTACAAGAACTACATAAAAGGGAGGGACGAAACGTCTTCCAGTATCTTCAACCAAGTCCAGTTGCCCTTCGTTGGATAACTAGGACATGGATGACTGAGAATCTTCACAGATACACTAAAAAGGCTTTTTAAAATTCTACAATTTTAAAATAGGCCTACATTCAGAACAGGGTTATGATTTTAAATATGACTACAACTAAATTGTGTTTCTAGTGCAGCAACAGCAAAGTCACTTTTAAAGGGGCTACTGTATTTCGGCATAAGTTTCTCCATGTCTAAACAGGAGTGATAAAGTAACCTATTGGCTTTTTAGGTTATATTGCCCTTACTTACATTAACAAGCAGTGGTCAACTCGATCAATTTGGAAGTTATCTTCACTTCACATGCTTCACTTCTCCTGGGCTGCCTCTCTGCTCTACTGATTATGCTGTCCATGGGTGTGTGTGTTTAAGCTCAGCTCAGTCACAGAGAGCAGTATATCTATGAAATGTGAATGTCTAAAGTCTAAAGATCGATGACTAAATGTTTATTATATTTACATTTACTCATTTGACCGACACATTTATCCAAAGCGACTTATGTTACTTCATAACATATAGACTATGAATCATTTATTGTTTTTAAACAGTAGCCTTAAAAAATATGGCTAGTTAGAATTTAAAATAAGACTATTGATCAAAACACTACATCGCCAAAAAAAAGGTTCCTTGAATAATTTAGAAATCTTTTTAAAAGGTCATTATTTTTAGAGTCGGGTTTGCAACTCTTGTAATTATTAACAGTCACAATAAAGCAATGAATTAAATTAATCAAAAAGGGGGGAAAAAAAATATTTCAGCAGCAGTTGGATCACCATGAAGGTGATGAAAGATTAATAATAAGATTGATGCACCATGAGCTCCAGTTTGATAACAGCACACATTCTTATCAAATAGGCTATTGCTCAAATCATGTTACTATACATTTAATAAGAAAATCAATTAAACATAAAAAATAAATGTGTAAACACATCTTGTGACCTGTTTGAGTTCCTGCAGGTGTGTGGGTGACTAAAGACTGTGTTATGATGTTATTTACAGTATACAGCTTTAAGCCACACCTTCTGCATGCTTTACATTCTTGTATCTTTGATCAGGCATTCAGTAGGCTATAACTCAATGTGTTGAAAAAGGTAAATTATGTAGTGGGACAACGGTGTGGATTTGTGCATTTTATATTAATTAAATTTGGAGCTACTCCAAATTCCTCTTTTCCTCTCCCAGAGAGGAGCAGGGGGTTAAAGATCAACTTCAACAGACTGCTGAAGAGACCCCAACGGAAGGGGGGTGGAAAAGTTGCTTTCTCTAAGTGCTATCCCTGACCATAAAACTGGCACCTTTTTGATCTACGAAGCTGATAATGCGTTGCCTGACTGTTAAACTGACAAAGGGACATTAACCATTGATTAGTATTTCCCTGAACAGCCTATCAGTTTCTCCTTGGAAAGGCAGGAAATCCTAAACTGCCCCCCTCATGCACATAACTGTGGCAACTGTCCTTGCTCTGTGTTTCATTACCCCATCAAAGGGATACCCCTTGTCTCACCTAAGTGTGACATAACCCAGAACAGCCGAACTTTGAAAAACCAAAGACTGCAGTCTCCTTTAGACTCAAAGCATTTAATTAAGTTTAATTGAATCTTTTAGTTACTTGATTACGTTTGCCTCTATTTGAGTACCATGTTGTTTCTATTAGTGCTGAAAAGAATCTAAATAAGTTACTTTTGCAGTGTTTTTATTTTCAGCAAGATTAAGGACACTCCGTCATCTTATGTGTAACCAATACTTGTTCACAATACCTTCTCACACAATTCCTTTAGAAATGATGATAAAGAAATGTCATACTATACTCTATTATATTATATATTAATTATCCAGCTTGAATTTAAGGCTGAATAACTAAATTCCCCAGTTCCTAAAGAGAGATTATCTTGGATTAATCTAAGCTTTCCTCATGTAACCTGAACTCCCCCAAGTGGACGAAATAAGTATTACATACTATCGTTGGAAATGCCGTTAATGTATAAATATCCTGACCAATAATGTGACAATTGTTTCCTGTTACCAAATGTTTAACTTAGAACGGTACAACCATTTGACCACTGAGGTTTGATTGTGGAAAATATTTGATTTGATAATATGCGCAAATAGATTTCTTTTCTTTTAGACACTAAAGTTTAGAAAGGCAGTCCCTCGGGAAACCTGAAACGCCCTCAGAGGAACCACGCCCCAGACAACAAAAGAGCGACACGCGACGTCGTTCACTCTCTCTCTCTCTGCTCTTCTCCTCTCCTCGTGCCCTGGCCTTCCGCTCTGCTCTCTGGGCGCTTCGGCACGCGTCCAGCATGCCTCTCCAGGCAACGCTCTAAGAGTTCAACCAGTGCAACAGGCCTTTGTTCGCTTGAAGCTACACACGCAAAGTGCCGCGACATCGATCAAACAGTAACTTTATTTTGTTTTGTTTTGTTTATCAGTTATCAGTCCGTTAAGTTATGCTGGACTAATACTCAGGAACGACCAAGTTCCCTTTTAAGCTTGTTCGTCGAGCCAACTTCACCGAGGTCAGACCAAGTCACGTGGTCTTGCCAGCGGAAAAGAAGGTAACCTGAAAGCAGTCGAATTGCCAGACGGAGGACGGCCAACCCTTGAGGTTTTCTTCTTCAGTCAGACACGGAGAACCCCGGAGAATCCCTAGCAAAAAGCCAGGATCGGGCAGCTAGCGTGGGACCCGTGCAACAGGCCAAAGCAGGCTGTCGACAAGCCGTAAGACCTAACAAACATTCTGTGGTCAGGGATGTCCTGTTATGTTAATATTTCCTTTTAACTCCTAAACTCATAGCTTACTTTCATTAGTTCTCCTCTGCCGTATGAGTCAAATGCTTCCCACAATCGAACCTCCATTTGTCATTGTTCAGCCATTGTTTATTTTCCCTGTATTTAACCACCCTTTTATCGCTTTAGTTAACGTTAGTTAATAAATTCACTGTAATCAAGAAACTGTGTGTGTTGCCTATTTCCAAGTCCCTGCCAAGAGAATTGACCCTTTAGATATGAGACTGACTGATTGATTTAAGATAATTTAGCGATTATTATAACTGATCACTAGTAATAATTGTATAATTATTAAATGCTACCTAGAGGTCCGGACTAGAGTGATTATAACAACTCCGGTGGTGCCCTTTTAACGATTAATTCTCATAAATTTATTAAAATCCATAGCTAATTTATCCATGCTACAATTATTATGATCCAAGGCCCTCCATATGTAGGCTACAGTGCACATTCCCTCTAAATTAAATTAAATTTCATACATTAAAGCTGCTCTAATAAATATTTTCATTTTCACAATGAATGAAATAAATGTAATCTGAAAGGTTTGAAAATTGTCACCTAACTCTGCAGTTCAGCTCGGCTATACTGAGCGATCCAGCATCTTTCAGCTCAGTGTTTTGGTTTTACTACCTGCGGCTTACAGTCAAAACCTTAGCTGTTCACTAACTGCGCAGCACCAAACGACAGACAAGGTTATCAACTTGTTAGTGAACACAATATAGCATTTAGCAACTAAAGAGATAGGTCTTTCCCTCAGCAGATGGTAGAGACCAAAAACATTGGTCCGTCTATACTCTGTGTATGAGATGAATAAACAACTCTTTGCTAGTCATTTAATTCAGATTTAAGTGTTGTTGGTGGTTGTTAGTAATAAGGCCTAATAAGTCCAAAATACAACAAAGAAAAAACATAAACAAAGGTTGTCTGCAGAGCAGCAAAATATAAAGACCATAACAACAAATTATCCAAGGAGTGGCAGATGAAAGGATAAATCCAAAACGTGGCAGTTCAAACAAGACCAGGTGGAGCACATGAGGAAATCAGACAAAACACACACAAACAAACAGACAGGTTGCCCAGCAGGCCAAAACTCAAACTACAAAATACCAAATTACTGATACTACAGACAGACTCCAAAAAAGGCTGAATAGAATTTATTAGTTTCACCACACTTCCTTTTGTTATTTTCAGATTTGAAACAGTTCCTAAAGCATAAATATTAATTTGAATACTACATGGTAGGTTATATTACATATTTGTTAATTAAAGGAATGGTTCAACATTTTGAGAAATATGCTACAGCCAGCGGCCGGTTAGCAGAGCTTACCATAAAGATGCAAAACATGCCTGTGTGGATTAAACAAACCCGTGTCGGATTTCTTTTACCTTTGGATAGAGCCAACCTAGCTGTTGCCCCTGCTCCAAGCCTATAATAAGCTAAGCTAAGTAAAGCGTTCACTGTGAGGTTTTAGAATATTAAACATTATTTCCATCACATCCACAATTGTAACCCAGGCACAAAACAGATGTGGAAATCCATCTAACTCTGGCCTCAGCAATGAGAAAGGATTACTGTATTACAGTACATTTCATAGTCAAATACAACCAAAAAAGATTTAACTGAAATGTCATCTCATTTATTTGCATCTATTTTATATTAATCTTCAGGTAAGAAAAATCCTTCAACACTTGTGGGCAAAGAAACATACTGTGGTGGGAATTGCGTGTTTAAATAAACAGCTCAGGCAAACACTTGTCTTTCTGTGAATTTTAGTCTTCTGCAGAAGGACTCACAGCAAAACACATACGCCGTGTACATGTATGCTCGAATGAGTGAGGAGAGCTCCGTGAGCCTGTTATTTATCCAGCTTTAGGGTCAATCATATAATCCCACAGAGACACATTGTCCCTGAAGTGGATAACACAGAACAGAGATATTTTGACTGTTACGTTTACACAGATTCAGTGCCACATCACAGATGAGTCTCCCTGAGTCCAGGGTTACATGCAATATGTTTGGAATTCCCATTACAATACAAAATTTGAATATTCTATAATTTAATTGATTCAGTTCTATTATTTTTTGTTTTATCTTACATGGAGGTCTAAATGCTACTTCACAGCCTGCCATTAATAAATATCAGGGGGAAAAATACAATAATTCTTTATAGAAATGGGTAATGAACCATGATACTTTCTGAGTACAGAACATAACGTGTCAGTATCACCAACTATTGAAAACTGGTGTTGAATGTCTGGTGAGATTCTTCGTCTTGTTTTAAACAAGGTGAGCAGCAGCTAGAGACTCAGAGGGAACTGTTTCCTCCAGATATCTGAGCCAAACAGAAAACCAGTATGCAAAATGAAGGAGCAACAACACAGGATGAAAAACTACTATTTAAAATGTGGGGATTTATTTATTTGATAATATAAAAAACAATGTTTGACAAAAACACTTCACACTGGGAAAATAGGCACAGGCCTATCTGACTCCCCTTTTTTGTCATATGAATTATAGTAAGGTCAAGGTACCCTTCATGTTAAATGTAATACAGCTGTACATTAAGGCAGTAAAAATCCGCACAGTGTCATTTCAGTGCACTTGCTTCTGTACTTCTTTAAAAACTCAAAAAGGAAGCAAATAATCCCTTTGCAAGTTAAATTTTATTGCCAAAACAACTGCATACATTATTTTCAATGACATACTTCACAAGATATTTCTTTCAAAATATTGATTTAAGAGTTTTAGAATAAATATAGGCCTACATAATACATTCAATCAACAGAAATGCAACCAACACCTTATAAAATTTCACAAAACTATGCAAAACGCAATGCAATACAAGAATGCAACTTCCTATTTATCTTTGTAAATTTGTTTAGTATATTTTAGGAAGAAAATATTGCCATGCCATCATAAATAAATAAAACAACAAAAAATGTAAACCTGACTTTTAAAGAACATTTCATGCACCTGTCCACCTTCAAAAAATGTATAACACAAAATGGTTAAATAACCTTAAATAAAATGGTAATAACATAAATTGTCAGACATAGAGTTGAAGATACCACCACTTCCATCTACTACAGCTTCAACAGTTGTGCTGGACTTTTATGGTTGCATTTTGCAGTTGTTTAAAAATATTCAACAAATACTCACTTGTAATTAAATTACAATTATCTCAAAATTGTCAGTACAGTAGCCTTAATCAAATTTACTTATTTACGGTCCACTACTCAAACTTTTTAGTTTGTGACCTCTTAACTATCTTTGAAAGAAAGCAACTTGAGGAAACACAGTCTAGGTCAAAGGTTAGCAAATACATTTTAAAGGGGCTATTTGTGGTTTTTCAATGAAATCACTTATTAGGGGAGAGCGGGTATGTTGTCACACTTTTCACACTGTCTAATATTTACTGAGCACCGTACATGACAATGGTACAAATGCCATACCAAATGAAAGAATGAATTCTTGGACAGAAGTTTTGTATTCATTACATCTTCATATCTTATCTCATTATGGAGTTATAGACTGCTGAATAGAGAGTGTGCACTTGTGATAATCTGCCCCGTCAGCAGGTAAGTATTTCAATTTCAAATTTTAACCAGAACTAAAAATAAAATCAATCAACAATCAAGCCTAGAGAATTTGGAAAATAAATAATTAGATTCAAAACAAAAATGTTGGCAGAGCACACGTTCAGTGGCACAACCTCTTTCTTTGAACTTTAAAATCAAATGTTCTCTGAAGTGCACATGGATCTATGATAACTGAATGTAATGCTGCAGATAACTTCAACTTCACAGTTCAGGTACACGTAAATTGCCTGGCCTGAGTTGCAAACATCACAGGCCCATTTGTTGCATTTCACACACTTAAACCACGTCTCCTTTGGAATACTGTAGGAAAATGGCTCCACATAGATGAGGCCAAACGAGATGTCAGCAGCTTACGTCAAAATCCTTAGCTGTACTTCTGATTGATTTGTTCTTCAACTTCACCTGCCTGACTACCTTCAACATTTTGTCAGGTGGCGTGCTGCCATTCTCTGTCTTCTGTTGATAATTTCCTTCCTTCCTTCAAAAACAAATTTTCAACTTGCAATTACAAATTTTCAAGCATATTTGTCTACTACCCTTGTTGCCTAACTAAATTAATAACTGTATGATGTAGTGCGTGTGTGTGTGTGTGTGTGTGTGTGTGTGTGTTTGTATCTACTAACATACTACATGCCCACAGTATAAGACCGTATATACTCTGTCATGAATTCACACTTGTCCAGGCACATGGCTCCTGCTGTAAACTACACTGTCTAATATTCGATTTACAGTATCATTTAATACTAGTGTCAGAGATAATTACACAATTTCACAGAGTTTTTTGAGCATGTTTTATGTGTTTATTTGTACTGGGGCAAGTAATCACATGTGACGACTTGCCCCAAAGTCATTGAGACAACTTGCCCCAATCTGACATGTGTGCTAATGTTGGCTAAATCTCAAGGTTATCTTAACATAGCAATTCAGCGGAAGTATCAAAAGACACGTTATTGTCTCCTCTACTTTGTGCAAAGTTATTATTTTGAACATTCATACCTAATAAGGTTGGAATACATGAAATGTAAAGTGCAAATATTTTAGTTTTGAAGCAAAAAATAATAAAATTGTGCTCACCTTAGATTAGAGTGACCTTGACTACATGTGAACAGGAAGTTGAACATAGAAAAAGAAGTCACACAAAATGGCTTTTTGATTTTTGACATAGAGCCTCTAGTGTTGGAGTTATGAGCAGTGTGACAACTTACCCCGCTCTCCCCTAATATATCACTTTTTATAGCCTTTATGTCGATGGGCTGTAACATCAAATTAACCACAGTCTGTTTCTCTGTTGCTTGAAACAGCCATTATTTTGCATACTATGTGAAGGTAGTGGGTTGGGTTGTATCTGCAGGCACGCTCCCAAACCTCTTTCCGACTACAGCGACAACATCGCAGCTAACAACATGCAGTCCAAAAACACCATAAAACAACTGACACAAAGTCCACGTAAGGATAAAAACAACAATAGAGTTTTATGTGCTGAAGCCCATCAGGCCAAACAAGAATCGGACCAATGTCAACATCTGTAACTTACGTGACCCACATAATTTACAATAATGCAAACATAACGGCGCAGTATAACACAGTGGAAGACCCATCCACTATAGTAACTAGCTCACTATGTTTTGTTATTATCCAATACATTTAGCTGTGTTGACGTTGCTGAGCCTCTGATAAAATATACATAATAAACTAACTGAAAAGCAGGGCAGACAAGCTAACGCCGATGTATCATGTCGGCTAAATGCAGTCAATGTAAAGTTATCATGGAACAAGTATGGATTAGTTAAACCTCAATCTGATGAAAATATTACTGTAACGTTGCAGTGGGAGTTTTCCTGAGTTTCCAGCATGTTGTGTGAAGCTGTCTCCCAGTGAGTCTGTCTATAGCAGGTTTCAAACTGCCTTACGAGCACACACCTGGTTAATATATCTTAAAACCGCACTGCTAGTGTCCGCTGAAAACTACATATTGCCACATTAATATCTCATATTTGTATTCATTTTAGCACAATTACAAAATGGCATAAAATAGGTTCATTCTTATTTAAAGCATGACAAAAAGCCACATGTTTATATTTGTTTGAATGATTCCTCTTATCATATGTTGTTGCAGTCGTTCAAAATAAATCCTGAAGTACTTGACCCATGAAGGAGGAAACCTTAGCAAACATTTTTAACATTATTGTGCCCATGGCATCCAACAGGGTTATGTTGTGAGCTGTATGCGAAAATGTAAAATGGATGTAGTGACGCTCTTTACGGTATTGTTAAGCAGAGTGTCACATCTTTGTCACTGGGACAGAACTAGATTACTTTCTTCTTTCAAACCAAATTCAACTGTATTTGCAGTATCTGCATTTTATCTCACAGCGTTAAGTCTTGACTAACATGATGGACTGGATTTTACATTGTGCTCAGTTTCCTCAAGCTCAAGGATGAGAGGCCTCATGCTTCTCATCCCTTTGAGGATTTCATAGAGGGCGTCTTTGCCTCTTGAGCTGGCTGAAGTCAAACACTGAAGAATGCCGCTCATCTGGTCTTTTGTGGTTTTCAAAGCTTTCACAACATTATAGTTCTCCTCTGAGATCAGACCCTTATCCTTCAGACTGTCCAGGATGAATCCTGTGTCGCTCACTCTGTTAATCAGAGCTGCCTGATGGAGATCCACAAAATGCTGACCTGAGCCTGTCATGGAAGATAAAAGCAAAGCAATAAAACAAACAATAAACAGTGAATACTAGAAGCTTTAATGGTCATATATTAAAATTCTAAAACAAGGAACTGAAAAAATATTTCAGCAGATGGTGGAAATAGTGTTAAATCACTATCTGAAGTCATCTAATCACTTCACAATCATAATTTTTATTTTAGCAAATCACTTACCTCTAGTCGTGTCTGACCAGGCAGACAGTTTTGTTTTTGTTGGTCCAGGTTTTGAGGTATCCTTCTCTGAGACCTTCACTGCTACACAGTACAATGGAAAGGGATTTCACAGTGCACACAGTGAAAAATAACAGCAATGTGACTCTCCAATAACAATGATTCAGTTACTCAGGATGATCTGCAGAACAGTCTTAATTGAGACTACTAACTTAATTGAAACATTGTGGGGATTATTTCATTGGTGGTTGATTTTTTTTGTTTCATGTTCATATTAAGAAATTACTTACTGGCATTTACAGCACATTTGCTGAAGTAATAAGAAAGTACATTGGCACAACACATTATTTTAATTATATTTAAACTACGTACTGGACTAATTAAAATATGCAGAGAGTCACTAGATATTTAATTATGTTAAAGTTATAGTATGTTACCATTTTCTGCAGTTTTTGTCTGGATGCCAAAGGCTACAGGACCTCTGATGGTAAATCCAAGATAAAAGGAAACTTTGCGTGGTTTCCAGAGGCTGTTTTGCAGGTTTGCATCCACCTCCATTTCTGTGCCACCAACAATTGCATAGACTTTGTAGTTTCGTACTTCTCCATCAACTTTGAGGAGTGCTTGAATCTTGGGATCTTTGAAAATCTCTTCATTGCTCCAATCTTGGTTTGTTTCCTTATTCTGCTCAAAAAAGAATTGCTCGAGGACCTTTTTGTACACAAATCTCTTCAGACCTTTTCCAATGAAAAACAGAGGGCGAAGGTACCTTGATCTAAAGTATGTGTTATACGCATGGTCATAAGAACGGCGCATACACTGAATTAACTGACTAAGGTCAAAGACACATTTCTCTTCACTGTCTGTTGGCCAGTACAAGAGGAGGGCTAACATGTGGAGTTCAGGTGCATCTGTGGAGCTCAGTGGCATTTTCTGTCCAAATGTTGTTAAAGACTCACAAGAGGAATGTAGAAAGATTTCTTCCCACCATGTAGTGACTTCTTTAAGCTCTGCTTCAGTGTATTCTCTGTCAAGCCATGAGAGTACTCCAGCAGACGTTTCTGCCGGGATTGGTTTAAGCTTCTGGATGAAATCAGCGACTTTCTGTTCAAAATCTTCATCTCCAACATACTTCCTGTAGCATTTTGCGACATCATCAAAAATGTATGAGGGATCTTCTTTTTTCACTTCAGGCTTTGAGTAAGTCAGATATTTCTTGAGAAATTGACATTTTCTCTCAACCTCGTCTCTGCTTATTAGATCATTTAGGAGTTTGTTGTCTGAGCTCATGGACGCATGCTTTGTGAGGTCATACACAAGGTTGCAAACCTGCAGGTAACCAATCTGCCCTCTGATGTTAAAAACACATGTCATTTTGATCTTTCCAGCGTCTTCCTCGTCTGTCCCATGTTCTTTTCCAGCAAGTTCTTCTTCATCTTTGAAAGCTTCAATGGCTTTTGTGGCCAGTTGCAAAATCTCTCTCGGTTTGACAGGATGCTCTTTGTTCTTCAAACAGTTCTTGTAGACTTGTCCCAGTGTATCAGCAACAAATGAATTTTGGGGATCTCTTTCCTTTGCTCTCTTTGCCCACATTATTGCCTTGTTGTAGTCTTTTATTTCTATATAATAGAAACGAGCAAGTGCCTGAGGATAAAAAGGATTTTGATCAAATTGTTTTGTTGCCACCTTTAAAACTGATGCACACTGAGCCTTGTCCTCCATCTTTTGAATGTCAAGAATTAGTTTAGAAAACTTTTCTTTGTCCTCTTTAATCTCTGTACTTTTGGTTGGGTCCTCTTCATGTTTCATTTCTTTTGGTCTTCTTTTGGTTAACATGTCTTTGAGAAAACCAAGCAAAGATGGAGGAACCTCATCTCTGCACAAACAGGTCAGGAGGTTTCTTGTTGTGTCACTTCTGGTCACACCTGCCTCAGCCATCATCTCAGTGCAACACTTTGCTATCATAGGGTGAGCCATGCAGACTCTTTTTTCAGATCTTGTATCTTGTTGGAAGGTGATGATGAGATCACT
Source organism: Micropterus salmoides (assembly GCF_014851395.1). Taxonomy (NCBI): domain Eukaryota; kingdom Metazoa; phylum Chordata; class Actinopteri; order Centrarchiformes; family Centrarchidae; genus Micropterus; species Micropterus salmoides. Next base: position 31,284,320 of record NW_024041150.1, read on the forward strand.
AAAGGGCTTCATTCTGTCCTCCAATGAATGGTCTCCGTGGATGGAGTTTTTACGTATGAATAAGTCCAGGCACTGAGACTCCAGGAGATATGAGCCTGGTACATAGGCATTCAGCAGGGACAGGAAGGCAGCAAGCTGGGTCTTCAATGGTCTGTTTGCTTTCTTGATTGTTTTGAACACAGCACAGGCCTCCTGGATGTAATCCTGAGAGAAATTAGTTTGCATTATGTTAAAGCCATGGAACTTCTTTGATTTATCACCGTATTTTCTGCTGAGCTCCTCCTTTTTCTCATTAAACTTTTGCTTCTCTGACTCAGAAAGCACTTCCTGTAGGAAGACATTGTCACTCTGTAGAAGTGCATCCTTTCTAATACAGCTGAGGAAAATCACAACAGGCATATGGGTGACTATCTCCTGTTCAGCAATCTTCATCATAATGTTATCTTGGAGATCATCAAAAATTAACTCATCATTCAGTAACAGCAGCACAGTGTTCTGGTGGCCTCGACTGCCAGCTGTGAAAAGGTGGACCACCTCCTCTGCAACATCTGTAATGTTTGAGGTTGAGCCTGTTAAAGCAGCACACCTGAAGGTTTTCCGCAAGTCCCACAACACCTGCATGGCCAATGTGGTTCCCCCCACATCCTGGCTGGTGGAACAGTTTAACAGTTGATGTTCCAGGGAGTTTTCTTCTTTGGTCAATTTGTTTTACAAGTGTATCGTATCCATCTCGTTTAATAAAAGGCCTTCCAGTGCCATCTGACTCTGCCTGTTCACTTATGTGAAAGTTTAACCATTCAGGCGGGGCTCCTCTGTAAAAGTTTTCCTCTTTCTCCTCAACAACATCTGGATCTATCAACTCTACTTCAAACTGATTTGCATAAAGAACATCCAACAGTGAGAGGGAATCTTTAATTTCACTTCCCACATAAATTTCACCTCTTCTAGCAGTGGACAGGGCTGGTCCATTTGCCATCACTTTCAGTTGCCCGTACCTTGAAGAGGAACATAAAAAAACAAAGTTGGTTATCTTGAACTTTCCTATTGAGCTGCAAGCCAATGGTAAACAATGATTTTAAAACAGAAGCTAAGATACAAAACATATCGGTTTATAATCAGTTTATGATGCAGAAAGTAAATTAAGTAGGTTAAATTAGCCTCACCTTAACCAGGTATGAGATCAAAATGATGCTTACATGTTAATGAGTCAGTTTTAACAATCCAGTAATACACTGACATGGATGACTGTGCTTGTCTCCTAAACTTGAGAGGATTCTCACATGCATTTACATTTACTCATTTGGCAGACGCTTTAATCCAAAGCATCAACAGTGCATCAAATACAGATCTACAACAACAATACATTACTATACTAGTAAGAGCAGCAATAAAGACTAGTAAGACTAGTACATATCACATCAATGAGGTAAATACCTAGGGAAGGAAGTAAGAGTTAACAAAAAGTGCAATCGAAACAAAAAAGTGCAATCAATACAAGACAATTGTAGGAGATATAAGACGAAGAGCACAGAAAGTGCAGGTTAGAGGTGTTATAAGAAGAAGTGTTCTCTGAGGAGATGAGTTTTCAAGAGCTTCTTGAAGTTAGAGAGGGACGCCCCTGCTCTGATGGCGTGTGGTAGCTTGTTCCACCATCGTGGTGTCACAGATGAGAATAGCCGGGATTGAGATTGCTCTGTGTGAAGGGATGGCAGAGCCAGGCGGCGTTCGTTGGAGGAGCATAGCGGCCGAGAAGGAACGTAAGTTTGTATTATGGAGTTTAGGTAGATGGGTGCAGAACCAGTAGTCACTCTGTATGCAAGCGTTAGTGACTTGAATTTGATTCTAGTGGCCACGGAGAGCCAGTGGAGGTCACTGAGTAATGGAGTGACATGCGTCCTTTTGGGCTGATCAAAAACCAGACGCGCTGCGTTCTGAACCATTTGTAAGGGTTTCACCGCACAAGCTGGAAGACCTGCTAGGAGGGCATTGCAATAGTCGATGCGAGAGATAACCATGGCCTGTAACAGAAGCTGGGTGGCGTACTGAGTGAGGGTAGGGGCCTGATTTTCCTTATGTTGTATAGAGCAAAGCGGCATGAACAAGAGACAGCAGCAACATGGTCTGAAAAGGACAGCTGGTCACCATGAATGGCTGTTGTTGCAGTTTTAAAAAGATTCTTATTTACAATTTTAGATTATTTTAAAAGTAGTCCAACATTCAGAATAGCATTATAATTTAATATTTTGAATATACCTGAACTAAAACTAGGCTATAAATGCTTTTTCTAGAGAAGCTGCAGCAATGTCATTACATATGGCCTGCTGTGAATATACCTACACGTTTGAATTGGTGTACTGATAAAGTATCCTACTGATTTTACTAGAGACAGTTCTATTGCCATTAACAAGCATTAACTCCAGTAAAACTGACATTATCTTCATGTGCTTTAGGCTACTAATCCAGTGCGTCCTCTCTGCTCTGCTTCCTCGACTTTGCCCTGTGTGTGTGTTTGAGCTCAGACACAGCAGGTTTTCAATTAATCATGAATAGTAACAAGGAAATGCTTAAATAGGCTACTGAGTCTAATAAAGGATTGATGACTACGTTTATAACATGTAGACTTCAAATTATTTAGCATTCTTGATAAATCTGACAAATAATATTATACCGTTTTTAAACAAGCCTACTTTGCAGTAGAAATTATTACAATGTCTGGCAGTTTTTTATTCTACTTTCTACTGAGAGCTGCATGCACATCTCAGCAGGCATAACAGCTGCTTAGGGACTTCTTCTAGGGACTCTGCAATGTCACACCCTCCCGTTGGACAGTACCTGGATTCCCAGTCAGTTTTCGAAATCTGAGTAGAAATGCCGTTTCTGGAGTAGGCCTATTCAGTATGTTGTAGCATGTCTACATTGTTTTAATACATTAATGAGAATTAATACCCAATTATGAATTTTAATATTCAGAAAATATTCATCTCTAAAGCTCTCGTTTTGCGGGGGCACCACCGGAGTTGTAATTAACCCAGAGTCTTCGGACCTCTGGGCAGCTTTTAATAATTATACAATTATTCACTAGTGATCAGTTAGTTAATAATCGCTCAATTAGCTTAGATAAATCAGTCAGTCAGTCTCATATCGAAGGGGTAAATTCTCTTGGCAGGGACTTGGAGGTGGGCAATACACACAGAATTCCTTTGGTTAACTTACAGTGAAATTTATTAACTAACTAAGGTGAATATAAATGCAGTTACATATACATCAAAGAAATAAACAATGGCTAAATGAGAATGTGGAGGTCTATTGTGGGAGAATTTGACTCATATGGCAGCTAATGAATGCAATTAGATGATAACTCAGTTAAATTTGTCTAGGGGTTTCAAGGATTAAATATGCTGGACTAACCAACTATTGGACATCACTGAACACAGAATGCCTTGGTTTGGTCTTACTGCTTGTGTTTCTCCCCGCCGGGTTGCTGGTAAAACGGCCTCACACTGGCTGAGATCCGTGCGTTCTCGGTTAGGACAGCTTAAAGCTGTCCGCCAGTCGCTTTCTTAGCCAGGGAATTGCTCAAGAGGTCCGTCTTTTGTCGGTTTTAATGGAGAAACTCGCAGTGGGGCCTTCCTAACCCTGGCGCGGGTCAAAGGTTTGGTTCCCCTTTGTTACTGCTGGCATGACCACGTGGAAGGATACGACCTCTGTGAGATTAGCTCGACGAATCAAGCTTAAAAGAAAAGAACTTGGTCATTCTTCAATTAAAGTAGTGTAACTTAACGGACTGATAATTTTAACAAAACAAAAGCAAATAAAAACAAGAAAGCTGCTGAAACGAGGGAAAGCTGAGGTCGCGTGTGTAGCTTGAAACGATCAAAGGTTTTTGTTGCCCCGGGTCGAACTCTTAGGGCGTTGCCGGGACCAAGCAGAGCACAAGAGGGCGAACTACATCGTGTTTCGCGCTTTTGTTGGTTGGGGCGTGGTTCCCAGAGGGCAGTCCTTTGTTTCCCGGAGGGCAGGTTTCTGGTGGGGAAGACTGTCTTAACTTTTAATATGTCTATAAAAGAAGAAAATCTATTTGCGCGTGTTGTAATCAAATATCTTCCCACAATCAAACCTCAATTGTCAAACAGTTGTACCGTTCTTAGCTTTAAGCACTTGATAAAAAGGAGAACAATTGTCAGTAGTTAGACCTTACAAGGTTAGCACTTCATAGGAATCACAGATGAGAGGAACTTAACTTGCTTTCTAAATATAGGCTATTGGCTGTTACACGTTCTTAGAGAATATAAGCAAGATACACGAATGTCATTAGATTATTGACAAGACAAATACCAAGTGACATTTATACATTAACGGCATTTCAGACAATGGCATGTAATACTTATTTTGTCCACTTGGGGGAGCTCGGGTTACATGATGATATCTTTGATTAACTCTAAGACAATCTTTGCTCAGGAGCTGTGGAATTTGGTTAGTTAACATTAAATTCAAGCTGGCACATTAATCGAGTATAGGATGACATTTCTTTATCATATCCTTTCTAAAGGAATTGTCAGAAAGTATTGTGAACAAGCATTGGTTACACATAAAATGAAGGAATGTCATTAACCTTGCTGAAAATTAACTTATTTAGATTCTTTTCAGCAACAATATCAACAACAGATAACAGCAACATGGTAACATAACTACTAACCTAAGAGGCAGCGCCACTACTAACTTAGCAAGGATTATTATTTAAAGAGAACAACAGTTTATAAGGAAACAATGTTTTAGCTCAAGAAGGTAGGAGTTGTTAAGTCCCCCTTTCACATCCCTGGCTTATCACGTTTGCACATCAGCTAAAAGAAGAGACGGGAGTGGTGTTTTATGGCCAAGCCATTCTATGGGAAAAAGGGGATCAGAAGTCCGGTACTTTGATGTCCTGAGGCACTCTGTAGGGAGAGGGATTGGACACTTCTTTTTGCTGTCCTGTTGAATGTTTCTAGTGACACCTTTACGGCTAGAGAGGTTCACTAAGGCTCTTTGAATACACAATCCTTAAGCGATGCACCGTCTGATTGGGTCTCTGCCGATCCCTACCAAACACCAGGCGCTGTCTCTGGTTTTTGCATGTGAAAAGGTCACCCCTAGGGGAGGAAAACTTCCCTCCTCTTTTGACACCATCTGACCTTCTTTCCCTTTTTGGAGTGAGTCTGGTTGATTTCACAACAATGTCTTGTCTCGCAAGTCTTCCATTTCCACATCTTCAAAAGGTTTACAAATAGGCCTGATCTTATGTAAAAGTTCCAGGAATAATTGAGAAATGTTTCAATTACGTAGTCTATATACTTTTTAGAAAGGGGTTTGAAACTCTTGTAATTATTAACAGTAACAATTAAGTAATTAAATTGCCTAAATTAAGTAAAAAGAGGAAAGAATATGGGAAACTGTTTCTGCAGTACTTCTATACTGAGTCTAATAAAAGATTGGTGACTAAACTTTCATAACATATAGACTTAGAATCATTTATCATTTTTAAACAGTAGCCTCACAATTGGCTTTCTAATAAGACTATTAATCAAAACATAACATCGCCAAACAGAAGGTCCTCGAATAATTTAGAAATGTTTTGAAATTAGCTAACGATTTTTTTAAAGTAGTAGTAGGTTTGAAACTCTTGTAATGTCACAATTAAGTAAATTAATTCAAACTGTTTCAGCAGCAGCAGGATCACCATGATGGTGATGAAAGATTAATGATAAGATTGATGGGCTGTGAGTTCCAGTATGGTAAATCATGTTACTGAACATTTAATAGAAAAATCAAAGAAATATAAACAACAAATGCAAACACAAATCTTGTTACCTGTTTGAGTTCCTGCAGGTGTGTGGGTGACTAAAGAGCCTGAGGATGTTATTTATATACAGCTTTAAGCCACACCTTCTGCATGCTGTACATTCTTGGATCTTTGATCAGACAATGTGTTGAGTATCATTCCTTCATGGTGAAAAATGTTGTATTGTGAGTATCAATACCTTCAACAGCTCGTGCTTGAATGACTATTAAGTTACATTTACACAGAAATGAAAATGAAGTCCTTCAGCTCAGTCATTGCAGTGGTGATAATAGATCTGTTTATCTGATATCTAGTTCTGTTTTCCTGTAAACGTCTTGTACTTTGTACTTCATCAGACTGCAATTACTTGTGTTACATTCCTATTGACATACAAAATGAGCATTGCAGACAATTATTTTGATATTTCAGACATTAAAGCTGCTCTAATAAATAGTTTAATTTCAACAACAGATTAAATAAATGTAATATGAAAGACTGGAGAATTGTTACCCAACTCTGCAGTTCGGCTCAGCTCTATGAAACGATTTAGCATCTTTCAGCTCAATGTTTTGGTTTTACTACCTGTGACTTTCAGTCAAAACCTCAACTGTACACGACCTGCACAGCACAAAATGCCATACGAAGTTAGCGACTAGTGAGTGAACATAATGCTAAAAAGACATGTTTCCTTAAGGAGCTGGTAGAGACCAAAAACACGTTATGTCAATGTTGCTTGTTTGCAGGCTGTTGCTACTTCCCCCAAGTGGCTAGAAAATCATTTAATTAAGGATTAAGAACTGTAGATTTATAACAAAAGGTGTTGTTGATGGTTATTAGTAACAGGACATGAAAGTTCATTCTTTACCAAAAGAAAATGTCAACTCAGGGTCTACTTTCAAGATTTTCCTTGGGAAAAAAAGGCTCAGATGTCAGTTCCATACTTCATGAAAACAAAACAAACTCAATCCACTGAGGAAAAGGCTAGAAAGTGGACCTTGAGTTCAGATTTTGTTACATACAAAAATTTACATTAAGATTTGAATTTAATCACCAAATAAACCATATGCTCACCACAAATACAGCAAAATACAAACCACGTATTATTTTAGTTACTATTACATGTTACATTTACATAAAAACATGACTATATTTGTCTTTATTGAAAAGCTGCTTCTCCAGAACCTCATGCAGGAGCCGTTAAATTAGCTTCTGTATTCAACAACCTAAGAGAAGAGAAAAAAGATTACGTATATACATAATTACGTAATAAGCTTCAGAGTAAGTGCAATAAAAGACATTCAGAAAAACTGGTTTCACTGTTCAACTGTCGTTTGCTTTACAGTAAAACAAACGTAACCTTAGGAGTAACAAGTGGGTGTTGCAGCAAATGCACCTGTTTTATCGGTTCCATTGTGTTTGTCTTACTTATGGAAGACCTGTGCATTTATGTCAGCCTGCCAGTGGACTTGGACTCCACACCTAAACTGGTTTTCCAGCTGTGCCTGAAACTGAATGCAGATTTGTTTCAAACTATAGATCCATTCTCCTTCATAGTGACTCCATCTCTTTTTCTTCCTCTTTGAGTTTGTTTCTCTTTCTCTCACCTGTTTCAGGAGAAAATCACTCTCTGTAACAAGATTCAGATTTACCGTAGAGCTTAGTTTCACTTTCACTACACTTCACTTGGTTATATTCAGTTCTGAATCAGTTCCCAAAACAACAAGATTCATTTTAATACTAGTAGTAGGTTACATTACATATTTGTTAGTTCATGGAATAGTTCGAAATTGTGGGAAATATGCTACAGCCAGCGGCCGGTTAGCAGAGCTTAGCATAAAGATGCAAAACATTTCTATGTGGATTAAACAAACGCGTGTCGGATTTCTTTTACCTTTGGACAGAGCCAAGCTAGTTGTTCCCCCTGCTTAAAGTCTTAAGCTAAGCTAAGTTCTCGACCAAAAAATTACAAGGTGTATTTCACAAAATGTCACACTATTTCTTTGAACTTTATAAAATATTAATCAGGTTTGTAACAGAAGTGGCACATTAACTAACTAAACCAACATGTAAACACATGCATCAGTAGTGATTAATGTTTTTAAGACATTTAAGAAAGTCTGCACAATCTGAAATCTCAACATATTTCAGCCCTTTACTGTTAATTACTGTGTGATGCTTTTACTATGAGATTATTAGAAATCTAAAAGAGAAAATTTAGAAAAGGTTTTTTAGGTTGTAATTGTAACCCAGGCACAAAACAAAGGTCTGGCCCCTACAGTGAGAAAGGATTACTGTATTACACGATGTCTATGAAGATTCTCAGTCATCCAGGTCATAGTTATCCAACGAAGGTTAAAATCAAGGCAACTGGACTTGGTTGAAGATACTGGAAGACGTTTCGTCCCTCATCCAAAGGACTTCTTCAGTTCTGACTGACTGGCAGGGAAACTCAGCTATTTAACCTCAGTGGGGTCGTTATCCCGGGTCATCGATACCGCTGGTTTGTTAGTGTTCCTTGTTGCTGTGACGACAGTCGTTACAGTCGTTAAGACTACCTGTGGCCAAGACTGAACGACCATCGTTGGTATCTTCACCTGAGGTCAAAAAACCCACACACACAGACCAATACCTACTCTTCGATTCACACCACCCACTGGAGCACAAGCTAGGGGTCATGAGAACACTGCACCACAGAGCGGAAAACATACCCACAAGCGCCCAAGCCAGAGAGAAGGAACAGAACCACCTGAAGGGGGCATTTACAGCCTGTGGATACCCTAAATGGACCTTTGTGAAGACAGCCACAAGATCCAAGAAGAACAAAACTACAGGGGAGGAGGAAAAGAAGGTCAAACGCAACAACATTGTGATTCCATACGTGTCTGGAGTATCAGAGAAACTCAGGAGGATTTTCAACAAACATAACATCCCTGTGTTTTTTAAACCCAAGAACACACTAAGACAGATGCTGGTACACCCCAAAGACCGCACACCCAAACACAAGAAAAGCAATCTAGTGTATGCGGTCCAATGCAGTGAGGAATGCACAGACCTGTATATTGGGGAGACTAAACAACCACTACACAAACTCATGGCTCAACACAGAAGGGCCAACTGCTCAGGTCAAGACTCTGCAGTCTACTTACATCTGAAGGACAGAGGACACTCGTTTGAGGACCACCAGGTGCACATTTTAGACAGAGAAGATGGATGGTTTGAAAGAGGTGTCAAGGAAGCCATCTACACCAGGGTTGAGAAGCCGTCATTGAACAGGGGAGGGGGTCTACGCCACCACTTATCCCCCACTTACAATGCTGTCCTTTCATCACTTCCCAGGAAACTCAACAAACGTAACCTCTTGGCCTCAGGTGAAGATACCAACGATGGTCGTTCAGTCTTGGCCACAGGTAGTCTTAACGACTGTAACGACTGTCGTCACAGCAACAAGGAACACTAACGAACCAGCGGTATTGATGACCCGGGATAACGACCCCACTGAGGTTAAATAGCTGAGTTTCCCTGCCAGTCAGTCAGAACTGAAGAAGTCCTTTGGATGAGGGACGAAACGTCTTCCAGTATCTTCAACCAAGTCCAGTTGCCCTTCTTAATACAGAGTCAATACTAGTTGTCTGCATCAGTAATGTAACCCGCTATAGCTAAAGTGACTATGACCACTTTATGGGTTCAGGTTGTCTGACATCGTCAGTAACATGAAAAGATGGTGATAATGGACCTATGGCTGATCCAATCTCTGTGGCTGTTTCTGAAACTGAAGGTAATGATGCTTCATTTATCAGCAACCTAACATTTATAATATTAGCGAGCTAGCCGCACTCCTGCACCTTCTTCTTCCTCCTGTCTTTCTTTTTTCTTTTGGTAGCCTGATTTTGAAATGACATGATGCTTCAACATTCACCTTAAGTCCTCAGCGTCAGTGTGTTTGGAGATAAACTATTTGTACATCCTACTGAAGGCGAAGACTAAACCAATGTTTTAGATAAAAAAAATAGTAATATATTTATAAAATAGTAATTAATAGTATAATTTTTAATAACAAAAATTCCAGATGAAACTTAATTCTAAGATTTTTAAGGGTTCAAAGAAAATTCCTCTATTGGCCCTACTACCACGCACCCCTTTGTAGCAGTGTCATCATTACTAAATTATTTGCTAAATTCACCTACTGCTAAAACACATATTAAGTATATATAAAATTAATAACTCACCATTGTAACAGACAAAAGGTAAGCAGAAATAACAATCATTGTCATTCTACTGATACTGGATGGACCCATCTGAACGTCGCACAGTTCTGATTACCTCCCAGATTATCAGGGTTACTTTCATCCCAGTTTCTGAAAGAGCCAGTGCTTCCATCAGACCACATAAACACGTCTCTGAACAGCCTGACCCAGACTCTGTTGTTGTAAGCATGCATACAAATCTCTTTGTGCTGTGCCGTAGTTTTCACACTCACCAGGTCAGTGTAATACTGTCTGCCGAAGCTCTGACCGTCTTGCCATGACATAGTTGTGGTTTGTAGGGTGTAACTTTCTCTCCCATTGCTGTCATCTGGAAGAAAATAATTGATTAATACAGATCAAATCCATCCATCATTCAAGGCAGTTATTTGAAACCATTATGGATGCTGAGGTAATTCGTTTTGTATTTTCTAAAAATTTGTTTTTTTTGGCAAACCAGAGAGGAGTTTTCACTGATTTCACTGATTTCATTCAGTGGGTATTGGATATTTCGGACTCAACGTATTACACTGGCCATTGACCACTTTTAGGCCAACCCTCATAAATTAATAAGGGATCAGTATTTCTCCCCCAAAATTGTATCGCAAGCAGTGTGAGAAGGCTTTGAAAAATGCACTGAAAGATGCATTTTACAGAAAATATAATCAAACAATTAGCTGAATAAACAAAATAAAAATATGGAAAATCCAAATAATTTAAACATTTTAGAAAGAGCTGCACAATTTGGAGAAAAAGTCATATTGTGATTATTGTGGACAATGTTGCACAAAATACGGATATTTCTCAACTCAAACAAAGTTGTGGGTTTATTGTGTTATGAGTGTTGCTCTCAGGAGGAGGAAGCTAAAAAGATCACATATTGGGACAAAGGCATCCTGACTCTGCGTCTGTCTAAATCTACATCTGTCCACTGCAGATGCTCTATCCACAACCTGAAGGAAGAACTAGTATAAATGAGTGTATTAATGTAACATATTAACATTAACATTACTATAATACTATTTTACCACTAGCTGAATAATAAATCCAGTTACAGCTGTTTCATTTCTGTGGGTTGTTATTATTTATTAAATCCTAGTGCAAAAAAAAGCTCTACATTTGTTAATACTACATACTAACTTAATAATAACTCAATAATCATATTGTTTAAAGACGTGGCATTATGCTCTTTGTTTTCCCCCTCTCTTTTATGTTTTATATCTTTTTTGTGCATGTCACAGCATTACATGCTATACAACGTGTTGTTGGTTACCCCATACAGTAACCAAAATGTCAACTTCAATTCATTATTCAATTTTGAGATTCATCACAAAATTTTTAATCGTTGCCCAGCACTAATTTTGATTTTATTTATAACACCATCAAAAATATGTATTTGTGTAAAACAATATCATTAAGAAGTTCTTAATATATTCCCACATTTTATTACCTTTGCTGGTGCATGTCTTTGTACTGCAAAAAACACCGTGTGTGACATTAAAAGCGTAATGCATTAAAACATGTTTATCCACTGCATTTACCCATCTGAAAAATATATTTATATACAGCATAGTCTATAAATCCTGGTCCCATCTGACCACATTTAACATTCTTTTAGAGAGTCAAAGCTGAAGATGGATTCTGCAAGTCTGTGTGTTGACAGTGGCGGAGGGTCCAATGCAGGTGACAGTGTCTTTTTAAGTTGATGCAATTATTTGCAAGATGGAGAAGTGAGTTGGGGAAAGTTTAATCCCATCCCGTTCTAGGGAAAGTTTCTGCAGCACCTTAAAGGTGTAGCGCAGTGTTTGGGGGGCATGCAAAGTTGAGGGCATAAATCAGAATATTTTACACGTTTATTTAAACAGGCATTTTTCAGACAAGAGTGATTGGTAACATAATGTAATATACATATAACATTAAATATGTCAAAACAAGGGCTGGAAACTCACAAAAATATTTTATTTAAAACACCACACTATTATTTACAAATTTAGACGTGTTTACAGGCTAAATAAAGTAGTCAGCTGCGCTAAAATACAATGCAGTCCTTTAGTGTATAATGTTACACACCAGCCTAGCAGCATGTATTAAGTTAATTTGGTAATGTTACTTTAATAACTTCTTTAGTGAAATTGTAATAATTTCAGGTTAGTCAGTATGTACGTTAAACACATCTCCACTTCTGTTCTTCTTTCAACTTACCCACTCTTTGGCAACTCTATACCTTTACAGTATAGAAATTAAATAAACAAACGAGCTTTTAAGCATAGTTACATGTGGGCTTTTTTTTTCTAGCCCTGGTAACGTTATAACAATAACGTGGCAGGGGTTTTCTAAGCCAGGCAGCTCTTGAGACAGTGGCAATGATATCACAAAAGTAAAGCCCTGTCATGCAGCACCTCTGTCTCAAACAGAAACAGATTCAGTTGCCCTGCTTTGGTCTATTACCACTAAAATGGCAGGTATCTTGTCTTGTCCATAAGCGCATGTGTGGATTCAAATGTAAACACCCACTTGGATTACAATTTACTTAGTATTTTTAGCTATTTATTCAGCGACTATTAAACTTTTAAATAGTATGTGCATCTATAGTAAAACCTACTCCTTCCACACAGTTAGTGTATTACATGAATAAAATGTGTAAAGATTTAAATATTTACTTAAGAAATTGTAGATCTCATTGAAACTTAATTTTATATGTAGAAATTAAGACTTTAATATATTTTACTATACCACAAAGTTTGTTTTTTCAGTGTACACATACGTTGTCATGTCATCCTGCTGACCTAAAGAGACTTACAGGGAGACAGCAACAAAAATGAATTTCAGGTCTTTCTTCTGCAAAGCAAGCAGGGGACATGCAAAGAGATTGACACACAGGAGACGACACACTTTTTTCCACAAAAGCTCCCATTAGGTGGCTTTAAAATGTCATGCTATCAAAATAGAGGGACATGCATGCAAACAGGACATCCTCCTAGATCGTAAAGTGGTTTGCAGGAAGGGAAATTGTATGGAAATGTAAGGGAAATGTCCAGATGTACACACAATAACAAGGTGAAAGTTAATTTAGTTGTCGGTGATGCTAAAGTGACATCAGATATTATTATCAAATATTATTAAAGAGGTGGTGTTATGCTCATTTTCAGGTTCAAAATCTTAATTAGGGGTTGTACCAGAACAGGTTTACATGGTTTCATTTTCGAAAAACACCATATTTTTCTCATACTGCACATTGATGCAGCTCCTCTTTTTTACCCTGTGTGTTGTACGCTCCGCTCTTGAGCTACAGAGTGATGCATCTTACGTACAAAATCTTTGTTGGGAGGTGCATATGCGCAGTTCCCAGGTAAGAACTACTAGCCAATCAGAAGCAGAGAAGGGCGGATCATAAGAAACAAGGTAATGTGATCCAAATCAAAGACTGAGACCGTAACCTAGCAGATGTTACTCTCAAGTCCACAACATCATTGTTCCACATCATACCATTAGGACTAAAGTTGAACTGTTGCCAATGTTCTGATGATCTATGCTGCCTTTGCCGAAAAATGCTACCATAGCGCAAATCGATAGACTCGACCCTGCTCCATTTTCCATTGCAGATAGTACCCAGAGATAGTACGTAGCTCGTCGTCATAGCGACGCCACACACAACTGCTGCGACATAATGTTCAATGCAACACACACACCAGCGATCCACACAGCTTTCTCTTTTTTAAGTTAAAACGTTTCAACATTCCTCAGAATGTAAAGACAGATAAGCGGTATGAAAACCTTCCAGCTGTGTTTTCCTCTGCCATTGTTGCTGCAGCGGTCTGTGTGACGGCGGGAGCAGAGGGCTCTGTGAGCGGGCGGCTGGCCGGCCTCACACGCTCCTCCCGCGGGTTGGCGCAGGCTTCCCCCGCAGCCACTTGCGGAGCTCCTGAACTCCGACAATATTCAAGCACATTTTTGTTTCGCCATCGCTTAAAGTAAAACTGTCAATATTCGAAATCTACACAGCTGTTTTCACCTGAAAACTTCTCAGAAGTGGATTTAGTGATGAAATTCCATTCAAAAACTGTTGCTTTCTGTTGCTGGCCTCTGTCTGGTGCAATGATGATGTAGTTAATAGTGACGATTCTCTCTGACCAATCAGCAATCTGTCTTGTTTTCACGTTACATTTTAGTTTCCCTCAGCTCGCTTGGAACCTCGACGGAGGTGAGGTGATACGAAAAAATGTACCTGGAAGCAGGTACAGGTACAACATTTCTACAATGGAAAACCAAACAAAGGCGAGTCGAGCCAAAGGGCCTCCGCTCACACTAGCTTGGTTTGAGGGCGTGCCTGACCCCGCTAGCCGCTTGGCAAGCTTTATGATGCGTTTTCATTGTGATGTCACAAGTAAAGGAAGTGGAGGACTGGACTACAAATGAGCTGTTTTCAAGCGGTTCAGAGCAGAGTTTTCTGTGGGAGATGGGAACTCCCTTTAGGCTGGACTTTGGGGTTTTTCACTTTGCAAACCAGTTACATGCACAAAAAAGATAAATAACTCAATAAAGGAGAGGGGAAAAGCCACAAAACATAATACCACCTCTTTAACTTTAGTTGTTCTCTTGTGTTAGTATATGTATTTAAAGACCTGTGAATACATTTTGGACTGAATGCAACAGTTTTATATCTGGATTTTAATGACACTGTGGGTTATTTATTCACTTTCATAATACACAAAACCATTATCCGCTCCACATGTAAAGTCATTCCACACACCCGTGTGAGACATCTGTCCGCACCATACATTGTCTGTGAGTTCCACCTGCCCAAAGCCCGATCCAGCTGTATGTCACATGACTGCCCAACGTGTTGACCAGCATGTTATTGCAATCCATGTTGTTCACGGTGGCCAGGTTGGTGCACTCTACTCTGCAGAAGCTCTGAGCCTCATACCAGATCAGGGAGCCATTGATGAGGTGGTACTGCAGAGGCACTTTGGGCAGAAGGTTTAGACATTTAAAAACTCTCAGCAAAGCAGAAACGTTAATATTCAAACATACAAACTGCATCTACAGAGAAGATTAGGCGTGTCCTGAATTACTGCAGAACTGAACCTCAGCCTTTTTTAAAATTTATTTAGTAATAACATTTGGAAAGAGCACCACAACCTTGTGGTGCGCAAACAATCAATCAGACATAATGTCATTATCAAATCTGTATGACTGTATAGTTGAGTTTAGTTTAGATACACAGTTTGTAAAATACTCTTGAAAATTTTTTTTTTCCAGTTGCATCAGTTTTGTAAACAATTCCAATTCCTTCTAGTTGAATTATTGATTTCTGTCATAATGCATGAATGTTAAGTTACTTGGTTGGTCTGTGAAATTTTCAATACATACTACTGCCAATAACCTCAGGAGCATACAAGCCCTGCCCGTAATTACACAAACTGAATGAGTTTTATTTGAATGTTAACTAATATAAAAGGGCATGATGACCTCCAACAAAATCTGTCAACAAAAGTGATGACATCTTAATTCATTAGATTTATTAGAGAATTCTATATTTTACAATACAGAATAATTTTAGTGCATTTTTTTAACACAGACTTACTTCTCCTGTTGTTGAAACCTGTCACAACCATCTCTGTTCAGGAGTTCAGGTTGTGTGTTGGGAAAAATTTTTCATGTCATTTCATGCAAATTTTGACCAGTAGTGAGGAGGAAACACGCAGATTTGTTTAGCAGTGGTCCATTGACATCAGGGTGATTTGCTTGCCCAGCTTTAAAACAATAAAGTAATAAAACTTACGCTTCCTTCCAATCCTGTTCTTAACTAATTGCCTTACAGCAATTATGTAAAACATAGATAAGTATCAGTAAAACTGGTATCACACACAGTGTTTTACAGTAAATAACAATAATAATCATAATAAATAAAACATAAGCAAGTCAAAGTACAAATAAAAGAAAATCCAATTATGCATCACACAGTAAAAGCTTTTAAGAAGTGAGAATAAAAACAGGAACAGACTCTGCAAAAAATTATATAACATAGACGTTTTGTGTGTATATTTTGTAGTTTAATTTTTATTCTCATTTTATGAATATTTTCATAGGCGAACAGATACAAATTTTAGACAATCTTTTCAGGAATATTACCATAGTCAAAACAATGCTGTGTGTTACCGGACAGAGCTAAGCTAACTGGCTGTTGGCTACAGTTTTTTAATTATTGTACAGACATGATAGTGAACGAATCATATTATCTAACTCTCAGCAAGAAAGTAAATTAGCCTGTTTTCCATAATGTCAAAGTATTCATTTTTATGTGCATCAGCTGCTGCTTCCATAGTGGACCTTTAACAGAAACATTTGTTTTCTCACACAATTTCTTTGAATGCAAAAAATGAACCTTCCTTAATTTAGTCATAATTGACTGAGTAAGATTAATGTGGCTCGGTTAAAAATGAAATGTTAGCACACAGCCAAAGTAACTTTAAAAGAAACCTTGTATACAGTTACATTGAGTAAATTAAAAAGAAGGGGGTAAAAACACAGCGTTTGTTTACAAATACATTTTCATCTTTATCAGCTTTCCTGTTTTTACCATCCAGTACACACAGTCCACTGGTCCACATTGTTCAGCTTCAGCCCAGTCAGAGTGGCAGGACTCTTGATTCAGCTCCCTCCGGTGTCACACACCTGTTGGAGTGTATTTGTGTACTTTTACACTTCCCTGCTGATAAACATGTTGCCCTTTACATCATTTGCTGCTATGTCAAAACTTGCACAAGTCAAGTCAAGGCAGTATGACTTGGGATCAAGTCAGCTGAATCCCACAAATAGCCACAAACAGTGGGCCAATGTTCAGGCTTTATACTGGACTTTTATTGAGCAAGTAACTAGACAAACTCTATTTATGCAGCAATTTTAAAAATAGTACAAGTTAAAGAAAGAATAAAAGAGGAAGAGTGAAATTTTAAAAACTGACAAAACAGCATTTTTAAAAAGTGAAGAAAAAATGACTATAACAAAAAGAAAGAGACTTGGCAG
This sequence comes from Micropterus salmoides, assembly GCF_014851395.1. Taxonomy (NCBI): domain Eukaryota; kingdom Metazoa; phylum Chordata; class Actinopteri; order Centrarchiformes; family Centrarchidae; genus Micropterus; species Micropterus salmoides. The sequence continues at coordinate 31,301,408 of NW_024041150.1, forward strand.
TAAACATGACATTAAAGTCTTACTATGTTGTCTTTAGTCTTGCGTGAAACTCGTCCTGACGTCCTCCAGCTGATCTTGAAGTCACTGATCCTCTTGCTTTTCATATTTGTCTCCAGCTAGGAAGCATTCACAAATAATTGGTTTTACATTTATTCTACCTTTAATAATGAGCAACTTGGGTATTATTAGATATTGCTTTTTAACTTTTAATTACTAATTGCGTCATCACGACTACTAACGCTGCTACAGGGGTCAGAATTTGGACTTTCCATACATGAAATGTTGACTAAAAGTTAAAATTGAATAGGTTTTACCTCCCACACCATGCCCTCACGCAGTGATAGACTTTACGAAAGAACATATGACACAATATCCCATTAAAATTTTTCTTTCTCACCTGCTTCAAGATTTGTTGTTGAATGACCGGGTCACTCATGTCAAAGTCAGTGCGGATCTTCAACACAGATCTCTTCTTCGAGTCTGAAAAATGGCATTTTGGCATGGCAAGAATAACAGACTGGTACTGAAAGTAAGAATACTGTATGTTACAAATGAATAATTGCTTAGTAAATAACATCAATTATGAATAAAGTCAATTACATTTTTCAACCAACCAAAAACATTTACTTAATAAATATTGATGCAAAACAGAGAAAAGCAGCAAATCCTCATATTTGAAGCTTCAGTCAGCAAATGTTTTACACTGTTGACCACTCAGTCCTAACAGTAGGTGGTTTCAGTCCTACCTTACAGATTGGAGCTTCTCTGTCCCCTCGGTGGACAGCCCCATTTACCTAAAGGTTCTGTCTTAGGCCTCATCTTATTTTCTTTGTATATGCTGCCCCTGGCCTCTATTTCTGAGAGGTATGAGGTCTCTTTCCACTGTTTTTCAGACTGAACTGCTTGATGTAGATTCTCTCGGCCCTTTAACTTCAAACAACTGCTCAACTGTGAGGAGTCTTGGTGTTGTATTGGATAGTGCATTTAAATTTGATAAACAGATATCCGCCACTGTTAAATCCTGCTTTTTCCAGTTGAGAACTATAGCCAAGGTAAAGACCTATCTCCCTCCTATATATTTGGAGAGGGTGACCACATCTGTGTTGCGCTCCCTCCACTGGCTTCCTGTACATTACAGGATTGATTTTAAAATCTTACTTTTAACTTTTAAATGTCTTAATGGATTGGCTCCATTGTACTTAATGGAGCTTCTTCACGTTCATACTGCAGCTAGAGTGCTGAGATCCATCAGTCTCCTCCTCCTGGATGTACCCAGAAGCAGACTTAAAACCAGAGGCGATCGAGCCTTTAGTATAGCTGCCCCTAACCTGTGGAACAACCTGCCAGTCCATATCAGAACCGCCCCAACTCTCGAACGTTTTAAATCACTGTTAAAAACATCTTTTCTTTGGCATTTCCTTCGAGTTAAGTCTGTTATTATTCCTGGCAATGTTAATATCACTATATATTGTATACTGTATATTACAATGTTTTATTGCTGTACTTTTACTGTGTAAGTTCTTGTTGTTGTATTTTAACCTGTGAAGCACCTTGGTCAACCTTGGTTGTTATAAGTGTGCTATATAAATAAAATTGATATTGATATTGATGAGGCTTTCTGCAACATATGCAAAGTCAGTTACACAATTTTTATCTTGGTTTGCACATTTGCGTTTTATGTATTTTTGTGGTTAAACTTAAAAGGTCATGTTTTACCCTTAAAGCAGCGTGTCCTCCAAAGAAAAATGACCATATAGGTTGTTTTAGCCACACAAAATTACCACTCATGTTAAACGTTCGTTGTGGCAGCGACCTCTAGTGGCCGTACAATGCAAACACATGACAAAGACGGTGACGTATTATAAATAGCCAGAAAGTGGAATTTCAGTAGTGGTGGTGGGTAGGGTCCTTCACCCAGGTGACTGGCAAACTTACGTAGTAGCATTAGCTACTTTAGCAATAGCTTTAGCATTAGCTACGTTGGCTTCGTAGCATTAGCTTGGTGAAATTAGCTTTAGCTACATTAGCTTCATAGGGGTGTGTGCCTAAACCTAACTCAGTGTTTTATGCATGTAGACGGTGAACCAACAGCTGTACAGATCACGGCCGATCTGCTAGCAGCAGGGTTCACCTCACTTGTGTCGCAGCGGTTTCCCCGTGTTTATGTCATTTGACGTGGGTCACGTGATTTCCAAAACGAAGGTATGGTAAGCCGCTATTGTAGGATACACTCATATAACAGCACCTGTAGAGGCACCATTTTATAGGCTCATATGAGTCGTTTTTGGAGGTTGGTTAATACGAACTTGTTGTTTAAGTTGGAGGACTTGTTTCCAAAGAGTAACTTAACAGCCACCTAAAAATCTGTGTTTTGCTGCCCTCTCCTTTTGAGAGTTTCAAGCCTGTTTCATCGCTGGTTTGTGGTTGGTTACCACACCCAACAGTAATGTAGTACACTGGGGGTAAGGAATGAAAGGGGGTGTTGAGTTACTCCTTAATCAAGACCTTAAAGGGATGTTCAGCATGTGTGCTTACCAACTGTTTCACAGGGCACACTGTTAAAAAGATAAAAGCTAGAAAAAATGGTATCGCCTCATTAATTGTATATTTCGACAGTGTCAACAGGTACCTGAAATAGTCAGCGAGTAAAAAGATGAAAATCTTTGTCCATTTTGTTGTAGGGTTAGGTTTTGTTGTTGTTTTTTGTGGTTCATCTTTTGCTCTTTCAGCATGACGGTGACAAGTGAAATGCTCAGCTCTCATTGGCAGAACACCCTGTGATAGAAACATATTTTGGTTTAAGTGGGAAACAGTTTAAAACTTACCAAGCACATACACCTGTACTTCACAAAGTGTCAAATTCTTCTGTAGTCCAGGAAGAACAACATGGACAAAGCGACCTTCCATTATTCCACACTGGTAGTTGTATTTGCTCTGTCCCGTTGCAATGGAGATGATGGCACACCTGAAATATAAGAAAGCGATAATCAAAGGCTGATAAGTACTAGTACTTCTACAGCAAGTAAGTACTCTTTTCTTCCTGCACCTTTGGTTGCTGGTGTCATTTTTGAGACCGATGCGGATCTCAGCACCGTCCAGCTCCTCTGAGCAGCAGTCGCTGATGCTGGTGACAGACACAGCTGTTATTTTGTAGATACTCCTCAGGTCCAGTTGCCACCAGGGGTTGTCTTGCAGTGGAACTGAAGCACAGGTGCTTTGTGGATCCTTCCCACTGTCTTCATCAATGGCCATTTGTGGAGCTGTTGCTGCAGAAGCTGGTCTTCCAGACTGTGTGGCTACTCCTCTCGGTGCCACGTTGGCTGACAGGAGTGTCATGAAGGCATTTGCGAAAAAATGAATGAGTAAGGACCAGTTACTGATTCATATGGAGAATCACAGCACTTAATGAAAACTGAAGTACTTCATCACGACAAAATACTCTACAGCACATCTTTGAGGCCAGATTGCTTATTGTAAAGCAAATCAAAGTGTTAGATAGATAAACCAAAGTATTAGACACATAAAATTTATTTATACCTGATATTGGCATTTGATAAAAATTAGGGCAAAAAACACACACTTAACCATTGTGTAGATGTTGAGAAATTTCACCATATATGTGAAAACTTTAACTAGTCACTGGGCCGTGAATGTGTGTGCAAAACTAACATTTACAGAACATTTAACAATTTCTCACCTAACATGCAATTTAAAGTAAAGGATCTTCAGGGTTATCAATTGAATAATTATATAAGCTGTGCTCTGCATTCACTTTAAATCAGATTAAAGTGTTGAAATAAAATTATTTTGAATCATGAAAATCATAGAATGATGACAGAATAATTTTGTGAAGATTTGATAAAGATTTGAATTTTGGAATAATAGCTGTAGTTTCTGTGTTGAGTGACTTCTTTGTTTGTTTGTTCATATCTTTGTTTTGTGGCAGTATATTATATGTTTTTGTGGTCAGGTTATGATGCCTGCAACTTATTTTTTTTTCTTGGTAGTTTTTACCTTGCATGTGGATAGAACGCTTACAGTATGTTAGTCAAGCTTGTTATCTGTCCTTTGCTTCCCTGTGTGTCATATTGTTTGAAATATATAACTTTTTACAAATATTGCTCTGATTGTTAGTGTTTCGAAAAATAAATGCATATAGACACATTTTGAACTCCAAAGAATTGCTTAGCCCTCAGCATGGACACTATTAATATCTGAGCACAAAATAGCTTCTAAATTCAGCAGAAGGCTGAACGTGGACAGACCTTAATCTTCAATTAAGTTCTTTTGTAAATCTATATCAATAACACTAAACAATATTGTGTCAATTTCTTCTTCATTATGTTCACACAGAAATCATGGCATAATTGAACCAACTATTTAGAGGCCATTGCTCAGTGCTGCATTACTTCCTGTAAGGGTTGTAGTGGCGTACACTTTGACCTCACAAAGCTGAAGTCGCCTTCCTACACCACGGATGAAAACATTGACGTAACGTCCTTCCATCTGGTCGCAGTTAAAGACATATTTAATTTCATTGATCACAGTGATGACTCCACATCTGATGGGCAAAAAGACAGAAAAACAAAGCTATTGATTGACAGTAGGATGACGATTCCTACCTTTCAAAAAATGCTAGTTAACGAAGATTTATCCGTATGCAGCCTTTTATTTAAATAATGACATAAAGACGGTGGATATTCGGTAATATGAGTTCAGAGCTCAGCCATAATGTGACGTTTTAATTATATTATATAAAGTGCTAAACGATTCATTATGTACTGTATTATACTATTAATATAGTTAAGTATAGTAAGTATATATAATTTATATATTATATTAATAGTAATGAATCATACTGCATATACATTTTAATAGATTAAACGTAATCCAATATCTCATATGCGCTCCTCTATTATACTACACCACATATGGTGTCTATACTATACCTACAATACTGTGTTTGGTTTAAGGTGCAATAGGCTTATTTTTAAATAATATAATTTTACTTTACTTATTAATTATCTCGTACTTTGTGTATTTTTTTGCATATAGGCAATCATTCATTTACGAATGAAATAGCCCCTCCCAAACTGAAAATATCCAACATGAACACAACATGAAATCAAGTTTAAACCATTACATCACCTGGGATTGTTGTTGCCATTGTTCTCCAGTGAGTTACCAATGAGGATTTCAGCCCCCTGTTGATCATAAATGCAGCAATCTGATCTTGGGATCACTTCAATATATGAGATGTTGTACGGACCCCGCATGTCCAGTCTCCACCAGGGGTTGTTTTCCCAATAAGTGCAAACACAGCTTCCATTAAAATAGTTTGAAAAAGGTTTGCCATCAATCACCAAGTATGGCAGACGTGTCGAGTCACCCACTGATGACTGAGCAGCCACTCCACCCAGAGCCACATTAGCTGGAAAGTAGGCACAGTGAAGTGATTATAGTGTCAATAATCAAATGCATGTTTGCAGTGCAAAATATAAAACATCTACACAGAAAAGCACTTGATAAGAAGATTAAACATGCTTTAAAATTAAAGGGAGAAAATACATATTATAATATGTATTTTCTCCCTTTAAAACAAAAAGACTATGTAGCTTACTGAGTCTATCAAAGATTGTTCTTTAATTGTTCATCATCCTTTATCTCCGTTAGCTAACTTATCCACACTCATACCAGCCGAAGTATGGAAGTACGATAACAAATCAGAGTCAGACTTATCTTGTGACCCTTTGAAGGGGGCCCGATCAGTAGGTTAGGAACTAGGATAAACTAAACTACTTAGCTGTATAAAGTAGTTAAAACTTGTTCCACCTCAAACAGCAAGAACAATGTTGCTTAAACACTATATATTATACAGTAATAAATGTCTGACAGGATGTTTTACAGCACAATCAGTACATTTACTTGGATATTTTAAGCACATTAATAATATTTTTGTACTTTTCTTACCTGCCTGGTGAGTAATCCTTAAAGTGAGAAGGATTGACCCTGCATTGATACGAAACTCAAATGAGCATGCAGCCTGTGTCAGTTCTTACATTTTTATGGTTTGTTTCCTTGTGGCTTAATAAATACATTTTAGTTTCAGAATGTATCACAATGTGAGAAAATAAAATAAATGATATGGGAAAATTAAAGAAAGTCATGTTCTTCTTGACCATACAGGATTTAATCTATTAATGAGCTATAAAGGAATGAAATTATCTCCGATCTTTTTTATTGCACTTTGAATAGTGTTTTTAGTTCAAGTTCAAACAAAAATCCACTTATTTAAACACATGAATGTCTTTGTATCACTTACCCCCAATAAAAAGGATTGTCCAACTCCACTCCATGATCTATATTTAATTGTGTGTAGCACAAAGAATGCTTTTAAACCTCTTCATAAAACATAAGCTTAAAGGCAAAACGATGGCAAGACTTAAGTTAACAAAAAATCTCAACTTGCCTGTGATCTTAATCTTTTATGTGATGTGCATTTGAATTGATTTGTATACGGATAAATGCAAAACACATTTACATCATAACATGCATGAGAAACAACACCTGACACCTGCTCAGTGACTGGGATCAAGTGTGCTCAACAAAATACAATGATAGCTTTGACCTCGGGGTCAGCAGTAGTGTCGAGTCTGATGCAAAGTTAAAAAATAAGGTGGAGAAACTCATACGTACAGCTACAAAACATGAGCTACATCATAATGAGTATACTTAAAACTTGAGTCTGCAAATCACTAAATGTAGTAAAATGATGTACAATCTTCTTCCACAATGCAATGCAAAAAACTGTTAAGCATTAAAGTGAAGTATCCGTTTAAATCACAGTTTTACTGCCTTTGCACAACCCCCATGTTGCATAATTTAATGATAGGCTATAAAATGGTAAAGCATATTGATTTCTTGTTTACTAACTGCAAAACCAGAATACTACAGTAAACTGTATACTGTGTAGTATGGAACTGGGACACAGTTCATAATAGTTTTGTTAGTTTGCTTATCATATTTGATGTGGTGCAAAAGTCTGTATAATATTTTATTTGCATCATAAAGTACCAACAAAAAAAAATCAGTAACAAATCCTAAAGAATTGCAGTGAAATTTTAAATATATCATGAAATATGACTATATTTAATATGTTCTTTTCTGCTCTCAGTTATGAAGAATCCTTTTGAATTGTTAATGTTCTGTCTTCAGTGATTGAATATTACAATACTACTTATTTCATGTCCTGTGTGCGTGTACTGGTCTGTCTGTCTTAGAATAGATGTTATCTATTAAAATGTGCATGTCATTGATTTGGTTGTCAGCCGGGGTGACAGCTGACAAGACGTTCTTGATTTGTTTCTCTACTGTGAGGAGGATTTTCAACGATTGATGTCATTCATGCTGACTTTTCTGCTTGGAAGCTCACATTTGGTTTTCCATTCAATTAACCAAATTTGAATGTGCATGTTGAAAAACTTTGAAGCAAACTAATGGGCTGGCACTTTGACAACAACAAACCCCAGCTCACAAAGTCATGTGTGTGCAGTGATTTCTAATAGATGTTTATTATGCCACATTGTGGTGTTTATTGCTGAAACTATGATTCTTTTGCACAAATCACACAGCAAAGAAGTGTATTATCATGCAGCTACTCCACTACATTTGTCTGAAAGTTTAGTTACTTGCATTGCTGTAGTTGCTTTTCAGATTAAGAAATTACATAAAGAAAAATGTGATAGACATGTTCTTAATGTCAGTGCTTTCCAACCTTTTTGGTTTGTGACCTCTTACAAAAAGCAGTGTGTACTTGGGGCCCCTTTTCACGTTTCAGATGTACAAACGTGGACAAAATTGTTGGTACCATAGGTGTCATTTACACTGGGGGCGCTGGGGACATGTCCCCATCACATTTTGAAATGGATGATTTTGTCCCCATCACTGTCATGATACTGTCTGTATTTTTTGTTTTTTTGTCTGCTTTATTCGTTCTGTGTTCTGAGTCCAGTTCCTGTTTGATTCTTGTCTTGTGTTTTGTTGCTGACGTCTTGTGTGCAGTCTTCTGTTCTGTTAGTCCTGTCTTATAGTTCTAGTCCTGTCTTTGTTGTTTCTGCCTGTCTGGCTTAGTTACCTCTCCCTGTTTGGTTGTTTGATATCAGATTGTTCTGTTGGTTTTTGAATTTTTGAGTTTTGTTTAAAATAAACCCAGAGAACTGAAGCTGAACCTGTTTGTGCCCTGCATTTGGGTCCTCAACTTGCTTTTGAGGTTGGAAGGGTACCTTCTCCAGACTACATGTTTCAGCTCCTTCCACAGATGTTCAAAAGGATTTAGATCAGGGCTCATAGAGGACCACTTCAGAATAGTCCAATGTTTTGCTCTTAGCCATTCTTGGGTGTTTTAAGCTGTTGCAAGACCCATGACCTGCGACTGAGACCAAGATTCCTCACACTGGGCAGAACATTTCTCTCCAGAATGACTTGATAGTCTTAAGATTTCATTGTACCCTTTACAGATTCAAGACACCCTGTGCCAGATGCAGCAAAGCAGTCCCAAAACATAGCCAAGCCTCCTCCTACCTTCAGTAGGTACAGTGTTCTTTTCTTTATATGCTTCATTTTTGGGTCTGCGAGAAATAGAGCTGACTGGAGCAAACAGCTCTAGTTTTGTCTCATCTGTCCAAAGGACATTCTCCCAGAAGCTTTGTGGCATTTTTCCAATTTGCATTCTTGCTTTTTTATAATTTGCTTTCAACAGTGGTGTCTTCCATTAAGTCCACTTTGGCTTATTTACGTATAAATAACTGATTCATCACATCTTTGACTCTGTCCTTCTTTGGGAAGAAAATTTCTTTCACATTTGGCATAGTTGGCAGGATTGGATGCTCCACTGATCAACTCTTAGGTCCAAACTACAGGTAACATTACTGGTAGTGAAAGTCCAAGTGAAAGGGAAACCGCCTGACTTTTGGACCGGGTCCTGACTGTGTGGTGACCGGCTGGACGCTCCAATTGACTTAAAATAATGAATACGGTGTTTTGAATCATTTCTTGCAATTGGAAAAAAAAGCCTAGATTGATAGAGTATGTGGGAAATGTTTATCAGAATTCGACGTAAAACCTTCGTGGTAGTCAGATGTTTCTGGTAGTTTCGGTCAGACATCATTCCAGAAAAAGTTCTCCCAAGTGGGGTTTTGTAGAACTATAAATAAACCTTAATTGTCAATCCTTCAGGGTATTTGAAGATAGATCGGGTGTGGTGATAACCAGTCTCATGTAAATCCCGAAGAGCGTATTAGACTAAAAAAAAATAAATAAAGTAACAGCCTATTTGCAAATCCTGAGTGATTCTGGAAACAAAAAGAAAAAAGACCTGCGTGTTTATGAAACAAGGGTGAGCCCTTGCTGCAGCGGCCTCAGACCTGTGGCTGTTGTTTGCATGTTATTCTCTCTTTGTCTCTCTGCTGCTATAAAACGGTCCTATCTTAAGTAATATTAAATATATATATACATATGAATATACGTATATACTATTAGTTCTGTTATGCTAAGTAACACATGCCTAGAAATAAATTAAAGATGTTTTCATGTAAAGTCCTATAGAGGATTTAAGAGGTTTTGTGGTTTTAAAAGTGTTTGTTCCAAACATTATGCCCCACTAAGAACAGGAAAAAATGAAAGTGGGTGTATGTATGAGATTTTATGAACTGCATATAGGCTACAGAAGAGTGAACTGCTCGGGATGTGATCATACAGGTCATCTGGTGGAAGTTTACCAGACTTATTGTGTGCTTGATAAGATCTAACCATATACAATATGGGAAGATCAGAGTGATTGTGTTTTTTGTGTCATTTACTTTGCGATGACTCCCAGTCTGTTCTCTGCCACCACAGACGCTTTTAACTCCCTGTTCATTCAGTAACTGTCCCAACTCGTTATTGGTCCATGACAAAAAAATGTCTGGTGCGGGTCTTCATCTGTAGTAGGCTACTATATTCTTTCACCAAATCTACTGTAACTACAGAACAAACAATCTGCTTCATGTTTACAACAGAGGATGGAGAACAGTTCTGATACGTAGCTAAAACTCTGGTGTGGACGGAGATCATATTTGTTTTAAAACTCCATTTTTAAAATAGCCACGAGCGGCAATGATTGGGATCCAAGCAAGTCGTGAAAAACACAACATTTGACATTTGCAGAGAAGAAGAGCAGATGCAGATGACGATTAAAGTGATCAAAGAATTTGCACTTTGAAATAATTGGGGAAATGCAAATTAGATTTTTACAGCATCACCTTGAGT
>NW_024041150.1:31312212-31403585 GCF_014851395.1 Micropterus salmoides
AAGCAGAATAGAGGCAACTATGCAAACTGAGTTCAGATTCATTCATTATTGTCCTCAGTGGAGGAAAGTTGTTTTCACAGTCTGTACAAAGAGCGCCTTCAACATGAATACAACACACAAAATACCCATAGTACACATATGCAAATAATGTAAACATCATTAACTTGTCAGTGCAGTACAAAACTTTTTCAAAAGCGTGACTTTTTGTAGAGCAGCTGTCTGTATCTACGGCCAGGTGGGAGAAGGGTGAAGCATGAGTTGAGAGGGTGGCTGGGATTTTGTACTATGGTAGTTTCTCTGCGAGCAGGGCAGGATTAATGAGGGCTGGCAGGTTGGGAGTGTGAAGACCTATTATTGTCTAAGACCTATTAATATCAGTACAAACAGTGGTTAACTATGAAATATCTTTTTGTAGCCCATGAAAATGTCTTTCAGTAAAATATAAATAATATAACACATCGGGCTGAGCCAATAACAAAAACACCGGTACAATATAAGGCAACAATTCTGGCATATTTTGTTTCTGTCTGGAGACATTTAATGTTCTGATTTTACAGGTACTGCCATAATTTCTGTTATTTTCCGTCAATCTTATAAGATACTGCTACTATTAAAGGCATTATGTATCAGGAGAGGGTGCGACAATAAATAAACCCCCAATAGAATAACACATAATTTAATTGTTCATTATACCTTATATAAGCCTAACGAAATAATTAGAATTAGTGTCTAGTGTCTACACCACAAAATTCACAAAAAATAGAATTAAAAAAATCGAGTGTCTTTTGTTTGAGTTTAATTGAATTTTTGTATTTTATTTTTTATCATCACCTAATAACAATACAGATATCTATTTATTAATTTTCACATTATTTCATTTATACATTTATTTTCAAAGCAAGCAAGAAAAAGTCCTGTAGACTCACAAAGCTGTGGGCGCACAGCTATTGAAGGATTATTGTATTTATTTGTCTTGTCCTGTTACTGTGTCCACCTTTTGTTAAAAATACTGAACATTGCACACAATTAAGGTTTTTAAGAAATCATGTTATTATAAAACTGTGAAATCTACTGCAGAGATACAATATTGTGCTTCCACCTCTGCACAAATAATAAACGATATATTAAAATTAAACAACAGCATCATAACTCACATCTTCTGAGTCCTCGCAGCAGCTTCACTCTGGTGTCTCTCCTCGTGTGCTGATGAAGACAACTGTCCAATATTGACCAGGGAGGTGCTCTCTTGTAGCCACCTAATGTCAGCATTTGAATATTGTAAAAACACTAAGCTGTCTTTCATAGTCAGGACAGGATCTACTCTACTGATGGCCAGAAAATAATTTACATAATATAAATTTACATCATGAGGAAACAAAAACACTCTTCCCTGTTGACTGTCCAACAAACAGAAAGAAAGGTCTCGTTCCAAAACATCCACTAACAAGCAGAATAAATTTAAATCATGTTTTCTGCTCTGAATATACATATTTCTGCATTGTCAAAAGTTACATTTATTCAATTTATTTTAATTTCTTGTATTCATACTCAAAAACATTGTAAACAATTGACTCATTTAAAGTTTATTTATCTTTTGATTAAAGCAAAACAGTTTTCCAGTTAAAGTCCATTTATTTGACAATGAATGGGTGTTTGGCTTCGGGTGTTCAGTATATTTGTACAAGTTTGATCCAAAGTACTAGACGTCTAAATGGCTCAGTAACTGTTCACATTGTTATTGTAAATTCTGCAATGTTTTATTGTGATTATTTGTATTATCTATGTAAATTTTACACATTTCCTAGTTTGCTAATAATAGCATGTTCACTTACATTTGTGTTTAAATACAAGGTTCATGGTGTCAAATTCAGCTTAATAAATAATATACTATCTACAGATACAGAACAAAGAAAACACCTTAACCAAGTAGTTTCTTCCAAACTCTTACTCTGATCTTTCCCCAGTTTAACTAACTACACTTGATTGTTAACTAAACCAAAGAACCGTCAGCATATGAATCATTTTTCTAACACATATGGATATTCAAAGGTGACACAACAAACAACTTATTTTGTCATTTTGTTTCGTGGAGTAGGACACATTGTTCAACATATCAGGTGGCTGCTTCTTCACACAGCTAAAATACAGGTTCTGGTTATCAGATCTCCTAATGTTTTAAGTGTGTACACTCTCTATATTATTTTCTGAGACACAGCGTTTCAAAGTGCAGGTAACACTGTGTGTGTGTGCAGAGAATAAGTTTGTATTTTTTGTTCTCCTCTCAGACAGTATATTTAATGTTTACAAGTCTAGACAAAACTAGAAGAAGAGTTGTGTTATGTACAAACTGGCTAACCAAACCAAACAAACTGGTTAATCTCTTATTAAAATGCAGAACCACTTTACATCAATAATATTATCAGTCCTCCACTGAGGAAAATGTTATTGAGCAGCGGATAAGTGCCCATGCACTTTATTTGTTGGGACGTGTCTAGGATTAAAAGACGGGGGGGGCCCAGGGTATGCGTAACTTACACTTGCGAAATCTTTGCACTCACATCTTTTGTTACTGTATTAGAACTACACTTATGTCAACAACCAGTGAAGAAGCCACGATGTCAACAAATAAAAAGCAACAAAAAAAACTATGTTCTTCCATTTCTCCTCTGTTGAAGTTACTGTAATGTTACATGGGGTTTGGAAGCACAAAAAAAGTGGGTGCGTCCTTCTCCAAGATTTTTATACATATATCCTCAACATATATCAAGAGAACAAGATTTGAGGTCTTTAACACTATTTAATAGAAATTCTCATTGATGCTATTTTAAAGCTGCTATGTTCAATGTTTTGCTCTAAACTGCATTTCGTTATTCGTATTTTGTATACAATGACAGTAGAGTCTCTATCATCAATCCAATGAAATCTGTTAGTTGACAATTTTGAGCATTAAACACTTAATTTCCTGGATTCCGGTAAATTTTCTGCACCAATTCTGTCTTTCCTGCATCAAATTTTGTTGGAAATGTTTTTATTTATGCAAAGGTCCTGTCCGTTTTTGAATTAGATTTGGCACTGGTACCACAGCTAACTTCTCTCATTGACCAGGATTCAAAGAGCTGCTAACTATGGTTGATTAATGTTAACATTACTGTAGCTAGCTAGCCTAGCAAAAATGTATGTATGTGAGCACAAAGACACTCCTGAGCAGCAGGTATGCTAAAATGCTTTCTTTACCTTGCTGTGTCGCTGCAGTGCAGCAGGCGCGAGCAGTGAAAATAAGGAATGGAGTTTAACCTATGTGGACTCTAAATGAGCCGAGTGGGAAGGATTTGAGGGCGACATCTACATATTTAATTTTTATAGCCAATGAATGCAGAAAGCTAAGTTGGTCAGAATATAGAAAATATAGTAAATGTAAATATAAATTAATTTAGTTTAGGCTTTGCCTTGGTGAGTTTGTTTTAAGAAAACAAAACAGCCCACATTTCCTTAAACCTGTAACTTAGACCACTACTGACCTGTAGACTACTGACCTCAGCTGCCCTGCTGATCTCCTGCTTCTCTCTCTGCTAAATATCTTCAATATCCATCTGTCTTATGTTGCTCATGTGTGTCTTTAACGTCATATATTAGGCTTGTTTTCTGTGTGGACCATACGTAAATTCTGAGTTTCCACACAGGCATATTAAGTGGCGGACCAAATCTCTGCCTTGCAGCGCTACACAAGCAGCACCCTTTAGCCCAGCCTCTCGCTAATAGTGACTTAAGCATTACGACCAGAGCAGAGAAGCCAGATCTTTAAGACCCTCCTTTATTGTTAACGTGTTCTGTTTGGGAACACTTAGGTTTCCTACAACAACGGACAAGTCGATAAGACGAAAGCAGTGGGCCGACATTTGTCAGTAGTGATCGGGTATGTTTCTATATTTATGGTATCACACGAAGGAGAACGTCACTGCAACAAGGGAAAAAACAAAAACGAGCACAGTGCAAACACCTTTCGGCATTTAAACAGACTTTAGACTTTGGAAAAGTTTTTTTTTATCTGATTAGGCCTTCAAGCTGGGATTGATAATGCTCATTGACAGAATAAAAGAATAAGAAGAATGCTGCACTGTAATCCATATTATTATATTTTTATTATATTTTATTAGCTATACGTGGTATTGTTTTGAGAATAGTTTATTTAGTGGAGCAGTATTTTATTTCTTATTCTTTTTTATTTTATATAATTTATTTATTCTGTGTAATTTGGAAGTTTGTTTTAAAAATTTCAAACTAATTTGGATGTTTTCAAAAGCTCATAATAAACCAGCAGCAATTTAATGTTTTTTTCCCTTACTGTACCGAAAATAAACCGAACTGTGACTTCAAAACCGGGGTACATACCGAACCGAGATTTTGTGTACTGTTACACCCCTACTGTGTGTGTGTGTGTGTGTGTGTGTGTGTGTGTGTGCGCGCACACGCGTGTCTCTCTCTCTGTGTAGTAACGTTGCTCTGCAGCTCAGCAAAGCAGTGATGAAAGGCAGCCTCCTCCAGGGTCCTAGAGCCAGACCACATAAGGAATTTAAACTATGGAGCAGAGGAAACAACCAGAAGGATTATTATAAGCCAATAAATACAAATTATATTTGTATTATTCTATTGTATCTATCATTATTCTTGCTTCTCTTTGTTGAGTACTGCACTATAAAAAAAGGAAAAAGAAAAAAAGATCTAAATCTAATGATTATTTCTCTTATTATATTTGGCGTGGCTTAGGACCATGTTAGGGTGGCTTCAGCCCCCCTAAAATAGGCCTAATGACGTCCATGGTGGGACTTTCGGATAATTTATCACCATTAATTAACCACCACAAAGAATATTTTATCGTTTTTAAATAACTGGCTACTTTAAATAGACCTGCGTGGAATCGCAACGTGCATACAGTTGTCGGCAGCACGGCATGCACGCAAAACTGCACAAGACCTGTGAATGACAGGCGAGAGAGAGAGAGAGAGGTCTTCAAAAAGCCTCAGTTTAGCTGGTAATTTACAGTGTAAGTTGAATGAATAGAGACTGCAGCTCTGCAGCTTCTCAAGATTAAAGCGGAGCTACCCGTGTAAACCCCCTCCTTCCCGGCTCACAATCACGGCGCACAAAAACACACATGATTCGACTATAGGCAGGACTTCATGATTCATGATGTAAATCCTTAGTCGGGGACAGCCCTAAAGTTCACCAAGCGATCCCTTTTATATTGTCACATCGTTTTTACATTGTATTTTTATAAACATATGTTTTATAGCTGCTTTAAAATAAAATGGTCATCCCCACTGATGTCATGCGGCAGTCCATCTCAAGGATGCGCTCAGATACAGTGGGTACGGAAAGTATTCAGACCCCTTTAAATTTTTCACTCTTTGTTTCATTGCAGCCATTTTCCAAAAATCATAAAAGTTCATTTTATTTCTCAGTAATGTACACTCAGCACCCCATCTTGACAGAAAAAAACAGAAATGTAGAAATTTTTGCAAATTTATTAAAAAAGAAAAACTGAAATATCACATGGTCATAAGTATTCAGACCCTTTGCCGTGACACTCATATTTAACTCAGGTGCTGTCTATTTCTTCTGATCATCCTTGAGATGGTTCTACACCTTCATTTGAGTCCAGCTGTGTTTGATTATACTGATTGGACTTGATTAGGAAAGCCACACACCTGTCTATATAAGACCTTACACCTCAAATGGAAGACGTTTGGGACGACCAGAACCCTTCCTAGAGCTGGCCGTCCGGCCAAACTGAGCTATCGGGGGAGAAGAGCCTTGGTGAGGGAGGTAAAGAAGAACCCAAAGGTCACTGTGGCTGAGCTCCAGAGATGCAGTCGGGAGATGGGAGAAAGTTGTAGTAAGTCAACCATCACTGCAGCAATCCACCAGTCGGGGCTTTATGGCAGAGTGGCCCGACGGAAGCCTCTCCTCAGTGCAAGACACATGAAAGCCCGCATGGAGTTTGCTAAAAAACACCTGAAGGACTCCAAGATGGTGATAAATAAGATCCTCTGGTCTGATGAGACCAAGATAGAACTTTTTGGCCTTAATTCTAAGCGGTATGTGTGGAGAAAACCAGGCACTGCTCATCACCTGTCCAATACAGTCTCAACAGTGAAGCATGGTGGTGGCAGCATCATGCTGTGGGGGTGTTTTTCAGCTGCAGGGACAGGACGACTGGTTGCAATCGAGGGAAAGATGAATGCGGCCAAGTACAGGGATATCCTGGACGAAAACCTTTTCCAGAGTGCTCTGGACCTCAGACTGGGCCGAAGGTTTACCTTCCAACAAGACAATGACCCTAAGCACACCACTAAAATAACGAAGGAGTGGCTTCACAACAACTCCGTGGCTGTTCTTGAATGGCCCAGCCAGAGCCCTGACTTGAACCCAATTGAGCATCTCTGGAGAGACCTGAAAATGGCTGTCCACCAACGTTTACCATCCAACCTGACAGAACTGGAGAGGATCTGCAAGGAGGAATGGCAGAGGATACCCAAATCCAGATGTGAAAAACTTGTTGCATCTTTCCCAAAACGGCTCATGGCTGTATTAGATCAAAAGGGTGCTTCTACTAAATACTGAGCAAAGGGTCTGAATACTTATGACCATGTGATATTTCAGTTTTTCTTTTTTAATAAATTTGCAGAAATTTCTACATTTCTGTTTTTTTTTTCTGTCAAGATGGGGTGCTGAGTGTACATTACTGAGAAATAAAATGAACTTTTTTGATTTTTGGAAAATGGCTGCAATGAAACAAAGAGTGAAAAATTTAAAGGGGTCTGAATACTTTCCGTACCCACTGTATATGAGGGTGATGTATTGGCTTTATTGCTTCAGGTACTGTTGGGTCAGATGTGCGACCAGGCCGGGCCAGTTAAGCCTGGTCCCCACCTTCACCAGTTTTATAAACTTTGTCAAAAAATACTCCATTAGCTTTCTACTATAGTCAATAAGTTTGTAGTCAAAAACTTCTCTGGAGACGGTCAAGAGTCGGTGCAAAAAGAGTTTATTCCAAAACAGGACACATAAACCCAACAACACCCCTGCAGGTCGGAGGATGAAGTCAACCCAATGGTCTGCAGACAGCCTTATATATCCCCCTCTGGGCTGGTTTCCCCTTCCTTTCCTCATGATGAACTTCTTTTCCTCTGCAGTTCTGCTGTTTACATGTGTTATTTTACCAATTAACAATGGTCTCCAGCTGTCATTCTTTACTGTATTGTTGACTTTCTATGTTTTTATACTACTGGATAAGAAGTTCACCATTTACATTTCAACTTCAGTCTCACCATATTTTTTAAAGGTTACACATGTTTAATTTGACAAACAATTATATTTTTTAAACAATTAATATGAGTAAAGTTGCATTTTTCATTAATGCTTGGTTCCAGCAATCTTGATGTTATGCTGTTTTCCGCTTTCTGCTTATCTCTCTGTCGTGAAAATGCACATCCACGTTAAGCAAAAATTCCTTCAGCTAGTTCACTCAAAGTTCACATGGTGTTATAAGCATCAGAGGTTGGAAGTTGACAGTCTCATATTGAAGGGGTAAATTCTCCTAACAGGGACTTTGAGTTAGACAATACACACACAATTCCTGTGATTACGGTGAAATTTATTAACTAACAAAGGGTGAGTATAAATGCGGTTAAATACAAATCAAAGAAATAAACAGTGGCTAAACAATGAGAATGTGGAGGTCTATTGTGGGGAGAATTTGACTCATATGGCAGCTAATGAACGCAATTAGATGATAACTTTGTTAAATTTGTCTAGGAGTTTTAAGGATGTTGTAATCAAATATCTTCCCACAATCAAACCTTAATTGTCAAATGGTTATACCATTCTTAGTTTTAAGCATTTGATAAAAGGGAAAACAATTGTCAGTAGTTCAACCTTAAGGTTAGCATTTCCTAGGAATCACATCAGATGAGAGGAACTTAACTAGCTTCCTGTATAATATTGGTTGTTACAGTTCTTATTTAGAGAATATAAGCAAGATACACGAATGGCATCAGATTATGAACAGGTAAATACAGAGTGACATTTATACATAAAATGGCATTTCAGAACGATGGCATGCAATACTCATATTGTCCACTTGGGGGAGCTCTGGTTACATGAGGAGTAGATATTCAACTTTGAGCTTCTTTACTTGACCTAAGAACTGGGGAGTTTAGTTATTTAATATTAAATTTGAGCTGGAAAATTAATCGAGTACTATGGGATGACATTTCTTTATCATATCATTTCTAAAGGAAGTGTCAGAAAGTGTTGGGAACAAAGCATTGGTTACAACATAAAATGAAGAAATGAAAATTAAAACACTGTAAAATTAACTTATTTAGATTATTTTTAACAACAAATATGAACAACAACAAGGTAACATAAACTACTACTAAATGAAGGGGAGAGAATTAAGTAACTTAAAGATTATTTAATTAAACAAGGTAATACTTTGAGGAGACAGTACTCAGTGTTTACACAAAGGAATTCAGGGCTGTCCTCCTCTGGTGTCCTGGAGTTTCTCACGTCTGGACGTGAAGAGGAGAATATCCTTTGATGTGAGATAATTAAACAAAGAGGGACGTCAATTGCCATGGTTACGTGTGTGGGGGGCAGTTTAGTGTTTCCTGCCCTCTCTCAAAAAGAGTTCTGATAGGCTGTTCAGGAGAAAGCTAATTTCAGTCAGTCAGGCACCGAGCCTTATCTGTCTGCTGCCAAAGGTGGCCAGTTTTACGATCGAACTGCCCAGAAACAGCACTTAAGGAAAGCAAACCTTTCACTTCCTCCTTTGGTCGCTTCAGCTGTCTGTTGACGGTTGATATCTCAAACCCCCTCCTCTTTCTCCCTGGGGGAGAGAGAAGGAATTTGAAGTCTTCCAAATTTATTTGATATAAAATGCACAAATCCACACATCTCACATGCACATGAGTCATACATACTGACTTGAACACGGGTTGAGACCGGCCTATTATGTTTCCTTTCTTTTATTTTGGAACCTCAGTTCTGCTAACTTAGAATTCATGGCCTGGCCCAGTTGCCCAACAGTTGCTTCTCATGGCGTTTTATGACGGCATCTACAAAAGAACACCAGAGAAAGAATAAGAAAAAGAGAAAAAACTGTTGTGGTGGCAGCCCGGCTGATGGTGAGTGTCCTGGTTGTTTCTCCTTTTTTATCAGTTATTCTGCCTTTTCCTTGGTTTTCTGTTCCCTGCCTGCCTCCCTGTGTTTTCTCCCGTGTGTGCTCTCTCTCCCTCTGCTCCTGAGCCCAGCCAACTACCTGCACCTGCACCTCATCAGCCACCTCGTCAGCCTGCCACGCCTGCCAGTAATCACCTCATGCCTGCCTGCATTTCAACCCCGGTTCTCCACACCATCCTCGCTTGATCGTCGTTGCTCCTTACCCGGTACACTCACCCTCGTCCTCCCTTCAGTCAGCTGGGCTCATCCACCGGCCCTCTCCTCCTCAGACTTCCCTCACGGCGTCCTCCCTGTTCTCCCACCACTCCTCACTTCCTCAGCCCCAGTGTTCCCCGGCTCTCTGGCCCCCTGTCTCCTTGGATCATCGTGTCTGTGCTTCCCCGACATCCACCTCTTCCTCCACTCCAGTCCCTCTACCCCTTTCTCCCTCAATAAACCTCCTTCCCTCCAAACGTTGCATTTGGGTCCTCTCTGTCCCCACACCACACAACCTCGTAACAAAAACATTTGGATTATTCAGAAGTTAGTTGATGTTGTTCTGATTAAGTTATTTTGTACCTACAGAAATTGTCTCCTTTTTAAAGATCTGTCAATACACATTTAATTAGTGACAGGATAACAGTGTTTATGTGACAGGCTCATCACAGAAGGTTTGGGGTAAGTGAAGTAATAGAAGCATTTACAAATCTAACCCCTTTCCAATTGCAAGAAGATTATACTGTGACATTGTGAAATGGGAAGATGTCACTCTGTGTGAGATGGGGCACGTGCGTGTATGTAACAATGAAACAACGCTACCTTTAGGCATATGTCAAAACAGACAACACCACCAGTTAGTAAACTTACTAATGATAGCTTTGACCTTTCCTGGATCCAGGGCATCTCTTGCCTCTTTTCCAGATGTGGCCTTGGATTTTCCTCCTAAATATTAAAAATAGCAATAATTTTAGGAGTATTTCAGTATTTCAGATGTGTTAGTACATTATCCTTAGTATCTGTAAATACCTCTGAGGTTCCTTCGAAGAAGTGTGTCCATGTCAAAGACACCTAGAAGGAGACATTTGACCATAGCAGTAGACGCATTAGCATATGAAGTGTGAAGTGAGCGGAGCAGATGAAAAGATTAGCAGTACGTTGTCAGTTTGGCAGTAAATATATGGTGTAGGTCACAGTGTGTCAGTTAAATGCTTCAGCTTGCTTGCTTCAGTCTGTTGTTTCCCAGCTACTGGTAAATGAAGGCGGTTAGCGCTAGCAAACATCTCCCCTTCTTCCAGGGTTTCTGCAGGTTTTAAGACTTTTTAAGACCATTCCTAGACCTATATCACAACATCAAAAAAAGAAAACGTGCAAAGAAAATGCAGTAACAAAATTACTTGCAAAGTAAATAAATGTACTGTATTGTAATGTAACAGTACTGAACACAGTAGGGCGATTGCTTCTATTTCATATCGTCTGATCATGACTACTTGAGATCACTGATTGTCCATCTGATCACCAGGGGGGCGGGGTAGCAGCAAGCAAGTCAGTGAAATGCCAGCATGGAAGAAAAAGGCTTATTAGCTTTAAGGGAAACATCTGTAAATGCACAGTACAGTGTTTAGCACATAAACACCGTGTAACTGTGGCGCCGCGTAGGGCTGCACGATTTGGAGAAAAAGTCATGTTGTGGACAATATTTCTATTTGCGATTCGATTATAATGGAGCACATGGTACTATGAGTCTACTTGCTTAATTATTAAGAAAAATGTACAAAATACTGACTTTGCACTGCCACAACACTTTTTTACACAACACATGTACGGGTCTTCAGCCCAGCAGTTCAGGTGATGCTGAACGAAGGAAGCAGCATGAATTACTGATGTTGGCATTAAAGTTAAAACATACACTCAAACTGATGCAGCTATTAAAGACATGCTTAAGGTCATTAATGCAGTTAATGAAAAAACATGTTGTGTCCACATCCAAGTACTGTTTCTACAAATCCTTCGGTGAAGTCAGAAACCATTTTCAGCTTCATCCAGTTTGTAGACAGTGCTCTATTGTGATGCAGTCTGATGAGAAATTTCAAAATGTAATAACTGTGTGGAGAAACATGACTTGTACAAATACATGAGAGGTGGAAACTTTTTTATTGAACTGCCCCTGGAAGCCCAACTCAGAAACATGATAGAAAATGATGAAATTTGTGCACACATTGTAGCACCTGCACCAAAGACTTCTGTCTGTGACATCTACGATGGGCAGTTGTACAAGGAAGCTTTAAACAGTAAATGCCAGAGTAGTGTGAGCCACCTATCACTAACTTTTAGCTGCGATGGAAAGCCACTCTATAGTTCATCAAAGTGTAGTATTTGGCCCTTGCTTTCTATCATTAATGAACTTGACCCAGCAGTAAGATCAAAACATGTCATGCTTGCCGCCTTGTGGGTCGGTGATAAAAAGCCAAACATGAATATGTTTCTTGAACCTTTTGTGAAAGAATGTGTTCACTTGCAACAGGCTGGCTTCAAATGGTCTGTTGGACATGTAAAACACACAACTAAAGTGTTTCCTTTGGTGCTAGTCAGTTAATCTGTTGCCAGGCCACTTCTACAAAATTTCAAGCAGTTCTCTGGGGAATTTGGTTGTTCATTCTGTGTACAGAGAGGAGTCATGGTACAAGAAGGAAAAGGGCAAACAAGGGTTTAACCCTTCAAAACAACCATCAAGTTTGCTGAAAGAGCACTGGGGAAGTCCACTCCTGTAATGGGTGTTAAAGGACCCTCAGTACTGTCTTTGTTGCCAGACTTTCATATCATACATGGCTGTGTTGCAAGGTCCTACGCTAACCTGTGGTTCTGCAGTGAGAACAGTGGAATGCCGTGGCATATTGGAAGGTCAGTCTCAAAAGTGGATGATGGACTTTGCAGTACACAGCTCATCCCTCGATCCATAACTGAAAGGCATTTCTGGAAAGCACATGATTGGTACATGTGGTTGTTCTTATACAGTGTACCTGTGTTAAAGGGCACACTCCCTGAAAGCTTCCTTGTCCACTGGCTAAACCTTATCAAGGGTGTTGGTTTGCTCCGCTTGGAATCAATCACTTCACAAGAGATCAAAGAGGCTGAAAAACTGCTCAACACATTTGTACAAGAAGCAGAGGGACTTTATGGTATTTGTAACATGACATTCAACATTCATCTTTGTCTGCATCTGGCGCAGAGTGTTAAAGATTTTGGGCCACTCTGGGCTCACTCTGCCTGTGTTTGAAAATTACAACAGACAACGGCTTGAGATGGTAAAAAGCACACAGGGTGTAGCTTTACAGATTTGCAAAACCTTTCTGCTAGAGAAGGCACTTCCAGTCTATGCTAAATCTTTGATGGGTAATGCCCACTTTGAGGTCAAAGACACATTTGACATTTTAACTACATCCAAGAAGTCAGTTCAAATGGTTGAACAGTTTGAAGGAGTCACTGCACTTGGCAGACCACAAAGGAAATTGGTAGAACGTAACAACTATCAGGCACTTGACGCTCTCGTTCCAATTACTATGATAGAGTAGTAGTTGATGGTGAAATAATACATGCTGAGAGTTATGCCAGGGAGACCAAGAGAAACTCTCACACTGTAATCCTTAAAGATGATGATTCTTGGTGAGAAAGTTTATCTTTGCAGATTTAGGAGTCGGAGGCATGTGCTATGCCATTGGTAACGTTTTTCAAAAGCAAAAGCACAGTTTAATCACATCCTTAGACAACCCATGCCATTTTGTTGCTTTTGATAAAACTGTTGGCCATCTGACAGCCATTCCTGCCAGTAATATTCCACAGAAAGGCTTATTTGTGTCTGTACCAACATTAAAGGTGAACTACATTTTCAGAAAAATATAGAATATAATTAGACTTATATTTGTATAAATGTTTTGCTTTTGGTTCAGGCTGCAGTTTGCTTGATATCTGTAAGCTCATACTTTAAGATGTTGTAGCCTATTTGGATAAGATTTTACAGCTAGTTGTGTTTTTGAATGCACCGGTTGACATCATTGTACAGTTTTAGAGTTTAAGCCTGATGGGGTTCTGAAACGAATCTCAGCACGATTTTTCAGCCTAACAGGATACATTTTCCTCAGGATCAAGTGCCATATATTAAGCTTCTCCCATATTTCTCAAATTGTTATCTATACCTATAGATTATATTTCAGTACTGTATATGCTGTTAGTTTATAGATGTTTTATAATCATATGCAAATATTTTCACTAACTTAACTTAAGATTGCCATATTGTGAAACACACGGAGAAGAAAATATGTCACTACCAGTGGCAGAAAACTTCATTAATGTAGATGAGTCACATGTGGTCAATACCTGATCCACTTAATAAGGTCAGTAGTACTGATGAAGTAGATAAAATCAGAAAATTTAATTGAAATGTCTTTCCTGAAGCTTCATAATTGTTTCATTGGATTGAAATGTATCTCAAGTGTTAATTGAAAATGAAATGTAAAAACGAACACAGCTGTATGTATTTCGAATAAATATCACAAGGTTGAGGTTTTTTGGAAGAGACAAAAAAAGTAACTCACTTGATTAAATGATGCATGACACATATTGCCACACATATTTAGATATATTTACACACGGAATATCAAGATAATTTTCAAACTTTAAGATTTTAGCATTTTGAAAATATTTTTAAAATGTATTTCAATATATTCAGCAGTGTCTCACATATATGTGAATATATTACATTTCTGTATGACCTGTCCTTTTCCTAGAGGAGTTGGGAATCCAGTGAAATCTTTAATGATTTAATGAATAACAAGCGAGCTGAAGCCATTCACCATGACCAGTAAAACATGTCTGACACGGAGATACTGTAAAGATATTAATGTATAGAACAAATCTCTGACACTTTCCATCGCAGACTGTACGCAACTCTACCAGTCCTTCCTCTTAGACGACCCCACTGTCTCAGCACAGATCACGGATTGTCTCTCAGCCATATCCACATGGATGAAGGCTTGCCACCTTCAACTAAACCTCTCTAAGAACTCTTGGTCATCCCAGCCAAGTAATCTATCCATCATAACATCAAACTAAAAGTTGGTTCCTCAGTGATCACTCCAATTATGCATTTGACAGCATTTACATTAGATAATATGTGCATCCAGAGTTGGTGGGACAAAACATTTTATGATACGACACCTTTATCGCCAAGACAACATCATTTTCCTGTGCCATCCAAGCCACTGTTTTCTGATGTTACACTACAGTTAAAGTTTGTTTATGTTTAGGTACAAAAACAATCATGGAAAAAAGAGAGCACCACTCCATGGTTCAACAGTTTATTTAACCTCAGAGAAAACTGTTTACATAAAAATGCAAATATATGACCATCAAAGAAGACATTTGAGATTTCACATAATATGACCCCATCACCAAATCTCTACCGAAACTTAAAATGTTTAATATTAAATATATAGAGGCAAATGTAAAGCAGTATAGTATACTGTGGATGTGTGTATTTATTCCTATTTTCTCTTGAAAAGATATATAGGAAAACAAAATACACATTTTGAATTATAGAAGATAACGATTAATAAAAGATCTACACTTTAAGAGAAAGAAAATATCACAACAACCTCAGAGAATAACAAACAGTCACTGTGATCTTGCATCTAGTGATCAATCAGTGATTCAGAAAAAGGAGACAGAAAAACTTGTTATTGGCCACATCCTCAGTAATCTTGTGGTACTTTGTGACTAAATTCAGTGTGGCCACTTTTCCCAGAAAGCCATTCAATAAACCCAAAGAAGATATATAGTGTAGACTTCTTCAAAAGTATTACACCACTAAACACAACGTGAGTGAATGAATAAAACATCTGACACCAGTGAGCAGAGTGGGTTTCAACACTTAGAACAGATGAAATTAAACTTGTTATTATCCGGCTTTGTGAACCACTGATGTTGTCCTCCTCTGTCCATGGCTCCAGACATGCCACAGTCATCAGTCTTTTCCCCCTGTGCCCAGTTTGTATAGCTGACAACATCATTGCTGACCCAGAACCAGAAATCCAGAGTGCAGGTGTAGCGCAGTCCCAGCCAGACGAAATCAGTTGAGGCGTTCTTGGCTCTCTCTTGGACCCATCTCTGCTGGTGACGGTTAGTGATGGAGACCAGGTCACTGTAGTTCTCTCTGCAGTAATATGAGGCCTCCTCCCAGGTCTTACTTTCTTTGATCAGGATCACTTTATCTGTCATGGAAGAAACTGAGAAACACAGGATCATACCAGCAGCTTTGTTCAGTTAGTTGTTGGGAACACTGGGATCCAATATGGATCTTCAATACTGAAATAAAATGTTTCAGGTTTAAGTGACTGCTTGTGTGTTTGGGGCTAATAACAAATATCTTTAAATATGTTAAGAACTTCTTAAGTAAGTGACATTTTATTTTAAAGGAAGCCATGTCATGCTCAATAATAACTAAAATGATCAATTAACCACTACTTTTAAAAGAAAGTAAAAAATATAAACAGATGTAGCTTGTGTACATGTAGCTGTGACACAACCAACACAAAAAGACTGTTTCAACAAAATTAAAATAAAGTATAAATACTGTAGATTCAGACGGATTTTCCAACTGATTCCAGTTCAGCTCCAATGGGAGAAAACAGTTGAGACAGACGTTTGCAAAACTCACCGTCATAGCAGAAGAAGGGTTTTCTTTCATTGCAGTCATCAGAGCTCCATTTTCCAGATACATTTAACTCAGTCATGGCACACTTCTTACTGCCTGGCTTATTCAGATCCCAGTTTCTGAAAGAGAAACTGCTCCCATCTGACCACATCCAGGAGTCTCTGAACAGGCCGATCCACACCCACATATCTTTGTTTACAGACTGGATGTCTACAGCGAGTTTTTGTGACATGTCTTGAAACTGCTTTAGTCCACTGACCAGGTCTGTGTAACGCTCCCTACAGTATTCTTGAGCCGCTGGCCACTTCTTCATTTCTTTAATCAGATGGTATTTGTCTGTTGCATTATTTTCTGTGGAGTAAACAGGCAAACTTGCATGACCTTATAGTGTACATGTACGTCTTTTGAGCAAATACATATTTTTAGCCATGCTAGTAGCGTCATGGCTCCGTGGATGGTAATGTTGGTTGAGACTGAAATATCTCAAAAACAATGAAATGGATGGCCTTGAAATTTTGTGCAGGCATTTATGGTCATCACAGGATGTATTGCAATAACTTTCATGATCCTCTGACTCTTCATCTAGCTCCATCATCAGCTCAACTTTTTTTTTTTATCAGTTCAGTATTTTGGTTTACGACTAAAAACATGTAAAACTAATGACATTCCTTTCATCCTAAGCTGTGCTTTGTGTTTAATGCTAATTATTAAATCTAACATGCTAAACTTAGATGGTAAACATGGTGAACATTATATCTGCTTATTATCAGCATGTTAGTATTGAAAATGTCAAAGTGTCAGGTGTTAGCGTGCTGACTTTAGCGTGTAGCCCATAGCACTGTAGTGCCTACAGCTTCTCAGAGCCACTCTTATTGTTGTAAGTAAATGAAGAAATGAGATATGTCACATCTGAAGATAATGTTATATGATCAATTATTAAATTTAGACAGTAGGGATAACACATATTCTCACCATCATAACAGATGAAATAACTCTCATGTTCACAAGACCCATCTCTCCAATTGCTATCCTTCCGTAATAACACACAGTTCTCTACTCCTCCATTATCATTCGGTTCTCCCGAGGTCCAATTTGTCTCGCTTTCTTTGAACTCCACTCCTGGCATAGACCAGTGCCACGTCCTGTTGGATTGTGTTTGGTTGTACAGCCCAATCCAGGCTTCTCCTTGCTGCACTGTAGTGTCATTGAGTCTCTTCATGTCTGCCATGTTAGACACTGTGGCCAGGTCAATATATTTCTCTCTGCAATACTTCTGGGCTTCATCCCAGGTCTTCTTCTCTCCAACAAAGTGATACTCATAGAGATGACATGCGAAGAAGGACCACTGACCTAAAACCAAAGGACATACTGTAGTGACTGAGCTGACAGCAAAAAATCTAAATCCTGATTCACACCTACTACTTACTGTCACAACTCTGGACGTTTATCCAGCTTTTCCCTGCCCCCTGCCTCTTCCCCCTTGTATACAGTGAGGAAAATAAGTATTTGAACACCCTGCTATTTTGCAAGTTCTCCCACTTAGAAATCATGGAGGGGTCTGAAATTGTCATCGTAGGGCTGGATAGGGCTACGGGGAAATTGCCAAGCAGCTTGGTGAAAAAAGGTCCACTGTTGGAGCAATCATTAGAAAATGGAAGAAGCTAAACATGACTGTCAATCTCCCTCGGACCGGGGCTCCAGGCAAGATCTCACCTCGTGGGGTCTCCAGAAATCAGCCCAGAACTACACGGGAGGAGCTGGTCAATGACCTGAAAAGAGCTGGGACCACCGTTTCCAAGGTTACTGTTGGTAATACACTAAGACGTCATGGTTTGAAATCACGCATGGCACGGAAGGTTCCCCTGCTTAAACCAGCACATGTCCAGGCCCGTCTTCAGTTTGACAATGACCATTTGGATGATCGAGAGGAGTCATGGGAGAAAGTCATGTGGTCAGATGAGACCAAAATAGAACTTTTTGGTCATAATTCCACTAACCGTGTTTGGAGGAAGAAGAATGATGAGCACCATCCCAAGAACACCATCCCTACTGTGAAGCATGGGGGTGGTAGCATCATGCTTTGGGGGTGTTTTTCTGCACATGGGACAGGGCGACTGCACTGTATTAAGGAGAGGATGACTGGGGCCATGTATTGCGAGATTTTGGGGAACAACCTCCTTCCCTCAGTTAGAGCATTGAAGATGGGTCGAGGCCGGGTCTTCCAACATGACAATGACCCGAAGCACACAGCCAGGATAACCAAGGAGTGGCTCTGTAAGAAGCATATCAAGGTTCTGGCGTGGCCTAGCCAGTCTCCAGACCTAAACCCAATAGAGAATCTTTGGAGGGAGCTCAAACTCCGTGTTTCTCAGCGACGGCCCAGAAACCTGACTGATCTAGAGAAGATCTGTGTGGAGGAGTGGGCCAAAATCCCTCCTGCAGTGTGTGCAAACCTGGTGAAAAACTACAGGAAACGTTTGACCTCTGCAATTGCAAACAAAGGCTACTGTACCAAATATTAACATTGATTTTCTCAGGTGTTCAAATACTTATTTGCAGCTGTATCATACAAATAAATAGTTAAAAAATCATACATTGTGATTTCTGGATTTTCTTTTTAGATTATGTCTCTCACAGTGGACGTGCACCTACAACGACAATTTCAGACCCCTCCATGATTTCTAAGTGGGAGAACTTGCAAAATAGCAGGGTGTTCAAATACTTATTTTCCTCACTGTATGTGTAGGGGCTGAAGGGCTGAAAACATTGAGTGCTAACTGTGCCAATGACAAATACTCCTCCTCCCCTATTGAAACATCTCACCTAAACGTTTTAATCCACAGGAAATGTTATTTCTTTTATTGAATAGCTAACAGTAGAAAACTGACAATATTGTGTGTGTTGTGTTACATGAAGCCAACTCTGGCTTCACTGATCTCAGCTCTAAATAGCGTCCACCAATAAATAAGAGCCTACAATTTTGCCTACTAACAAATCCCAGTATTCTCTTGAACTTTAGCTTTATAATATCACTGTGGTCCTGAGCTGAAATTCGGTGTAATGGTAAAAAAAAGTGTCAATATTTAGCTGGTGTTTGATGCACATCGGCTCCCATTCATTGTCCTAACCCCGGCTTCCTGTTCATTTTTATCCAACTTTCTCAACAATACGCAACACATTTGAAACCATTGCTCCTAGCCAGAGCTGTTTTGACCAATTTAAAAAATTTTTTAGCCGTTTACAAACAAGTTGAGAGGAAAATGTTAATCTATAAACCCAATAAAAAACAGTTACCAGCCAGCAGTGACTAATATTTACCTTAGGAGGATTATCCAAATTACATTACAGAGATTTTCGGTTACTTGAATTTATGTCATCCAGCTTGTGCTACCAAGTGGGGGGGGGGGGGTGTTCACAACGCTGCCGCAACAAAACAGAGCAACCGCAACATATTGTTAACATAATTTTCCAGGACAACACAAGACTTTCCCGGACATTTGACTTTCTTTCATTTTCCATGACTGGAAAATAGGTCAACTGTTTTCCAGGTTTTCCAGGACGAGTGGGACAACAAGTTTCTGGACTAAATATCCATAACAATGAACTGGAAGCCTCTCAACTTCACACTCTGCTCAGGAGAATGGAAGCACAGGAAGTGGACTGAACTCTCCCATAAAAACACCAGAGAGTCATGTGACTCATTCATTCATTTACACACAGAGCCATCGAAACACTGACGATATCCATTCATCAGGATTCCAGACTCATCACAAGACTTTGTGCGAGCCAAACAATCAAAAGGTGGTTAAACCAAATGGAAGAGGCTTCAAAACGCAGAGCTCCAACACATTTATTTCTGAATCATTCATTTTGATACAAGGATTTAGTGCTAATTAATAAAGAGAATTAAATATAACTATGGGGGATGTTGTGGGGATAAAAAACAAAAAAATTCAGTCCCATTGAATTTAAACTGCAATCGTTCTGTAGGCTTCCTGAGCATTTCTATAACATTTAAAAGGTGTGAGAATTTCCTACGTTATGTCCCTTTATAATAATCCAGAATTTTCTAATCTGTGCAGGAACCACGATGACAATGAAAAGGGTACCTTGAGATCTTTCATCGTGTTTTTCAGGGTCTTGATTGTGTGTCCAGAGTGTCCACCTTCTATGGTGCAGGCGTTGCACACGCACACCTTGTCATCCATGCAGTAATACCTGGAGACGCACACCAAGTAAAAACTCAGATAAACCTTATAAAGGACAGCTCAGTATTGAAATAACAGGTTGGACTCACTAAGGAGTGAGTGCCGCTCCAAATGCGGCGAAAAACGCAATGTGGGAAATATGGAGTGGAAAAGATATTAATGTAAATATGTTTGTTCAGTTGGGTTTTGTATACGTTATTGAAACATAGTATGCAAAAGAATTAGCCTTGGTGTAGAAACTTGTAGTAAGATCCAAGCCACACCAATTCACACTCCCAGCATTACTTGATAATGAAAATAGCTTCAGCCTGAAACATACAATATAATATAAACATAAACATTGTTCCATTATGTTCCGTGTATCCGTAGTTAATATCAGCTGGTCATCACTGACTCAAATAGCTTCAGTAAGTTCCCACCTTTACAAAATATTAACAGCAATATATGAGTGCACATGCCTCCTACCGGTATATCTCATCATGATCTGGGCACTTCCTCTTCCAGAAGTCATTCATCGGTTCTGTCAGCGGGTGCTCGCGGAACGCCGGAAGCTCCAGATGTGGCTTTACATGCTCCTGGCACATCGACACCTCACACTTCAGGCACGTCTTGACCGTGAACATCGACGCAGCAGCGGCAGCACCAGCAGCTTCCTGCTTGCCACCCTCTTCCTGAGAAACGGAGGCAGCGGAGGACCCGTCCCCAGCAGAACTGGAGCCCGACGCCTCGGCAGCGACTGAGGGGCAGTAGTCACATGGAACTGCAAACACACTCCTGGCTGGCTGCGCTGCTAGAGAACACGACAGCAGTTCTCTGGATTTTAAAGCTGTAGCTGCTGCAGTGGTAGCTCTGCGCCGGTGACGGTAGTCATCAGAAATATTGGCTAGTTTGAAGTTTTTCTGAAAGTTGATGCCACACCGGTGGCTGTCGCGGCACTCTGGGCAGCGAAAGCGACCTCTATCAGCTTGCCGCTTTAGGCGGTCCAGGCAGGTCTTGCAGAAGTTGTGGCCACAGGGAAGCAAGTAAGGGTCGCGGTACAGGTCCAGGCACACCGGGCAGGTGAGCTCCTCTTGCAGGACGCTTGACTGTTCTGACTGGGCCGAGGCCATGCCAGTTTTTAGACTGTGAAGTCAGAGGGGTGAGCTGGAGGCGGGAGGATGTGGTGGGAGATGAAAAAGGATGAACAGAAGGATGGACAGAAGTGGGGAAAAGGTGGATGAGGAAGAGGTGGGGATAAAGGGGATTCTTTGTTTAAGTAATTTATAAAGCAAAAATTCAAAACATTTGATTTGCAGCTTTTCAAGTGAATGTCTTTGAGTCTTAAAACTAGAAACATGAAGAAGTCACTTAAGGATCGTTGACAGAGCTAATTTTAATTAGCTAATTAATCATTTATACTATAAAATATCAATATGAAAAATGCCCATCAACCTGAGATGATGTCTTCAAATCAGACTAACAGTTCAAAACACAAATGCTCACATTACAGACGCTGGAAAGATTTCACCTTAATAAATACCTGAAGCAATTAATAAATACATCAAAAGTAGTTGCTGCCCTCCTCATTTGTAGAATTAGAGAGGAAACATGAGTTGATTCATTGATTAAGTAATCAACATAAAATCTGTATGCAACTGCTTTTAATAAATCGATTAACCAATTTTTCACTATTTGCTTGTCCCCAGGCTCTCAAAGCTCATATAAGGTTTAAAGTGATGGTTAGATAACACAAGCAGATGTCTATAGACAACATAACTACTTGATTAATCTGGAAGACAATCTGCAAACGATTCAGTAATAAAAACAAGTGTTAGCTGCAGCTCTTAGTGTGATTAGGCCTCCAGTAACCAAGTTAACTTTTGTCTTATTTCAACCATTGTGTGAAACCGATTTACCCACCAACAACACTTCCTCCTTCCACAATGAAAATAATAAAAATGAAAGTAAAACTCAACTTTAGGCCTTGCTACATACAACTGCCGGAACAAGGTCAGCTGTCCTGCTGCTCAGTTAAGCTTGTTAAAATAAAAAACACACACAGTCTCGGCTCCGTTTAAAGGCTTTGACCCTGAGATAACCTGGAAACCTACCAACCTGTGCTGTTTACATGAAACGTAAAGGTGGTGTCCCCCTTTACTGAGCAAAGGTTTCCAGTCCGTCACCTGACAGCCTTGGACATAACACAGGCCTATAAAAAGCTGCTCTAAAAACTATCACCGTTTATTTAGTATGTTTTTCTGACGAACCAACAATTAGCTAACGTTAACTTGCCTCCCCGGTGTTAGCTGCACTAATCTCCCCCCTGGCTGCTCAGTTGTTGGGACGGTTGATGAGCTAAAAGCAAAACACGACGGACAGACAGCTATTAACGCTACTTACGTTGACAATGCGGGCACTTGCGACGTTATGTTGTCTTCGTAAAAAGATGAAACACTGATTTACCCAGAGCTTCAGAAGCTCACACAAGATGAGGCTAATGTCTCAGACGATGCACCTGCCGTCCTGCTGCTGCTGCTGCTGCTGCTGCTAACATGGTAACACGTTACGACCGTTAGCTCCGTTTGTTTTTGTTCCCACAAACAGCCCTGTCTGTTTTAGCAGTCCGGGGAAATATTCCAGTCATCGGGCGTTTAGTTGCTCATCTGGCGTTTTCGGCATTTGACACAAAAGGACGAGTAGACACACACACCTGTGAGACAGACAAACAGACGGCTGATAGTGGGCAGGCTGATGCGGGGAAAGTGTTGCCTTCAGGGCGACTCGGAAATTCACTCGACCGCTTAGGGCGCTGGTACATGACGGCTGTCACACGTTGTTGTAAGTAAGCTGTTCTTATTAATATAATCAATTAATAAGTCTTATGTGTCTTCTTGTGTGTGTGTTTTCTCTTTTTGTTGTGTTTTCTCATCTGTTCATGTGTTTTTTTTAAACTGTTGTGTTTTGTGCTTTGTTTTTTCCTAATCTGAAATAGGGAATGAAAAAAAAAAAACATTTCTGCAAACATAATCATTCTGGTAGGACTCAAACAGCTAGGAAATAAAATTGAACACCAAATGATGTTTTATAAATTAATTGTTACTTTCTGCCAAAATAGGAAACAGCCAGCACAAAGTCTGACTGCTTTCTGAAAGTGTTTTCTACTAGGGTTTTAAATCCAGTCAGTCGCACACAAATAAACCTCAGTGCTAACAGATAAAAAACTAAGCACAGTTGAGTAAGTCACTTCATTGTTAGAGTTGAATGAACTGAAGATGTATAGCAGGCTATGCTGCTACCGCCATCAGCTCATAAAACTACAGGCCATTCAGGAGTGCCGACAACATGAGCATAAATCAAATGATTTGTTCCCATCATATCATCTTTTGGACTTTAGGGGGGGGTTTGTGTGTGTGTGTGTGTGTGTGTGTGTGAGAGAGAAATATTGGATACTAATACATCTTTGGACATTAAATGGTTAATTCAATTAAACCACGTCAGAGGTTTAGAGTGACAATCACTATTTAGTGTAACTGCTAAAAACTACACACTGCTTGGGCTGCTGGAGGGCTTGCACACCACCCCAGGTTGGAAACTGGATTGAATCCTAAAATAAATTTGAATTAGATCAGAGGGTCAACATTTCGTCTAGAAAATACACAGGTATTTAAGACACAGGATTCCAATTTCAATTTAGTGTTACAAACAAAATGTTCATATTTTATTTAGTGATGTTTAGATGTTTGATGCAACAGACACATTATTTCATGGATTTTACGTACATTAATCTGCAAATTTAAAATGGATTTCTGTAACTGTACTGACAGATACTGAGATACAGGACACTACCATTTGGCAACCAATCCATCCACCAAATTTCAATAGTAATGTAAAATTCTGGCCAATTAAACCTCCTGCACACATGGAGCCTTCTGTGTCACAGTTCAGCCACGAGCTGGGGCGGGGCTTGAACATCCGGATTCGAAACAGTAAAACTTACCCTGTATCACCAAGTATTGGTATCAAATGTCTGGTGAAATTCTTAGTGTCGATTTAAACCAGGTGAACAGCAGCTGGAAACTCAGAAGGAACAGTTTCCTCCAGATATCTGAGCCAGAGCACCAGTATGATGCACAATAATGAAGGTTCGATTCAGCATGAAAGTGAGAAGTGCTCTTTGCTAGAGACAGTATTTTATATAACTCAAAGGGGAAGACTGAAATACAATGAAAAGACAGGTAAAGAACTAACCTCCCATGAGCAAATGTTTAATTACAAAACCCCCTTTTCCATAAATATTGATATGTGTATGAAAAACCCGTATTGAAGATGGGGTAAATTATTTATTTATTATTCACAACAGAAATGACTGACATATAAATGGACACAGGCCTATGAAACTCCCTTTTCCCCATCAATTCAAATAATAGGTACACTTTAAAAAAAAGTAATACAGCAGCACACCTCTGACATCATTTCAGTACACTTCATCATTATTGCCAAATCATCTGCATACATTCTTTTTAATGACATTTTCATTTTCAAGATGTTTCTTTTAAAATATTGATTTAGATCTTATAGAATACACATAGGCCTAAAAAATACATTAAATCAACAGAAATGCAACCAACATACGCAAAAATTGAATACAGTCCAATACAAGAATTTTACCTTTAAGTTTGTTCATGAGTACATTTTAGGGTAAAAAAACTATTTCCAAAAAATGTCAACCTGATTTTGAAAGAAAATGTTTTATATGCCTGTCCACCTTCGCAAAAATCACTAACGCAACATGGTTAAATAAACCTAACTTAAATATACCACTATATCGTCTACTCAAATATCTAAGCAACTATTACAGGTTGCCATGACATTCACAGTGCCAAGACGATAAAAACTACTGATATCGGTGATCCCCTGACTTTTCATGCATCACCATCCGTGGTTTTGTAAAGGAAAAAAGTCTATAATGTTGTCAAGCAAATGTTTGTTGAGTCTTTATTACACTCCCAAAGTGTTCCTTGTGAATCACTGTCCGAACATGTGAGGAAATCCCACTTTAAAGATGACAGGACCCTGAATGGTGAAGCCAAGATAGAAAAGCATTGGGCTCAGTGCTGAAGCATCAGGTTCAATCTCTGCTACGGCCATTATTTTCTTCCCTCCAACACAAAGAATCACGTCCTGCTTTTCACGCCCCTGTGGCATCGTGGGAGAATGGCATAGCTCTCCCTGGACTGGAAGGAGGATATCTTGGATTTCTGGGATTCCCCACACTTCCCCCTTGATCCACATTTCATCGATGCGTTTCTCCTTCATTGCTACACATAGTTCAGAGTCAACTTTTTCTTCCACGATTGCATCCAACCTTGATTTGTGAATCCATTTGCTCAGTCCGGAGCCCTTTCCCAAAAAAAACAGAGGCAAAAGGTAACGGCCTCGAAGGTACTTGGCATACTTTGATCTGTCATACGCTGTCTTCATTAATGTGACATACTGTTGCAGGTCACGGTCGAACGTGAGCTCGAGAGATGGTTGTGCAGGCTCTCCTCTTGGTTCTTGTTCCTCGTCGTTGTCCTCATCCTCCCAGATTTGGTCATTTGACTCGTCATCTTCTGTGGACGGTAGTTCAACTTCTTCATCATCCTCTTCTTGCACCACCTGAGGCTCTACCTCAGGCCAAAACAACAGCAGAACCAAAAGGTAAAACTCAGGGCTTCTGTGCCCTACTTCTGTGTCCAAGAATCTGTGTATTATT
Organism: Micropterus salmoides; assembly: GCF_014851395.1. Lineage (NCBI taxonomy): Eukaryota > Metazoa > Chordata > Actinopteri > Centrarchiformes > Centrarchidae > Micropterus > Micropterus salmoides. The sequence goes on from NW_024041150.1 coordinate 31,338,083, forward strand.
GTTTGGAGTTCTCTTACCGGGGTCAGCCGGGGAGAGTTATGCATTTTGTTGCTCAAGATGATGTTGGAGAGGATGTACCTCTCAGCTGCTTCGACATCATCGGTGGTCTCGTAGATGGTCTTCAAATCATCTCGGATTGCTTCTAAATCAGACACTGTTTTCTCAGCCTCCACAAACCTAGCACGTCTTCCCTTTGACATGAAAAGGCCGTGATTCAGACAATCTAGAAGGCCTGTAAAGCTGGTGGATTCAGCTGCTGTTGCTGTTGTGTAGTGTTCGTAACAAAGTACTACATCCCTCCAGAAGTAAGGGGGCTCTGAGGATGTCATGTCAGGCTTGGAGTAGGTTAGGTACCATTCAAAAAAGACAAACTTGTCTATAACTTCTTCTTCATTTACTAAGTTTTGGGTGAAACTACTGTTTTCCTGTGAGAGTTTTTCAAAGGCTATTTTTGCCACTTGCATGAAGCCAAAAAGGCCTCTGTTGTTGAAGAAATTTGAAAGGCTTACAGTACGAGCTATGTCCTCCATTCCAGGGTCCTCTTCTCTCTCAGCTTTCATCTCCACATCTTTAAATGCGTCGAAGGCATCTTTTGCCACGTTTGAGATTTCCTTCAGTTGCGTGGCTTTCCTCATCAAACAGTTCTTGTAAATCTGCCCAAGATTGTCAGCTACATAAGAGTTTTTTGGAGCTCTTGTAATAGCTTTCTTTGCCCATTCTTCAGCTTTTTTATAGTCAGTGATCTCTTCGCGGATGTAAAAGAGACGGGAAATAGTTTGAGGGAAAATTGGGTTCTGTGTGAATTTATCTGATGCCTTTTTCAAGACAGAGACAGCGTTGTAAAAGTTCTCTTTCTTCCCTATATCTTCAATCATCCTTGAGAACTTCTCTCTACCCCTTTCTCCACTTTCTCTTTTTGTCAGCAAATCTTTGATGAACTGGAGTATATATGGTTGGGGCTGATCTCCACAAACTGAGAACATAAATTTCTTCATTGTAGCACTCCTGGAAATCCCTAATTCAGCTAGCAGCTCCACAGCTCTCTTTGCAACCAATGGGTGAATCATATGCACAGAGCTTGAACTGGATGTGCTGATTAAGAAAGTAAAAGGCTTCATTCTTTCTTCAAAGGGGGGTCCTCCATGGATGGGATCAGGTGGTCCAAGGATCTTTTGACACTCAGGCATCAGGAGGTAGGAATCAGGAGTGTATGCGTTCAGAAGTGCCAAAAAAGAGAACAGTTGCGTGTTGGTGGACCCCTGGTGTTGTCGCACATACTGTGCAACAGGTCCAGAAAGGTGTTGGAAATATTCCACCAGTGTCAACTCCGAACCACTAACCAAGGTTTCATCTCTACTGTCAGGGGCCATTATTTCTGTTGAATTACGCTCCATGATGATAAATGTAGACTTTGAGATGCTTCAGAAAGTAGTCCAGCAGTATTCAAACCTAAAGAGGTGATAAGAACAGAGCCCATGTTCATAATTTAGTTTTAAAACATACAATATCATACATATACTATTAATAAATTACATACTTTTTAAGGGGTACCACTTTTAATGAGGCATCCCTTATGGATAGTAATGGTAGTCAGTTGGTCAGTCCACCACTGTGGTCCAGACGTAAATATCTCAAATCAGAGATGGGGACTCGAGTACAAAAAAAAAAAAATAAGATGCAAAAGGTAACGGCCTCGAAGGTATTTGGCATACTTTGATCTATCATACTTTGATCTGTCATACGCTTTCTTCATTAATGTGACTTCAGACTCGACTCGGACTCAAGATGCGGGACTCGAGAACAATGTTTATTTTTAGGAAACGTCTGTCGAGCTTGCCGTTATTCCATCCCTCTGTTACCCATAACCTGCCTACGTAACACGTAGCATCTGTCCTCTGTGAGAGAGGACAACAAACACCGGCATCTGCTGAGCCATTCATCATAAACTTTGGCTTTAAAATTTCATACAACAAGACCCAAACAAAGAAGCTCGTTAGTTATGAAAAGATGAACAAGCGTTTGTTTACTTGCCAAACTTGTGGTGGTCTGCCATCACCTTAATTATTGCTGTTGGCTAGAAAGAGGTTACAAGTTTATTGTTGATCATGTAACCTTACAGTTTTTTTTAGTTATAATGTTACACTGGTTTGAGAGTCTGGTGGTGTGTTGACTTACAGTAGTTTAAAAGCTCTCATTAACTGCATTGCACATGGTTGTGCTCTGTAAGTTAAAAACAGGCTACAGCTTTATTGTTTTAGATTTTAAAACTTTATTGTTTTAGATTTTAAATCAAGATACAAAACATATCAGTTTATAATGCAGAAAGTAAATTAAGTAGGTTAAATTAGCCTCATAACCAAGTATGAGATCAAAATGATGCTTACATGTTAATGAGTCAGGATTAACAATCCAGTAATGCACTGACATGGATGACTGTGCTGCCTGATGAGAATTGTCTCCTAAACTTGTGAAGACACGCAGTGGCACGATGCATTTACTATTTCTAACCATCTCAATGCTTAACCCTATATATGTATATACTTACACACACACACAAACATATTCTGTATATTGTATGTGTATACATATGTACTGTATTTAAAACTCCTGGATCAGCCTTGTGAACCTCTTCCTGTTTAGCTCGATGCTGCCTAGCAATGCCGATGGCAGATATTATTAGACGTCCTGTTTGACTCTGCAATTCCAATTATATTGAATTTCAAAATGTATTCATATAGCTTAACGACGTTCTTCATTAAAATCTGCTGCTACTGTATAACCCTACACTATCAAAATGACTTAAATTATGCACTAATTCAAGGTTAATTTGTGTCTGTAGGCCTTTATAATAAGGTCAACTGGAAGTGTAATCTTCTGGATGCCTTAGCACACCCTTTGAAGAGAGTGATGACATGCTGTCACATTGACAGAGACAGAATGAATGGCTGTTGTTGCAGTTTTAAAAAGTTATTTTAAAAGTAGTCCAACATTCAGAACAGCATTATAATTTGAGATTTTGAATATACCTGAACTAAAACTAGGTTATAAATGCTTTTTCTAGAGAAGCTACAGCAATGTCACTACATATGGCCTGCTGTGAATATACCTACACGTTTGAATTGGTGTACTGATAAAGTAGCCTACTGATTTTACTAGAGACAGTTCTATTGCCATTAACAAGCGTTAACTCCAGTAATTCTGACGTTATCTTCATGTGCTTTAGGCTACTTATCCAGCGGGTCCTCTCTGCTCTGCTTCCTCGAAATTATTACAATGTCTGGCAGTTTTTTATTCTATTTTCTATTCCGAGAGCTGCATGCACATCTCAGCAGGCATAACAGCTGCTTAGGGACTTCTTCTAGGGACTCTGCAAAGTCACGCCCTCCCATTGCCTGCATGGACAGTAGCTGGATTCGTGGTGAGTTCTAGCACAATAAATTATATTTGTTTATTAGATTCAATGTATTAAGCAATTAATAGATTTAGTATGAGTAGAAATGCTGTTTCTGGAGTAGGCCTATACAGTACGTCTTGTGTCGCAAGTGTTCCATTTCCACATCTGCTTGCTACAAAAGGTTTACAAATAGGCCTGGTCCTATGTAAACATTGCAGGAATGATTTAGAAATGTTTAGGAAGTTTTACAATTACGTAGTCTATATACTTTTTAGAAAGGGGTTTGAAACTCTTGTAATTATTAACAGTAACAATTAAGTAATTAAATTGCCTAAATTCAGTAAAAAGAGGAAAGAATATGTGAAACTGTTTCAGCAGTACTTCTATACTGAGTCCAATAAGAGATTGGTGACTAAACTTTCATAACATATGGACTTAGGATCATTTATCGTTTTTAAACAGTAGCCTTACAATTGGCTTATATAGAATTTAAAAAAGATTACATCACCAAACAGAAGAAGTTCCTGGAATAATTTAGAAATGTTTTTAAAAGGTAACGATTTTTTTAGAGTAGGGTTTGAAACTCTCACAATTAAGTAATTAAGTAAATTAATTCAAACTGTTTCAGCAGCAGCAGGATCACCGTGAAGATGATGAAAGATTAATGATAAGATTGATGGGCTGTGAGTTCCAGTATGGTAACATCAAATCATGTTACTGAACATTTCATAGAAAAATCAAAGAAATATAAACAACAAATGCAAACACAAATCTTGTTACCTGTTTGAGTTCCTGCAGATGTGTGGGTGACTAAAGAGCCTGAGGATGTTACTTATATACAGCTTTATGCCACACCTTCTGCATGCTTTACATTCTTGGATCTTTGATCAGACGTCAATGTGTTGAATATCATTCCTTCATGGTGAAAAATGTTGTATTGTGAGTATCAATACCTTCAACAGCTCGTGCTTGAATGACTATTAAGTTACATTTACACAGAAATGAAAGTGAAGTCCTTCAGCTCAGTCATTGCAGTGGTGATAATAGATGTTCTGTTTTCCTGTAAACGTCTTGTACTTTGTACTTCATCAGACTGCAATTACTTGTGTTACATTCCTATTGACATCCAAAATGAGCATTGCAGACAATTATTTAGATATTTCAGACATTAAAGCTGCTCTAATAAATAGTTTAATTTCAACAACAGATTAAATAAATGTAATATGAAAGACTGGAGAATTGTTACCCAACTGTGAAGTTCGGCTCAGCTCTATGAAACGATTTAGCATCTTTCAGCTCAATGTTTTGGTTTTACTACCTGTGACTTTCAGTCAAAACTGTACACGACCTGCACAGCACAAAGCGACATACAAAGTTAGCGACTAGTGAGTGAACATAATGCTAAAAAGACATATTTCCCTAAAGAGCTGGTAGAGACCAAAAACACGTTATGTCAATGTTGCTTGTTTGCAGGCTGTTGCTGCTTCCCCCAAGTGGCTAGAAAATCATTTAATTAAGGATTAAGAACTGTAGATTTATAACAAAAGGTGTTGTTGATGGTTATTAGTAACAGGACATGAAAGTTCATTCTTTACCAAAAGAAAATCTCAACTCAGGGTCTACTTCCAAGATTTTTCTGAAGCTTTTAGCCGCATCTCACAGTCTCCATCAGTGAATGAATTTTGCTCTGTTCTCTGGATCATGGCTCAGATGTAAGTTCCATACTTCACAAAAACAAAACAAACTCAATCCACAGGGAGATGTGGTTGAAAGCCAAGAAAAGGCTAGAAGGTGGACCTTGAGTTCAGATTTTGTTACATTTGTTACATACAAAAATTTAATTCCTCACCACAAATACAACAAAATACAAACCACGTATTATTTTAGTTACTATTAAATGTTACATTTACATAACAACAGAGTAAGTGCAATAAAAGACATTAATAAAAATGGTTTCACTATTCAACTGTCATTTGATTTACAGTAAAACAAAAGTAACCTTAGGAGTAACAAGTGGGTGTTGCATTGCAGGTCAAACGCAACTGTTTTATCGGTTCTATTGTGTTTGTCTTGCTTATGGAAGACCTGTCCATTTATGTCAGCCTGCCAGTGGACTTGGACTCCACACCCAAACTGGTTTTCCAGCTGTGCCTGAAACTGAATGCAGAATGAATGCTGAAGAATGTTGAATGTGATTAATGTTTTTAAGACATTTAAGAAAGTTGGAAATCTCAACATATTTCAGCCCTTTACTGTTAATTACTGTGTGATGCTTTTACTATGAGATTATTATAAATCTAAAAGAGAAAATTTTGAAAATTGTTTAGGTTGTAATTGTAACCCAGGCATAAAACAAAGGTGGAAAGCCATCTGAATCTGGCCCCTACAGTGAGAAAGGATTACTGTATTACAGCATTTCATGGTCAAATAAAACCAAAAGATAAAGGTACAATCCAAATATATACAAAAAAAGGCAGCCACTGTTTTTTAATTGAAAACAGAGGATAAGAAACTACTATTACTCTTAAATGTTGTTAAGAGTGTTCTTAATACAGAGTCAATACTAGTTGTCTGCATCAGTAATGTAACCCGCTATAGTAAAAGTGACTATGACCACTTTATGGGTTCAGGTTGTCTGACATCGTCAGTAACATGAAAAGATGGTGATAATGGACCTATGGCTGATCCAATCTCTGTGGCTGTTTCTGAAACTGAAGGTAATGATGCTTCATTTATCAGCAACCTAACATTTATAATATTAGCGAGCTAGCCGCACTCCTGCACCTTCTTCTTCCTCCTGTCTTTCTTTTTTCTTTTGGTAGCCTGATTTTGAAATGACATGATGCTTCAACATTCCCCTTAAGTCCTCAGCGTCAGTGTGTTTGGAGATAAACTATTTGTACATCCTACTGAAGGAGAAGACTAAACCAATGTTTTAGATAAAAAAAATAGTAATATATTTATAAAATAGTAATTAATAGTATAATTTTTAATAACAAAAATTGCAGATGAAACTTAATTCTAAGATTTTTAAGGGTTCAAAGAAAATTCCTCTATTGGCCCTACTACCACGCACCCCTTTGTAGCAGTGTCATTATTACTAAATTATTTGCTAAATTCACCTACTGCTAAAACACATATTAAGTATATATAAAATTAATAACTCACCATTGTAACAGACAAAAGGTAAGCAGAAATAACAATCATTGTCATTCTACTGATACTGGATGGACCCATCTGAACGTCGCACAGTTCTGATTACCTCCCAGATTATCAGGGTTACTTTCATCCCAGTTTCTGAAAGAGCCAGTGCTTCCATCAGACCACATAAACACGTCTCTGAACAGCCTGATCCAGACACTGTTGTTGTAAGCATGCATACAAATCTCTTCGTGCTGTGCCGTAGTTTTCACACTCACCAGGTCAGTGTAATACTGTCTGCCGAAGCTCTGACCGTCTTGCCATGACATAGTTGTGGTTTGTAGGGTGTAACTTTCTCTCCCATTGCTGTCATCTGGAAGAAAATAATTGATTAATACAGATCAAATCCATCCATCATTCAAGGCAGTTATTTGAAACCATTATGGATGCTGAGGTAATTCGTTTTGTATTTTCTAAAAATTTGTTTTTTTTGGCAAACCAGAGAGGAGTTTTCACTGATTTCACTGATTTCATTCAGTGGGTATTGGATATTTCGGACTCAATGTATTACACTGGCCATTGACCACTTTTAGGCCAACCATCATAAATTAATAAGGGATCAGTATTTCTCCCCCAAAATTGTATCGCAAGCAGTGTGAGAACGCTTTGAAAAATGCATTGAAAGATGCATTTTACAGAAAATATAATCAAACAATTAGCTGAATAAACAAAATAAAAATATGGAAAATCCAAATAATTTAAACATTTTAGAAAGAGCTGCACAATTTGGAGAAAAAGTCATATTGTGATTATTGTGGACAATGTTGCACAAAATACGGATATTTCTTAACTCAAACAAAGTTGTGGGTTGATTCTGTTGTGAGTGTTGCTCTCAGGAGGAGGAAGCTAAAAAGATCACATATTGGGACAAAGGCATCCTGACTCTGCATCTGTCTAAATCTACATCTGTCCACTGCAGATGCTCTATCCACAACCTGAAGGAAGAACTAGTATAGTGTATTAATGTAACATATTAACATTAAAAAAACAAAAAAATTTAAAATTACTATAGTCATTATAATTTCATATAAACTATTTTACCACTAGCTGAATAATAAATCCAGTTACAGCTGTTTCATTTCTGTGGGTTGTTATTATTTATTAAATCCTAGTGCAAAAAAAAGCTCTACATTTGTTAATACTACATACTAACTTAATAATAACTCAATAATCATATTGTTTAAAGAGGTGGCATTATGCTTTTTGTTTTTCCCCTCTCTTTTATGGAGTTATATATCTTTTTTTGTGCATGTCACAGCATTACATGCTATACAACGTGTTGTTGGTTACCCCATACAGTAACCAAAATGTCAACTTCAATTCATTATTCAATTTTGAGATTCATCACAAAATTTTTAATCGTTGCCCAGCACTAATTTTGATTTTATTTATAACACCATCAAAAATATGTATTTGTGTAAAACAATATCATTAAGAAGTTCTTAATATATTCCTACATTTTATTACCTTTGCTGGTGCATGTCTTTGTACTGCAAAAAACACCGTGTGTGACATTAAAAGCGTAATGCATTAAAACATGTTTATCCACTGCATTTACCCATCTGAAAAATATATTTATATACAGCATAGTCTACAAGTCCTGGTCCCATCGGACCACATTTAACAGTCTTTTAGAGAGTCGAAGCTGAAGATGGATTCTGCAAGTCTGTGTGTTGACAGTGGCGGAGGGTCCAATGCAGGTGACAGTGTCTTTTTAAGTTGATGCAATTATTTGCAAGATGGAGAAGTGAGTTGGGGAAAGCTTAATCCCATCCCATTCTAGGGAAAGTTTCTGCAGCACCTTAAAGGTGTAGCGCAGTGTTTGGGGGGTATGCAAAGTTGAGGGCATAAATCAGAATATTTTACACGTTTATTTAAACAGGCATTTTTCAGACAAGAGTGATTGGTAACGTAATATACATATAACATTAAATATGTCAAAACAAGGGCTGGAAACTCACAAAAATATTTTATTTAAAACACCACACTATTATTTACAACTTTAGACGTGTTTACAGGCTAAATAAAGTAGTCAGCTGCGCTAAAATACAATGCAGTCCTTTAGTGTATAATGTTACACACCAGCCTAGCAGCATGTATTAAGTTAATTTGGTAATGTTACTTTAATAACTTCTTTAGTGAAATTGTAATAATTTCAGGTTAGTCAGTATGTACGTTAAACACATCTCCACTTCTGTTCTTCTTTCAACTTACCCACTCTTTGGCAACTCTATACCTTTACAGTATAGAAATTAAATAAACAAACGAGCTTTTAAGCATAGTTACATGTGGGCTTTTTTTTTTCTAGCCCTGGTAACGTTATAACAATAACGTGGCAGGGGTTTTCTAAGCCAGGCAGCTCTTGAGACAGTGGCAATGATATCACAAAAGTAAAGCCCTGTCATGCAGCACCTCTGTCTCAAACAGAAACAGATTCAGTTGCCCTGCTTTGGTCTATTACCACTAAAATGGCAGGTATCTTGTCTTGTCCATAAGCGCATGTGTGGATTCAAATGTAAACACCCACTTGGATTACAATTTACTTAGTATTTTTAGCTATTTATTCAGCGACTATTAAACTTTTAAATAGTATGTGCATCTATAGTAAAACCTACTCCTTCCACACAGTTAGTGTATTACATGAATAAAATGTGTAAAGATTTAAATATTTACTTAAGAAATTGTAGATCTCATTGAAACTTAATTTTATAATGTAGAAATTAAGACTTTAATATATTTTACTATACCACAAAGTTTGTTTTTTCAGTGTACACATACGTTGTCATGTCATCCTGCTGACCTAAAGAGACTTACAGGGAGACAGCAACAAAAGTGAATTTCAGGTCTTTCTTCTGCAAAGCAAGCAGGGGACATGCAAGAGATTGACACACAGGAGACGACACACTTTTTTCCACAAAAGCTCCCATTAGGTGGCTTTAAAATGTCATGCTATCAAAATAGAGGGACATGCATGCAAACAGGACATCCTCCTAGATCATAAAGTGGTTTGCAGGGAGGGAAATTGTATGGAAATGTAAGGGAAATGTCCAGATGTACACACAATAACAAGGTGAAAGTTAATTCAGTTGTCGGTGATGCTAAAGTGACATCAGATATTATTATCAAATGTTATTAAAGAGGTGGTGTAATGCTCATTTTCAGGTTCAAAATCTTAATTAGGGGTTGTACCAGAACAGGTTTACATGGTTTCATTTTCGAAAAACACCATATTTTTCTCATACTGCACATTGCTGCAGCTCCTCTTTTCACCCTATGTGTTGTACGCTCCGCTCTTGAGCTACAGAGTGATGCATTTTACTTGTACAAAATCTTTGTTGGGAATTGCACATGCGCAGTTCCCAGGTAAGAACTACTAGCCAATCAGAAGCGGAGAAGGGTGGGTCGTAAGAAACAAGGTAATGTGATCCAAATCAAAGACTGAGACCGTAACCTAGCAGATGTTACTCTCAAGTCCACAACATCATTGTTCCACATCTTACCATTAGGACTAAAGTTGAACTGATCTATGCTGCTTTGCCGAAAAATGCTACCATAGCGCAAATCACTAGACTCGACCCTGCTCCGTTTTCCATTGCAGATAGTACCCAGAGATAGTACGTAGCTTGTCGTCATAGCGACGCCACACACAACTGCTGCGACGTAATGTTCAATGCGACACACACACCAGCACAGCTTTCTCTTTTTAAGTTAAAACGTTTCAACATTACTCAGAATGTAAAGACAGATAAGCGTATGAAAACCTTCCAGCTGTGTTTTCCTCTGCCGTTGTTGCTGCAGCGGTCTGTGTGACAGCGGGAGCAGAGGGCTCTGTGAGCGGGCGGCTGGCCGGCCTCACACGCTGCTCCAGCGGGTTGGCACAGGCTTCCCCCGCAGCCACTTGCGGAGCTCCTCAACTCCGACAATATTCAAGCACATTTCTGTTTCGCCATCGCTTCAAGTAAAACTGTCAATATTCGAAATCTACACAGCTGATTTCACCTCAAAACTTCTCAGAAGTGGATTTAGTGATGAAATTCCATTCAAAAACTGTTGCTTTCTGTTGCTGGCCTCTGTCTGGGGCAATGATGATGTAGTTAATAGTGACGATTCTCTCTGACCAATCAGCAATCTGTCTTGTTTTCACGTTACATTTTAGTATCCCTCAGCTCGCTTGGAACCTCGACGGAGGTGAGGTGATACGAAAAAATGTACCTGGAAGCAGGTACAGGTACAACATTTCTACAATGGAAAACCAAACAAAGGCGAGTCGAGCCAAAGGGCCTCCGCTCAGACTAGCTTGGTTTGAGGGCGTGCCTGACCCCGCTAGCCGCTTGGCAAGCTTTATGATGCGTTTTCATTGTGATGTCACAAGTAAAGGAAGTGAAGGGCTGGACTACAAACGAGCTGTTTTCAAGCGGTTCAGAGCAGAGTTTTCTGTGGGAGATGGGAACTCCCTTTAGGCTGGACTTTGGGGTTTTTCACTTTGCAAACCAGTTACATGCACAAAAAAGATAAATAACTCAATAAAGGAGAGGGGAAAAGCCACAAAACATAATACCACCTCTTTAACTTTAGTTGTTCTCTTGTGTTAGTCCATGTATTTAAAGACCTGTGAATACATTTTGGACTGAATGCAACAGTTTTATATCTGGATTTTAATGACATTGTGGGTTATTTATTCACTTTCATAATACACAAAACCATTATCCGCTCCACATGTAAAGTCATTCCACACACCCGTGTGAGACATCTGTCCGCACCATACATTGTCTGTGAGTTCCTCCTGCCCAAAGCCCGATCCAGCTGTATGTCACATGACTGCCCAACGTGTTGACCAGCATGTTATTGCAATCCATGTTGTTCACGGTGGCCAGGTTGGTGCACTCTACTCTGCAGAAGCTCTGAGCCTCATACCAGGTAAGGGAGCCATTGATGAGGTGGTACTGCAGAGGCACTTTGGGCAGAAGGTTTAGACATTTAAAAACTCTCATGCAAAGCAGAAACGTTAATATTCAAACATACAAACTGCATCTACAGAGAAGATTAGGCGTGTCCTGAATTACTGCAGAACTGAACCTCAGCCTTTTTTAAAATTTATTTAGTAATAACATTTAGAAAGAGCACCACAACCTTGTGGTGCGCAAACAATCAATCAGACATAATGTCATTATCAAATCTGTATGACTGTATAGTTGAGTTTAGTTTAGATACACAGTTTGTAAAATACTCTTGAAAAATATATATTTTTTCCCATTTGCATCAGTTTTGTAAACAATTCCAATTCCTTCTAGTTTAATTACATAATGCATGAATGTTAAGTTACTTGGTTGGTCTGTGAAATTTTCACTACATGCTACATACTACTGCCAATAACCTCAGGAGCACACAAGCCCTGCCCGTAATTACACAAACTGAATGAGTTTTATTTGAATGTTAACTAATATAAAAGGGCATGATGACCTCCAACAAAATCTGTCAACAAAAGTGATGACATCTTAATTAATTAGATTTATTAGAGAATTCTATATTTTACAATACAGAATAATTTTAGTGCATTTTTTTAACACAGACTTACCTCTCCTGTTGTTGAAACCTGTCACAACCATCTCTGTTCAGGAGTTCAGGTTGTGTGTTGGGAAAAATTTTTCATGTCATTTCATGCAAATTTTGACCAGTAGTGAGGAGGAAACAAGCAGATTTGTTTAGCAGTGGTCCATTGACATCAGGGTGATTTGCTTGCCCAGCTTTAAAACAATAAAGTAATAAAACTTACGCTTCCTTCCTATCCTGTTCTTCCTATTTTCTATTTCACCCTCTTAAAATTAGCATTTTAATGTCATTTTTTTATTTATTTCGCTATGTTGCTTTTTTTTTATGTTTTATGTAAAGCACTTTGAATTGCCTTGTTGTTGAAATGTGCTATAGAAATAAACTTGCCCTGCCTTGCTTAACAAGAACATGTATACAAACCCTCAAAATCAGTGTTTATGTATTTATGTATGGCTTCATTGCTGACATTTTCAAGAAAAATATAATGAAATGAAACATAATAATAATAATAATAATAGCTTTATTTATATAGTACTATTCAATACATGTAACTAATTGCCTTACAGCAATTATGTAAAACATAGATAAGTATCAGTAAAACTGGTATCACACACAGTGTTTTCCAGTAAATAACAATAATAATCATAATAAATAAAACATAAGCAAATCAAAGTACAAATAAAAGAAAATCTAATTATGCATCACACAGTAAAAGCTTTTTTGTAGAAATCTGGCGTAAGAAGTGAGAATAAAAACAGGAACAGACTCTGCAAAAAATTATATAACATAGACGTTTTGTGTGTATATTTTGTAGTTTAATTTTTATTCTCAGTTTTATGAATATTTTCATAGGCAAACAGATACAAATTTTAGACCATCTTTTCAGGAATATTACCATAGTCAAAACAATGCTGTGTGTTACCGGACAGAGCTAAGCTAACTGGCTGTTGGCTACAGTTTCTTAATTATTGTACAGACATGAGAGTGAACGAATCATATTATCTAACTCTCAGCAAGAAAGTAAATTAGCCTGTTTTCCATAATGTCAAAGTATTCATTTTTATGTGCTGCAGCTGCTGCTTCCATAGTGGACCTTTAACAGAAAGATTTGTTTTCTCACACAATTTCTTTGAATGCAAAAAATGACAGCTTCAACCTTCCTTAATTTAGTCATAATTGACTGAGTAAGATTAATGTGGCTCAGTTAAAAATGAAATGTTAGCACACAGCCAAAGTAACTTTAAAAGAAACCTTGTATACAGTTACATTGAGTAAATTAAAAAGAAGGGGGTAAAAACACAGCGTTTATTTACAAATACATTTTCATCTTTATCAGCTTTCCTGTTTTTACCATCCAGTACACACAGTCCACTGGTCCACATTGTTCAGTTTCAGCCCAGTCAGAGTGGCAGGACTCTTGATTCAGCTCCCTCCGGTATCACACACCTGTTGGAGTGTATTTGTGTACTTTTACACTTCCCTGCTGATAAACATGTTGCCCTTTACATCATTTGCTGCTATGTCAAAACTTGCACAAGTCAAGTCAAGGCAGTATGACTTGGGATCAAGTCAGCTGAATCCCACAAATAGCCACAAACAGTGGGCCAATGTTCAGGCTTTATACTGGACTTTTATTGAGCAAGTAACTAGACAAACTCTATTTATGCAGCAATTTTAAAAATAGTACAAGTTAAAGAAAGAATAAAAGAGGAAGAGTGAAATTTTAAAAACTGACAAAACAGCATATAAAAACAAGGACACCAAGTTCACAAACCACTAAGTATAATGTTTTTAAAACAAGACAAAGACCAAGAAAACTAGTTAATTTAAAGTCTAACTGAAATTAAAATTCAGAAATCAGTTTACAGTACCTCCTTTGTTTTGATTTGTGTGTACTTATTTGTTCTAAACTGCACTTGCCAAAAACAAGAAATATATGTTTCACATTATTGCCTAGACTTTGATTTCAGTAACTTTATCATCTTTTTAAAAAAGTGAAGAAAAAATGACTATAACAAAAAGAAAGAGACTTGGCAGTAAACATGACATTAAAGTCTTACTATGTTGTCTTCAGTCTTGTGTGAAACTCGTCCTGACGTCTTCCAGCTGATCTTGAAGTCACTGATCCTCTTGCTTTTCATATTTGTCTCCAGCTAGGAAGCATTCACAAATAATTGGTTTTACATTTATTCTACCTTTAATAAAGAGCAACTTGGGTATTATTAGATATTGCTTTTTAACTTTTAATTACTAATTGCGTCATCACGACTACTAACGCTGCTACAGGGGTCAGAATTTGGACTTTCCATACATGAAATGTTGACTAAAAGTTAAAATTGAATAGGTTTTACCTCCCATGCCATGCCCTCACACAGTGATAGACTTTACGAAAGCACATATGACACAATATCCCATTAAAATGTATCTTTCTCACCTGCTTCAAGATTTGTTGTTGAATGACCGGGTCACTCATGTCAAAGTCAGTGCGGATCTTCAACACAGATCTCTTCTTCGAGTCTGAAAAATGGCATTTTGGCATGAATGCTGGGTAAGCAGCAACAAAGAATAACAGACTGGTAGTGAAAGTAAGAATACTGTATGTTACAAATGAATAATTGCTTAGTAAATAACATCAATTATGAATAAAGTCAATTACATTTTTTAACCTACCAAAAACATTTACTTAATAAATATTGATGCAAAACAGAAAAAAAAAAAGCAAATCCTCATATTTGAAGCTTCAGTCAGCAAATGTTTTACACTGTTGACCACTCAAACCACGGTAGGTGGTTTCAGTCCTACCTTACAGATTGGAGCTTCTCTGTCCACCTCGGTGGACAGCCCCATTTACCTAAAGGTTCTGTCTTAGGCCTCATCTTATTTTCTTTGTATATGCTGCCCCTGGCCTCTATTTCTGAGAGGTATGAGGTCTCTTTCCACTGTTTTGCAGATTGAACTGCTTGATGTAGATTCTCTCGGCCCTTTAACTTCAAACAACTGCTCAACTGTGAGGAGTCTTGGTGTTGTATTGGATAGTGCATTTAAATTTGATAAACAGATACTGTTAAATCCTGCTTTTTCCAGTTGAGAACTATAGCCAAGGTAAAGACCTATCTCCCTCCTATATATTTGGAGAGGGTGACCACATCTGTGTTGCGCTCCCTCCACTGGCTTCCTGTACATTACAGGATTGATTTTAAAATCTTACTTTTAACTTTTAAATGTCTTAATGGATTGGCTCCATTGTACTTAATGGAGCTTCTTCACGTTCATACTGCAGCTAGAGTGCTGAGATCCATCAGTCTCCTCCTCCTGGATGTACCCAGAAGCAGACTTAAAACCAGAGGCGATCGAGCCTTTAGTGTAGCTGCCCCTAACCTGTGGAACAACCTGCCAGTCCATATCAGAACCGCCCCAACTCTCGAACGTTTTAAATCACTGTTAAAAACATCTTTTCTTTGGCATTTCCTTCGAGTTAAGTCTGTTATTATTCCTGGCAATGTTAATATCACTATATATTGTATACTGTATATTACAATGTTTTATTGCTGTACTTTTACTGTGTAAGTTCTTGTTGTTGTATTTTAACCTGTGAAGCACCTTGGTCAACCTTGGTTGTTATAAGTGTGCTATATAAATAAAATTGATATTGATATTGATGAGGCTTTCTGCAACATATGCAAAGTCAGTTACACAATTTTTATCTTGGTTTGCACATTTGCGTTTTATGTATTTTTGTGGTTAAACTTAAAAGGTCATGTCCTCCAAAGAAAAATGACCATATAGGTTGTTTTAGCCACACAAAATTACCACTCATGTTAAACGTTCGTTGTGGCAGCGACCTCTAGTGGCCGTACAATGCAAACACATGACAAAGACGGTGACGTATTATAAATAGCCAGAAAGTGGAATTTCAGTAGTGGTGGTGGGTAGGGTCCTTCACCCAGGTGACTGGCAAACTTACGTAGTAGCATTAGCTACTTTAGCAATAGCTTTAGCATTAGCTACGTTGGCTTCGTAGCATTAGCTTGGTGAAATTAGCTTTAGCTACATTAGCTTCATAGGGGTGTGTGCCTAAACCTAACTCAGTGTTTTATGCATGTAGACGGTGAACCCAACAGCTGTACAGATCACGGCCGATCTGCTAGCAGCAGGGTTCACCTCACTTGTGTCGCAGCGGTTTCCCCGTGTTTATGTCATTTGACGTGGGTCACGTGATTTCCAAAACGAAGGTATGGTAAGCCGCTATTGTAGGATACACTCATATAACAGCACCTGTAGAGGCACCATTTTATAGGCTCATATGAGTCGTTTTTGGAGGTTGGTTAATACGAACTTGTTGTTTAAGTTGGAGGACTTGTTTCCAAAGAGTAACTTAACAGCCACCTAAAAATCTGTGTTTTGCTGCCCTCTCCTTTTGAGAGTTTCAAGCCTGTTTCATCGCTGGTTTGTGGTTGGTTACCACACCCAACAGTAATGTAGTACACTGGGGGTAAGGAATGAAAGGGGGTGTTGAGTTACTCCTTAATCAAGACCTTAAAGGGATGTTCAGCATGTGTGCTTACCAACTGTTTCACAGGGCACACTGTTAAAAAGATAAAAGCTAGAAAAAATGGTATCGCCTCATTAATTGTATATTTCGACAGTGTCAACAGGTACCTGAAATAGTCAGCGAGTAAAAAGATGAAAATCTTTGTCCATTTTGTTGTAGGGTTAGGTTTTGTTGTTGTTTTTTGTGGTTCATCTTTTGCTCTTTCAGCATGACGGTGACAAGTGAAATGCTCAGCTCCATTGGCAGAACACCCTGTGATAGAAACATATTTTGGTTTAAGTGGGAAACAGTTTAAAACTTACCAAGCACATACACCTGTACTTCACAAAGTGTCAAATTCTTCTGTAGTCCAGGAAGAACAACATGGACAAAGCGACCTTCCATTATTCCACACTGGTAGTTGTATTTGCTCTGTCCCGTTGCAATGGAGATGATGGCACACCTGAAATATAAGAAAGCGATAATCAAAGGCTGATAAGTACTAGTACTTCTACAGCAAGTAAGTACTCTTTTCTTCCTGCACCTTTGGTTGCTGGTGTCATTTTTGAGACTGATGCGGATCTCAGCACCGTCCAGCTCCTCTGAGCAGCAGTCGCTGATGCTGGTGACAGACACAGCTGTTATTTTGTAGATACTCCTCAGTCCAGTTGCCACCAGGGGTTGTCTTGCAGTGGAACTGAAGCACAGGTGCTTTGTGGATCCTTCCCACTGTCTTCATCAATGGCCATTTGTGGAGCTGTTGCTGCAGAAGCTGGTCTTCCAGACTGTGTGGCTACTCCTCTCGGTGCCACGTTGGCTGACAGGAGTGTCATGAAGGCATTTGCGAAAAAATGAATGAGTAAGGACCAGTTACTGATTCATATGGAGAATCACAGCACTTAATGAAAACTGAAGTACTTCATCACGACAAAATACTCTACAGCACATCTTTGAGGCCAGATTGCTTATTGTAAAGCAAATCAAAGTGTTAGATAGATAAACCAAAGTATTAGACACATATAACATTTATTTATACCTGATATTGGCATTTGATAAAAATTAGGGCAAAAAACACACACTTAACCATTGTGTAGATGTTGAGAAATTTCACCATATATGTGAAAACTTTAACTAGTCACTGGGCCGTGAATGTGTGTGCAAAACTAACATTTACAGAACATTTAACAATTTCTCACCTAACATGCAATTTAAAGTAAAGGATCTTCAGGGTTATCAATTGAATAATTATATAAGCTGTGCTCTGCATTCACTTTAAATCAGATTAAAGTGTTGAAATAAAATTATTTTGAATCATGAAAATCATAGAATGATGACAGAATAATTTTGTGAAGATTTGATAAAGATTTGAATTTTGGAATAATAGCTGTAGTTTCTGTGTTGAGTGACTTCTTTGTTTGTTTGTTCATATCTTTGTTTTGTGGCAGTATATTATATGTTTTTGTGGTCAGGTTATGATGCCTGCAACTTATTTTTTTTTCTTGGTAGTTTTTACCTTGCATGTGGATAGAACGCTTACAGTATGTTAGTCAAGCTTGTTATCTGTCCTTTGCTTCCCTGTGTGTCATATTGTTTGAAATATATAACTTTTTACAAATATTGATTGTTAGTGTTTCGAAAAATAAATGCATATAGACACATTTTGAACTCCAAAGAATTGCTTAGCCCTCAGCATGGACACTATTAATATCTGAGCACAAAATAGCTTCTAAATTCAGCAGAAGGCTGAACGTGGACAGACCTTAATCTTCAATTAAGTTCTTTTGTAAATCTATATCAATAACACTAAACAATATTGTGTCAATTTCTTCTTCATTATGTTCACACAGAAATCATGGCATAATTGAACCAACTATTTAGAGGCCATTGCTCAGTGCTGCATTACTTCCTGTAAGGGTTGTAGTGGCGTACACTTTGACCTCACAAAGCTGAAGTCGCCTTCCTACACCACGGATGAAAACATTGACGTAACGTCCTTCCATCTGGTCGCAGTTAAAGACATATTTAATTTCATTGGTCACAGTGATGACTCCACACCTGATGGGCAAAAAGACAGAAAAACAAAGCTATTGATTGACAGTAGGATGACGATTCCTACCTTTCAAAAAATGCTAGTTAATGAAGATTTATCCGTATGTAGCCTTTTATTTAAATAATGACATAAAGACGGTGGATATTCGGTAATATGAGTTCAGAGCGCAGCCATAATGTGACGTTTTAATTATATTATATAAAGTGCTAAACGATTCATTATGTACTGTATTATACTATTAATATAGTTAAGTATAGTAAGTATATATAATTTATATATTATATTAATAGTAATGAATCATACTGCATATACATTTTAATAGATTAAACGTAATCCAACATCTCATATGCGCTCCTCTATTATACTACACCACATATGGTGTCTATACTATACCTACAATACTGTGTTTGGTTTAAGGTGCAATAGGCTTATTTTTAAATAATATAATTTTACTTTACTTATTAATTATCTCGTACTTTGTGTATTTTTTTGCATATAGGCAATCATTCATTTACGAATGAAATAGCCCCTCCCAAACTGAAAATATCCAACATGAACACAACATGAAATCAAGTTTAAACCATTACATCACCTGGGATTGTTGTTGCCATTGTTCTCCAGTGAGTTACCAATGAGGATTTCAGCCCCCTGTTGATCATAAATGCAGCAATCTGATCTTGGGATCACTTCAATATATGAGATGTTGTACGGACCCCGCATGTCCAGTCTCCACCAGGGGTTGTTTTCCCAATAAGTGCAAACACAGCTTCCATTAAAATAGTTTGAAAAAGGTTTGCCATCAATCACCAAGTTGGCAGACGTGTCGAGTCACCCACTGATGACTGAGCAGCCACTCCACCCAGAGCCACATTAGCTGGAAAGTAGGCACAGTGAAGTGATTATAGTGTCAATAATCAAATGCATGTTTGCAGTGCAAAATATAAAACATCTACACAGAAAAGCACTTGATAAGAAGATTAAACATGCTTTAAAATTAAAGGGAGAAAATACATATTATAATATGTATTTTCTCCCTTTAAAACAAAAAGACTATGTAGCTTACTGAGTCTATCAAAGATTGTTCTTTAATTGTTCATCATCCTTTATCTCCGTTAGCTAACTTATCCACACTCATACCAGCCGAAGTATGGAAGTACGATAACAAATCAGAGTCAGACTTATCTTGTGACCCTTTGAAGGGGGCCGATCAGTAGGTTAGGAACTAGGATAAACTAAACTACTTAGCTGTATAAAGTAGTTAAAACTTGTTCCACCTCAAACAGCAAGAACAATGTTGCTTAAACACTATATATTATACAGTAATAAATGTCTGACAGGATGTTTTACAGCACAATCAGTACATTTACTTGGATATTTTAAGCACATTAATAATATTTTTGTACTTTTCTTACCTGCCTGGTGAGTAATCCTTAAAGTGAGAAGGATTGACCCTGCATTGATACGAAACTCAAATGAGCATGCAGCCTGTGTCAGTTCTTACATTTTTATGGTTTGTTTCCTTGTGGCTTAATAAATACATTTTAGTTTCAGAATGTATCACAATGTGAGAAAATAAAATAAATGATATGGGAAAATTAAAGAAAGTCATGTTCTTCTTGACCATACAGGATTTAATCTATTAATGAGCTATAAAGGAATGAAATTATCTCCGATCTTTTTTATTGCACTTTGAATAGTGTTTTTAGTTCAAGTTCAAACAAAAATCCACTTATTTAAACACATGAATGTCTTTGTATCACTTACCCCCAATAAAAAGGATTGTCCAACTCCACTCCATGATCTATATTTAATTGTGTGTAGCACAAAGAATGCTTTTAAACCTCTTCATAAAACATAAGCTTAAAGGCAAAACGATGGCAAGACTTAAGTTAACAAAAAATCTCAACTTGCCTGTGATCTTAATCTTTTATGTGATGTGCATTTGAATTGATTTGTATACGGATAAATGCAAAACACATTTACATCATAACATGCATGAGAAACAACACCTGACACCTGCTCAGTGACTGGGATCAAGTGTGCTCAACAAAATACAATGATAGCTTTGACCTCGGGGTCAGCAGTAGTGTCGAGTCTGATGCAAAGTTAAAAAATAAGGTGGAGAAACTCATACGTACAGCTACAAAACATGAGCTACATCATAATGAGTATACTTAAAACTTGAGTCTGCAAATCACTAAATGTAGTAAAATGATGTACAATCTTCTTCCACAATGCAATGCAAAAAACTGTTAAGCATTAAAGTGAAGTATCCGTTTAAATCACAGTTTTACTGCCTTTGCACAACCCCCATGTTGCATAATTTAATGATAGGCTATAAAATGGTAAAGCATATTGATTTCTTGTTTACTAACTGCAAAACCAGAATACTACAGTAAACTGTATACTGTGTAGTATGGAACTGGGACACAGTTCATAATAGTTTTGTTAGTTTGCTTATCATATTTGATGTGGTGCAAAAGTCTGTATAATATTTTATTTGCATCATAAAGTACCAACAAAAAAAAAATCAGTAACAAATCCTAAAGAATTGCAGTGAAATTTTAAATATATCATGAAATATGACTATATTTAATATGTTCTTTTCTGCTCTCAGTTATGAAGAATCCTTTTGAATTGTTAATGTTCTGTCTTCAGTGATTGAATATTACAATACTACTTATTTCATGTCCTGTGTGCGTGTACTGGTCTGTCTGTCTTAGAATAGATGTTATCTATTAAAATGTGCATGTCATTGATTTGGTTGTCAGCCGGGGTGACAGCTGACAAGACGTTCTTGATTTGTTTCTCTACTGTGAGGAGGATTTTCAACGATTGATGTCATTCATGCTGACTTTTCTGCTTGGAAGCTCACATTTGGTTTTCCATTCAATTAACCAAATTTGAATGTGCATGTTGAAAAACTTTGAAGCAAACTAATGGGCTGGCACTTTGACAACAACAAACCCCAGCTCACAAAGTCATGTGTGTGCAGTGATTTCTAATAGATGTTTATTATGCCACATTGTGGTGTTTATTGCTGAAACTATGATTCTTTTGCACAAATCACACAGCAAAGAAGTGTATTATCATGCAGCTACTCCACTACATTTGTCTGAAAGTTTAGTTACTTGCATTGCTGTAGTTGCTTTTCAGATTAAGAAATTACATAAAGAAAAATGTGATAGACATGTTCTTAATGTCAGTGCTTTCCAACCTTTTTGGTTTGTGACCTCTTACAAAAAGCAGTGTGTACTTGGGGCCCCTTTTCACGTTTCAGATGTACAAACGTGGACAAAATTGTTGGTACCATAGGTGTCATTTACACTGGGGGCGCTGGGGACATGTCCCCATCACATTTTGAAATGGATGATTTTGTCCCCATCACTGTCATGATACTGTCTGTATTTTTTGTTTTTTTGTCTGCTTTATTCGTTCTGTGTTCTGAGTCCAGTTCCTGTTTGATTCTTGTCTTGTGTTTTGTTGCTGACGTCTTGTGTGCAGTCTTCTGTTCTGTTAGTCCTGTCTTATAGTTCTAGTCCTGTCTTTGTTGTTTCTGCCTGTCTGGCTTAGTTACCTCTCCCTGTTTGGTTGTTTGATATCAGATTGTTCTGTTGGTTTTTTGAATTTTTGAGTTTTGTTTAAAATAAACCCAGAGAACTGAAGCTGAACCTGTTTGTGCCCTGCATTTGGGTCCTCAACTTGCTTTTGAGGTTGGAAGGGTACCTTCTCCAGACTACATGTTTCAGCTCCTTCCACAGATGTTCAAAAGGATTTAGATCAGGGCTCATAGAGGACCACTTCAGAATAGTCCAATGTTTTGCTCTTAGCCATTCTTGGGTGTTTTAAGCTGTTGCAAGACCCATGACCTGCGACTGAGACCAAGATTCCTCACACTGGGCAGAACATTTCTCTCCAGAATGACTTGATAGTCTTAAGATTTCATTGTACCCTTTACAGATTCAAGACACCCTGTGCCAGATGCAGCAAAGCAGTCCCAAAACATAGCCAAGCCTCCTCCTACCTTCAGTAGGTACAGTGTTCTTTTCTTTATATGCTTCATTTTTGGGTCTGCGAGAAATAGAGCTGACTGGAGCAAACAGCTCTAGTTTTGTCTCATCTGTCCAAAGGACATTCTCCCAGAAGCTTTGTGGCATTTTTCCAATTTGCATTCTTGCTTTTTTATAATTTGCTTTCAACAGTGGTGTCTTCCATTAAGTCCACTTTGGCTTATTTACGTATAAATAACTGATTCATCACATCTTTGACTCTGTCCTTCTTTGGGAAGAAAATTTCTTTCACATTTGGCATAGTTGGCAGGATTGGATGCTCCACTGATCAACTCTTAGGTCCAAACTACAGGTAACATTACTGGTAGTGAAAGTCCAAGTGAAAGGGAAACCGCCTGACTTTTGGACCGGGTCCTGACTGTGTGGTGACCGGCTGGACGCTCCAATTGACTTAAAATAATGAATACGGTGTTTTGAATCATTTCTTGCAATTGGAAAAAAAAGCCTAGATTGATAGAGTATGTGGGAAATGTTTATCAGAATTCGACGTAAAACCTTCGTGGTAGTCAGATGTTTCTGGTAGTTTCGGTCAGACATCATTCCAGAAAAAGTTCTCCCAAGTGGGGTTTTGTAGAACTATAAATAAACCTTAATTGTCAATCCTTCAGGGTATTTGAAGATAGATCGGGTGTGGTGATAACCAGTCTCATGTAAATCCCGAAGAGCGTATTAGACTAAAAAAAAAATAATAAAGTAACAGCCTATTTGCAAATCCTGAGTGATTCTGGAAACAAAAAGAAAAAAGACCTGCGTGTTTATGAAACAAGGGTGAGCCCTTGCTGCAGCGGCCTCAGACCTGTGGCTGTTGTTTGCATGTTATTCTCTCTTTGTCTCTCTGCTGCTATAAAACGGTCCTATCTTAAGTAATATTAAATATATATACATATGAATATACGTATATACTATGAGTAGTTCTGTTATGCTAAGTAACACATGCCTAGAAATAAATTAAAGATGTTTTCATGTAAAGTCCTATAGAGGATTTAAGAGGTTTTTGTGGTTTTAAAAGTGTTTGTTCCAAACATTATGCCCCACTAAGAATAGGAAAAAATGAAAGTGGGTGTATGTATGAGATTTTATGAACTGCATATAGGCTACAGAAGAGTGAACTGCTCGGGATGTGATCATACAGGTCATCTGGTGGAAGTTTACCAGACTTATTGTGTGCTTGATAAGATCTAACCATATACAATATGGGAAGATCAGAGTGATTGTGTTTTTTGTGTCATTTACTTTGCGATGACTCCCAGTCTGTTCTCTGCCACCACAGACGCTTTTAACTCCCTTGTTCATTCAGTAACAGTCCCAACTCGTTATTGGTCCATGACAAAAAAATGTCTGGTGCGGGTCTTCATCTGTAGTAGGCTACTATATTCTTTCACCAAATCTACTGTAACTACAGAACAAACAATCTGCTTCATGTTTACAACAGAGGATGGAGAACAGTTCTGATACGTAGCTAAAACTCTGGTGTGGACGGAGATCATATTTGTTTTAAAACTCCATTTTTAAAAATATAGCCACGAGCGGCAATGATTGGGATCCAAGCAAGTCGTGAAAAACACAACATTTGACATTTGCAGAGAAGAAGAGCAGATGCAGATGACGATTAAAGTGATCAAAGAATTTGCACTTTGAAATAATTGGGGAAATGCAAATTAGATTTTTACAGCATCACCTTGAGTGTCATTAAATGTACCTGACTACTGGGTGAAATGCTCAAACCACCTGCGACATTTTGTGTTTCCAAGGTTTAAAGTTTAAGCTGGACAAACACTTTTAAGCAGCGAAAATTAAGAAGAAAGTGTCTTGGGATCCAAATAAAATATAGAGTAGGTGACTTACTGACTGAGCCACTAGTGACAGGTTATTTCAACACACCTTCTCACAAGTTGAGGTAGTAATGTTGCATGTGCCAGACCTGGAGAGTTTTGTCAGTTTACACTTAAAATGCTGCGTGAAAATTCATGCATCATTCTGCTGGATTTGGGTGTGTTAACAATTATTTTGATGGCATTTGATCCAAAACTGAGCAAAAAAGAAAAAAGATCACTGCAGACTCACTGTTTGACCGATCAAAAAACCCTTGGAAACACTTGATATCGGCCATCTAGAGAATGTCTGTGTTGATTTTGTTAGCGTTTTAACATCTATATCTCCACAAGTCTTTCTTCAATGATTTAGCATTCTGAAAAATTTAGAGTGACTGACTTCTGAACTGACCATAGGTTGCAGTGAGGCAAACATATCAGTGGATGTGCTGAAAAAATTTCAGCTCTCTAGGACGTACAGGTGATTTTCTTACATTTTTGGAAGTTTGGAATGAAAAATGTCTAGCAATTTACAATTTAAGCCACACCCACATTGAGCAATCATTACCAAATTTTATACATCAACTGAGTAGTGACCCTAATATGAATTCATATGTTTAACAAGTTTGATCCGTTTATTGCTATTTAATCACAGCAAAATGTTTAGTTTGGGATCATATAGCTGTCGTAATGGTGAGTTGTGTTTATTCACATTATCGTGTTGTGTGTGAACACTTGGCAGTTGTCCAGCGACAAAACTCCCGCGAGGAGAGCGTTGAATGGATTAAATTTGCATTTGGTCAACACAGTCTCACTCCCTACTCGTCAAATGTCTGACGCATGGTCAAGGCCCTTTGTCGTCGCTTTTTAAAGACTTGGGTAGCCCTTTTGCATCAAATATTGACGTTTAGGGACCCACAGTCAAGTTAGCAAACGCTTAGCAACAATCAATATGCAATATCCGGTTACACTTTCAAGATAAAACGTAACGTTTCGATACATTGCCATGTTGAAACGCGCATTATTAAAGTCGTGAAACGTTGCAGTTTCGTTAGGTTTAGGCACAGAAAGTACTTGGTTGGGTTTAGGCAACAAAACTACTTGGTTAAGGTTAGGAAAAGATCATGGTTTGGGTTAAAATAGCTATGTATGTCAATTAAGACTTAAGTTAACTAACGTTAATGTCAATTTACCTCACTCGCCTAAATAAAAACATTTAATGTTTTGTTTCGCACGGGACACAAACCCTGTTCTCCTGCTTCAAGGTCTGGGTTCTGGCCCTCTATCCACCCCAATCACCTCCTTACTTCGTCTTTTCTCTTAAATATCATACTTGCCTTTACCATCAGAAACTGACACAACAGGGCTTCCCTCAATACATCGAACTATGACGTCAAAGGGATCCCTAGTGCGTCACAAACTGACGATTATGGCTCTTGACCAAGCGTCCATATGTGACGACTTGGGAGTGAGACCGGGTTGATTTGGTATGAATGCATGATAAAACGGAGTAGTGTAGATGGGGCCTTAATGTCAGAGACAACTCCTTCACACTTAGCAAGTACTGTTTCCCTGGCTGACCAAATCCAGAAAGAAGCTGACATACAGAGGAGGGAACAAACACTGTACCCTGACCTGAAGACTCTCTCCCAAACCCAAACCCCAGTGACTGAAGAAAGACAAAATGGAAAAAACACTATCTTCCTAATATCTTCCTAACTTCTCCTCTTCCTGAGCCAAGAAGAAGGAAGGGTTGAACACCTACTGCTCATGGTGACATTTCCAAATCCCCAGCCTCGACCACCTGGTGAGAGTGAAAAAACAGTATTTACATAACAAAAATACATACAGTTAACACCAGATTTTTTAAACACTCCCTAGTTTGACATTTAATGTACAAAGTGTTAAAAGTGACAATTCTTGTAGTCTCAGGAACAAAAGTCTCACTTATCACATTTAAAGTTCAATTTCAATTCAATTTTTCAATTCAATTTTATTTATATAGCGCCAAATCACAACAACAGTTATCTCACAGCGCTTTTCATAAAAGAGCAGGTCTAGACCGTACTCTATGATGTTATTTACAGAAGCCCAACAGTTCCCACCAAGAGCAAGCACTAGGCGACAGAGGCAAGGAAAAACTTCCTTTTAAGAGGCAGAAACCTCGAGCAGAACCATGGCTCAGGGTGGGCGGCCATCTGCCTCGACCGGTTGGGGTGAGAGAGAGAGAGAGAGAGAGAGAGAGAGAGAGAGAGAGAGAGAGAGGAACAAAGAGAAAAAGAGAGGGATGGAAGGAGAGAGAGAGGGAGCCATCCTGCACAATATACACACACAGAGGTACAGACAGTGAAGGTGATGTTGCTATGGACTAAATGAAAAATCGTACAGATATTTATAGTAGTGTTAATGGTAACAGTCGTAATGTTAATTATTATAATAACAATAATAATAATAGGACTAGTAACAATAGTCGTTGCAGCAGAGGGTGTCGAGCAGGAACACGGGGGCAGCAGGTGACCCGCAGCCACAGATCCAGACTCCACAGCTCCAGAGCCAGAAAACCTGCAGGAAGTGAAAGGAGGAGAGAGGAGAGGGACGAGAAAGCACAAGACTACCAGAAAGGGGAGAAGTTGTGTTAGTAACATGCAATAATGGGATGAGGTTGCATACAGAGGGAGAGAAAGTAGAGGAGAGAGGAGCTCAGTGCATCATAGGAAGTGCTTCCTACTGCCCCTAAAACATCAAATTTTTCATCAACATTTCTGATACATTTGAAACAACTATCAGACTTGCTCACACACACACAAAGTCACATTCTTGTAGAAAACGGTGCCATTGTGGGAATGCCCTCAGGCGCCATGCAACTCTGCCATCCTGCCTGTAAAGAAAGAAGTAAAAGAGGGTTGGAGTTTCGAGATTTCTCGGTTCTGTTTTCACATTTGTAGAATGGGTAGTGATGATATATTTGTGTGTTTCTGCCAAACCAGGGGATCGTTTAAGTGACACAATGTCACTATTTAGTTTTATTTTGTCAGAGAATGGTCATAGGGTTTTTTTCAAATAATAAGGTGCATTTTGTTCCAAAATAGGTGTGTTAATTTGGATAAGGAATTGGGTACAGGAAATCTAAGATTTTCCAAAACAAAAGTCTAAATTCTTTTGGCTCTAGCAGGCTATAGCCATCCGTGGATTACAATCTTTTTTGTGGAGATTTTTACTGACTCATAGCACCTTGACTGGCTTTTGTGATTTTAACGATTTGAAGTAGGATTGTGTCTAGCTCTTCTTTTGATTCAGGCCTTACTCAGTTAAATCTTTCTGTCTTTTTAACTTTAACTCAGTTTTTTGTTTTTGTAGATTTTGTTTCTTTCACTCTAGGAACAAGACACGACATATGCATTAAATGAAATTTTCTTCCACAGGGAGAACTCCTGCCCACAAAAGATGTTCTCATCAACCCATTGTTTGCATTCTTTTTTCATCTGCTTACTAATGCTGTATGCAAATGTTAGGCCCATACTGGTTTCAAACGACCCAGTGTAAAAAGTAAATGCAAAGTAGATGCTGTCTGTCTCCCCCATGTGCAAATGCTTTCTCCTGAATTTTTTTTCCCTCTAAAGATGTTTGCTGGCATGGTCTCAACCATGGATCAAAAGGAGAGATGGGAAATATTGTAAATATTACGGTGTGCACCAAGTTTTTTTTTTCCAGTATTGTTAAGTGCTGTGCTGAAAATTATTTTAATAAATGTATATTTTCTTCTAACAAAACTAATGATCTAATGAAACTGAACATTTGCATATAAGACATGAGAGGTGCAATGCGGATGAATAACATTGTTTTCAAAATAGGTAAACTTTGACAGAGCTCGGCATACTTTATTAAAGACATGCATTTAACCATGCTCATACTTTTTCCTGATCCTACATCAGGAAAACTCAACATTCAGACAGGCAGTGAAAACAGTGACATCATCCTTGGCATTTTGGATCATTCCAGGTGATACGGACAACTTCAGCTGTCGCCAAAGGAGCTGAGTGGAGCAAGTGGGCCCATACATCCCAACGCAAAGTTTTTTCCTGTGATGCCTTTTCCTACCATAGGAGCACCTGACAGATGGAAAATTGGAGGGAAAATCTGCTGCAAATCATTGCCTGCAGTGTTTTATCCTCGTCCTGGTCAGTCCAATCCTGGTCACCAGGTCAACACCAAGATGACAGCCGCTTATACAAGTGTATGAGTTTACAATAAACAGACTCCACTACTCATCTAACAGCAACACCTACATATGAACATGGCGCCCCCCGAGGCAGACGTGTTTGCTCTGCTCCCAAATGCAGGGTTTTTCTTTTTTTTTTTTTCTGGAGTGCATAACACACACTAACACACACAGTCATTTTGAATTTACTGGTTTTATACCACCAGAGCTACAGCACATTCTTTGCTCCCGAGGCCACCACCACTACTCCCAGGAAGGCCCTGAAGCTCCGAGCTCGACTGAACAAGCTGGCCCAAGGAGTGCCCACCAGAGGAAAGAGGGGAGGGCTTCATGCTAGACTAAAAGTCCAAGCTAGCCAACCACCACTACCCAGCCTCCTGCTAGCCAACGTGCGATCGCAGGAAAATAAACTGGACGAGCTCAGAACCAGGATTACAGTCCAACGAGAAATGCGAGAGTGCTGCGCTCTAATTTTCACCGAAACCTGGCTCTCAGGTAGCGTGCTAGAAAACACAGCTACAGACTCACTCCGTGCACCGGGGAGACCGGACTGCAGTCTCCGACAAGACCAGTAAGACCAGTGCAACCTACGGACTGTATTCCCTAAATACTACCAACACGTAGACATTCCCACCCGTGAAAAGAATACACTGGATCATGTTTACAGCAACATACATGGTGCATACAGAGCTGCACCCCGCCCCCACTTCGGACTTTAGGACCACATCTCTCTGTTCCATCTCCTCTGTACCCGGCCTACAGACAAAGACTGAAACAAACCCTGCCACCAAACAAGTTAAACTCTGGACCCCAGAGACTGAGAGAACCCTGCAGGACTGTTTTGCTCAAACAGGCTGGGATGTGTCACTCAGGAGGACTCTTCGGTCAGCAGGACGACAGGACTATGCTGAACCATAAAGACATGGAATATCTCATCTAACAAGAATGTGAATAAGTGTATTTTCCAAAATGTTATATTCCTTTAAGTATTTCAAGAGGTTTTATCTGCCTATTTGTCTCGACTCAAAACTTTAGTCCACTGTTGTTGGGTCAGTGGATTTCAGCTGATAGTCTAGGTGAAATGTGTCTGGGGTCAACAAGATTGGAGGCTACACTCACCTACGTTCTCTGCGACCTCCAACTGCTCATTACTCTGAAAGACAAGTCCATTTTTGACACTAAAACAGCATCCTCTTACTGTCCTGACAGTGGAGGTGAGGAAAATGTTTTGCATTTCATCAAGTCCAATATTCTCCACCTAAAACTGCTGCCTGCTAGACGCTGATGAGAGCAGTGGGAGTGAACCTGAAAGACACTATAAAGATCCACAGAGCACACTACAAAGTTGGGTGATAATTCTTCTTTCTCATTAAAATGGTTATATGATCCATTGTTAATATAAAATTATTTATTATAGCCGCTTTAAGAAAGGTAGTGCCTATTTACATCGCTTTTCAATAGTTCTCTTATTGTACTGGAGAGCACTGGCCTGTACTACGACGTGAGGTAACTGGTTTATCCAGGTAACTTCAGGAGTAACTTCATGACGTCTGGTGTATCTTCCTGATTAACCCGTACTACGAAAGGTGGATAGGTGTTTACCAAGGTCTGTTGCCATGGCAATTTACGCTGCATCTCTAAACTGCTCCAAAACTGCAGGTTTTGTTTGTGATTAACTCGAGGTTACCCTGTATACATGGACTACACACCACATCTGAACTCAGTGTCAATGATGAGAAGTAGGATATTAATGCATGCACTAGATACATATATATTTATATTTACATTTATTATTTAAGATCATCCTGAATTGTTCCACTGCGGTTGCAGCTGAAGTGAAGTTATTCTTAACACAACAGCATTATTTTCATTCAGCAAGCCCAGCAGCTTCAGTGATTTTAGGGAGATCTTAAGTAATTAACGGGACAGTTTCTTAGATGTAGCCCGTGTGTAGGCTACACTTGAATTATCCCAAGTGTATTCCCATATTTAGATTGACTATTTTACGTGTCCAAAAAATACAGAGCCAGGGTGGGGGTTAATAAACCGAGAAAAAAAATCCTAGATGAAAGTTTTAAATTTACGAGAACAAAAGTCAGAAAAATTCCCTGAAATTAAAATCACAAAAAATTCCTTATCTCTGGTGTCGTCTGAATACGCCCAATCCATGTCAAAGTCTCTAAGGTGCACGATCATATAGTGAGTGTGGGCTTAACTCACCTATTTCCTCACTGCTAAAGTCTAATAAATTGGTGGCATATACAAGGAATTCATTTATTAATTTGCATTTCAGTAACTCAACGCCCTTAGAGACAAACGTGGACTTCTTGTTACAAGGAGCTTCAACCCAGCATCCATGCTGAGACACTGCAACAGAAGCACAGTTTCCCAAATTCTGTGTGCCGCTCATGCCGCTCAGCCAGTACCTGAAGGATGTTTCTTGTCCATCCGACCACATCCAGGCATCATTGAACAGACCGATCCACACTTCCTGGTTCCTGACTAAACTGTCATCTATCTCTGTATTAATCACCTCATTGCTATGTCAGTGTGGTTACTTCTGCAAAGCTTTTAACTGTCCACCAAGCTTGTTCCTCTTGAGTAATAAACATATGTTGTCATGTCATCCTGCTGACCTAAGGAGACATACAGGGAAACAGCAGCAAAAGTGAATTTCAGATCTTTCTTCTGCAAAGCAAGCAGGGGTCATGCATGAGATTAACAGTAAGAAACACTTTTTCCACAAAAGGTTCCTTTAGATGGCTTTAAAATGACATACTCTCAAAATAGAGGGACATGCATGCAAACAGTACATCCTCCTCATATAGTGGTTTGCAGGAAGGGAAAATGTATGCAAATTTAAGGTAAATATCTACTCTTGCACAATAACAGGATGAAAGTCAATTCTGTTGTCGGTGATGCTAATGTGTTAGTAAGCAGTGGTTGTGAAACTTTTTGTCTTGTGGCCTGGAAAATGTATCAATATCACCTCAATACAGGTTATGATCAGTGAACAAAGAGTGATTTGAGAAACATGATAGGATAGTAAAATACATTGTACATATCACCTTTTTAAAGACAAAACCAGTGGTTCCCAATCTTTTTGGGTTGTGACATCAGAAAATATTAACTTTAGTTGTTCTGAAGTGTTAGTCCATATATTTAAAGACCTGTCAACACCTTTTGGACTGACAGCTTTACAGTGATGGTGCATAGATAAGATGCTTGCCTTTGGTGTGGGAGACCTGGGTTCAATTCCCACTGTGAGACATCCACCATGTGTCCCTGAGCAAGACACTGAACCCCTAGTTGCTCCAGAGGCATGCGACCTCCGACATGTATAGCAATTGTAAGACACTTTGGATAAAAGCATCAGCTAAATGTAAATTTAATTTGCATATTTGAACGTACATGTCAGTAATTAACTGCGTAAGTTCTGTGGTGATATGGTTTAGTTATTTTGTTTATCTTATTCACCTGCCTTGGCAAATGTTGGCAAATTTGCGCATTTTAATTAGTTAACCTAATTTCCATATCAATGTGTCGATTGTGATGACATAGGCTACATTTTACTGTACTCACCTGTAGTGTCTCCATTAGGTACAAGTATGTACATGTACAGCCTGTATGGCCATGATATTGCCTAAGCTGAACTTTAGCCAACTTATTACATTAGCTAGTAGCTCATTATGCATGTTAGCCAGATACTAGTTGACTATATTTTGTCTTTTGGCTAATTAGCAGTAAACTCGAGGCACAGGTAGCTAAGTCTTTCGTTGATCACAACTCACCTCCACACAAGCTGGGATGGAAGATTTATGTGATAAGGAGAGAGGCAGAGCATCGAAATGACAAATCTCCCCACCTGATATTTAGATTTTTTAATCAATAATTATATCTGACAGTAAACCCTCAAAATCAGTGTTTGTGTATTGCTTTATTGCTGTTAATAATTGTGTACACTTATGCTATCCTACCCTCACACTACTGACATTTCCAAGAATTTAAATATAGTAATAATGATGATAATATTTGTATAGCAGTTTTCAATGCAGGATTTACAGCAATCAATGTAAAACATAGACAAGTTGAACAAAAACTGGTATCACACACAGTGGTTTGAAACTACTACTAATAATAATAATGCAAGCAATTTGTCCTAAGAAGTGAGATGAGACACAGCAAACAATTATATAATTGTTGTGTGTACATTTTGTAGTTTCATTTTTATTTACACTCAGTATTATAAACATTTTCATAAGCAAACCAATAAATATTTTAAACCTTAAAATGCATCTTTTCAGAAATATTTCCAAAGTCAAATAGTCAAAAAAATGCTGTGCGTTACCGGACAGAGCTAAGCTAACTGGCTGCTGGCTACAGCTTCTTAATTATTGTACAAACAGGAGAGTGAAAGAATCATATTATCTGACTCTCAGCAAGAAGTAAATTAGCCTGTTTTCCATAATGTACAACATAAGTATTCATTTTTATGTGCATCAGCTGCTGCTTCCATAGTGGACCTTTAGCGGAAAGATTTGTTTTCTCACACAATTTCTTTGAATGCAAAAAATGACAGCTTCAACCTTCCTTAATTTAGTCATAATTGACTGAGTAAGATTAATGTGGCTCAGTTAAAAATGAAATGTTAGCACACAGCCAGAGTTACTTTAAAAGAAACCTTGTATACAGTTACAGTGAGTAAATTAAAAAGAAGGGGGTAAAAACAAAGCGTTTATTTACAAATACATTTTCATCTTTATCAGCTTTCCTGTTTTTACCATCCAGTACACACAGTCCACTGGTCCACATTGTTCAGCTTCAGCCCAGTCAGAGTGGCAGGACTCTTGATTCAGCTCCCTCCGGTGTCACACACCTGTTGGAGAAAAGACAGCACACACACTCTATAGTCTGACTCCCTCTACAGGTAAACATGTAGAAAAGCACAGAATACACCTTTTGAGCCTTTGACCATATTGTTGGTGGTACTGAGAGTCAAAGACTAACACATGGTTGTGTTATTATGTCAATCGAAAGATTGGGAACAACACCACAAGATAATAAGGTGAATTATTATTAGATATATTCCTACATTGTATATTTACATGGAAAATACATTAAATACACAGTGAGTATGTGTATGTGTGTACTTTTACACTTCCCTGCTTATGAACATATTTCCCTTTACATCTTTTACTGCTATGCCAAAACTTGCACAAGTCAAATAAATTGAATATGACTTGGTATCAAGTCAGCAGAAACAACAGAAACAGTGGGCCAGTGTTCTGGCTTTAACCTGGTCAGTAAATAAACAAACTCTAATCATGCAGAACTTCTCAATATAGTAAAAGTTACAAAGCACTTTAAAAAAAAAGAGGTGAAAAAGTAAAGAGAAAAAGTGAGAAAACAGCACATGAAACAAGGACACCAACTTCACAAACATTAAAGTATAATGTTTTTAAATCAAGACAAAGACCAAGAAAACTAGAAATTTAAATTCTAAATTATATTAAAATTCAGAAATTAGTTTACAGTACCTCCTTTGTTTTGACTTGTGTGTACTTATTTGGTCCAAACTGGATTTGCTATAAAGATGAAAATATGATTATGTTAGCCATTGCCTTGACTTTGTTTTCACTAATTTTATTATCTTTTTAAAAAGTGTAGAAAAAATTACTATAACAAAAAGAAAGGAAGTAAACATGACATTAAAGTCTTACTGTGTTGTCTTCAGTCTTGCGTGAAACTCGTCCTGACGTCTTCCAGCGGATTTTGAAGTCACTGATCCCCTTGCTTTTCATCTTTGCCTCCAGCTAGGAAGCATTCAAAAAAATCTGTCTTTACATTTCTAATAACTTTAATAATGAGCAACTTGGATATTAATAGATATGGCTCTTACAAACTATTAATTACTAATTGCTTCATCATAACTACTAACACTGTTACAGGGGTCTAATATCAGAATTTGGAATTCCTATACATAAAATGTTATGATGAAGAAGTTTTACCTTCCACGCCATGCCCTTTCACAGTGATAGACTTTACGAAGGTACATATGACACAATATCCCATTAAAATTTCTCTTTCTCACCTGCTTTAAGATTTGTTGTTGGATGACCGGGTCACTCATGTCAAAGTCAGTGCTGATCTTCACGACAGATCTCTTCTTAAAGTCTGAAAAATGGTTGCTGATGTGATAGCTGTTATGTTATGTAATATTTTACCATACCATTTGTTTAGCATGGTTCAGTTTATTGATGACATTTTTTTAATCATAAACTGAGTTTTAGGAATAATTTTCCATCCCCCAAGCAGTTCAGGTTCATTTCAATGCACTTTGAAAATAAATTAAATACATTTTTCGAAAATGTGAACAGTAAAATGCTGAATGCCTGGCAAATTTAATCCATTTCACAAGGGTAAAAAAGTGGTTTTACTTTCAAATATGTTAATTTACTCTAGAAAATCATAATTTTTCATCAAGCATGAATTCTGGGTAAGCAGCAACAAAGAATAACAAAGAATAATAGACTGGTACTGAAAGAAAAAAAATACTTTCTTAATAAACTTTTTAAATTTGCAGTAGAGCTGCAACTACTTATGAATTTTAACTGTTAGCAATATTTTTTTCAATTAACTAAATAATTTAGTTTACAAAAAGAACTTACATTGAAAAATGTCAATTACATTTTTCAACCAACCAAAAGCATTTACTTAATAACGATGCAAAACACAGAAAAGCAGTAAATCCTCACATTGGAAGTTTCAATAAGCAAAGGTTTTGAAATTTTACTTGAAACTTTTTGTAAATCAACTAATTCATGTTTTGCTTAAGGAGTAATTTAAAGCATAAACTCGTATAACACTTACATTGGCAAAGAAACATAGATTTGGTGTTGCAGGATCTTACGCTCCATTTTCTGTCAATGTAAGCACAGTTCGGACCCTCTCCTACGTTTGTTGGGGGTTTCAGACCCTGGTATCTGAATGTGGAGATACTCCCATCAGACCACTTCCAAGAGTCTCCAAACAGGCCGATCCATGCCAGCTTTCCTGTCGGCACCATGATCTGGATTTCCTGGTTCTCAGCCTGGTTCCTCACACTGAGCAGGTCTGTGTGGTACTCCCTGCAGTAGAGCTGTGCATCGGCCCACATCATAGGTGTTTCCACGAGAATCTTTGTTGCTGGTGCCCCATCTCTGCCTGTGAATAAAGAAATAATCATGATGTACCAACACATACTCTAAATTTTAATAAAATTCCACACAGTGGTGCTTTACCTTGTGGTAAAGTAGTAGTTGTTGGTGTGGGAGTAATTGTAATAAACCAACTAATTACAGTGTTTTCATTATTATGATATTGTTTTGCAAGATAATTTGAAGGACAATATCACTGGTTTGGTACGCACATGTCCT
The DNA here is from genome assembly GCF_014851395.1 of Micropterus salmoides. Classification (NCBI taxonomy): domain Eukaryota; kingdom Metazoa; phylum Chordata; class Actinopteri; order Centrarchiformes; family Centrarchidae; genus Micropterus; species Micropterus salmoides. Next base: position 31,374,324 of record NW_024041150.1, read on the forward strand.
ACACATACATGTAACATTGCAGTGTATGTTTCAATATTTTTTTAAATTCACTTCCTACCCTCAAGACATTTAATTAATTTATCATTTTGTATGTACAAAAATATATTCATGAACTTTAATGTTTAACAAGACAAATGCCTATAGTGACCAGCTCATCAACCACATTTACTTTGGTAACACATGTGAATAATATTTTCCATAATATTACCATCAAAGCATAAGAAGTAATTAGGTATGTCACAGTCCAGGTCTCTCCATTCACCCGTTTGTTGTATGCAAGCACAGTGCTGGATGGCGGTCTTGCTGGGCTCACCGACATCCCAGTTCCTGAACTCATCTTCACCATCTCCATAGTAACCCTCATCTGACAAAGACCACTTCCAGGTTAAGACATCTTCATACAGCCCAATCCAAAAATCGTGGAAGTCATTCTCCATTTTGTCTATGACTCTATTCATGTCCTGAACGTTGCTGATGGTGGCCAGATCAGTGTACATATCTCTGCAGTAGGTCTGGGCTTCAAACCATGTTTTAGGTTCACTGTAAATGAGAACGTAGTCACGGCTACAGGAATCGAAGAAGCAGTAATCTGTTGGTAGAAAAAAAAAATCCACTCATTTTATTTGTGAATGGATGATGTAGCAATGAAGGCCTGGCATGATTGCCTGTGAAAAAGATTGAAGTAGAGATTAATCTTAAATAATTGAGTGCAATTACTTAGCATGACTGTGGCATTTATAAAAGGGCTAAAAGTTAAATCTTTATTTTGAAATAGCAATTTGCATTTATGAATGGAAAATATATCATCAGCATGGAATCGGCCACTACCACCACATTAGCTAACAAAGGCAAGGCGCTGCAAGGCAAGTTTATTTGTATAGCACAATTTAACAACAAGGTAATTCAAAGTGCTTACATAAAACATAAAAGCAACAGGGAAATATGTAAAAGTTTAAAAGCAACATAAAATATAATAAAAGTACAATGTTACAATCGGGGTTAAAAGAGTTAAATGGAAAATAATAAAAAGCTAAAAACAAAGAAAAAGAAATCAGGACAGTAAAAGTTAATTTTAAAGAACTGACTGTTTCAGCAGAACTATTGTCATAGAGATTATAATGTAAATAATAGTATCATCTGCAAATGTGATGACCTTCTATTTCCAGTTTTGCATTGCAAGGATTTCATAAAACTGCATAATCTGTGTACCATGGGCCGGCGGCTGCTGAGGGGCTATGTTGTAAGGATTCTTCAAAGTGCTGTAGACCTCCACCTCACACAGAGACAGTGGTATATCAGGATGGTTCACAGTCACATACCGACCCGCAATTCCACCACAATCCACAGTCACCAGAGATTGTGAACTGGAGATGACCCTGCAGCTGAAAAAGAGAAACAAACAAAGAAGGTGCACATGACATTTCTTGTACCTTCACTCATTTTATTATACATATTTTATTTAAACATATTCATGCATATTCATTTGTGCTCTTGTAACTGCACTATCTACCAGAGACCAAAAGATGACTTTAATAAAAATTGTCACAATTTGGAGACAATGGATAAAGTGATGTAACACTTTGGACGTCAGTTTACATACATACAAAATTACATCATTAGTAACAGTGTCGACAATTGTAGAACTTTCCAGCAGGTATAATTAGTGGTTTACATATATATCATAAGTGATGGGTGTTATTATTATGTTCTGGAGTATCCAAGAAATAAGTGTGTACTTTTAACGACTTATTCCAAACGAAGCCATATATGTTATCTTCTTGCTAGGTTAAAGGTTTATTATTATTCCTAGTCTCCAGACTATATTTTCTGTGTATGCTTCATTAGGTACAGTGCGCAGGCGTTTCACCTTTAGGTTTCATTTTCATTTAGTTGATGTTCAGGACTGGTGAGTGACTAAACTAGCATGGCTAGTAATTCAGATGAAAAATTAATATCACATGACTGGGTAATATTATTAGGTAATTCTGGTGTTTGTGTTTTCATTGCAGGTTTACAACCTAACAAAACTAACTAGACTAACAGATATCATAGCGGTAGCATTCAGGCTACCTAGTTTGTGGACGAGTATTGTGTATGTGTGCACAATAAAGCCCATAATGAAACTCGAGTTGTATCCGCCGTAGTTGTCCTGAAACCCTTCCAGTGGGGAGTTTATTGAGCTATAGAAGGTAGCTCAGTAGAGAACTGGACAACAATTTGGCCTGTAAGTCCTATAAATTCTGTTCTAAAAAGTTATTATACAATGAAACTGCTTACATGATACTGTTCAAACACGCTGTCGGACAGTCTTATGGCAACAAAATGCCCCCTTTAAATGTTCAAACAGGGTAAATCTTCTCTCTTCAATTTTTACGTACTAACATCAGTTCACAAGAGTAATTAATCCTGTAGTCACTAGAGAGCTTTGTTACTTGAAGGTTAACAGAATTTTTTGGGCATTTGCAATTGCTGCTGAGTCTGTAGATTTTCTTGGAAGGACAGTCTTCACATAATATAAATATCAGCATAATGGGCAAAGCATTCATCCAACTTTGTCTGACCGTATATTTACCTTTTGCCATCCACTTGGACCATATCACCATAGCAGCAGTCCTCACTGAAGGCAAGCTGTATCACAGTCACATTGTAGGGAGCCAATAGATCCACTTGTACCCACTGACCAGGTATGTCTTCAGTTACACTGCAAGTTGAAAACTGACGGCCATCAATAACGTTGCTTGCTTGACCTGTGGTTTTCCACCTTAGGGAAGACTGATAAGCCACTCCTCTCAAAGCCACATTTTCTAGTGAAGATAAATGAGTTTAAAAAATTAAATTAGAAATGATCAACAAAATATATTAGTAATATTACCCGTTACAGGCAGAAATATAACAAAGGCTGCTGGTTGTTGGTTTTACGTTGTTGCTATTTTATAAAATTTGACATTGTAGTAAAAGAAAATTAATTTGGAAAAGCTATTGTTAAGTGTTGTGCGTTCTCTTTAAGGAAGACTAAACATTAATCGTATCCAATTCCAGGCTTTCTGCAACATATGTAGTGTAAATGGTTTGCACATTTGCATCTGTGTGGTTAAACTTAAAAGGTCATGTTTTTTCCTTAAAGAGTAACAGCAATCTAAAAACCCGTGTTTAGGTGCCCTCTCTTTTAAAGAGTTTCTAGCCTGTTTCACTGCTGGTTTGTTGTTGGTTACCACACCCAACAGTGATGTGGTGAGGTCCTGAAGTACACTTGTACACTGCATCCAAGTGAGAAGTTAAGTTGCTGGGGATTTTCAGGGGTTATTAAAGCCTAGTTCACACTACACGATTTTAGCCTGATTTGCCGCTCAGCTAGCTCGGCAACCGTCAGGCTATGATCAGGAGTAAATAAGCGGTTGATTGTCAGTCATCAGTCGTTATGTGTGAACTACTCAATGACGCATCAAAATGGCTCCCCGACACATGACTGCCACATCGCCGACGTCTGCCAGATATCTAGCATGCCAAATATCTAGAAGAGTCGGACGACTCGACATCCACATCCAGCCAATGAGAGCAGGTAGCTGGCAGAGCAGGCAGCTACTTTTTTACCGCAAAACACGTTTCACTTCCCTCCAGCTCTCTCTGTAGCTCAGACAATCTCTGCTACCTGCATGCGCTAATGCATTCATTCACCCATATTTTTTTGTCTTTATAATTGGTATCTTTATTATAACAAACAACAGCTTTTTCCTGTGTAGGTCACGTCATTTTCTGTTTCACATTTCAGGTGTGTTTTCTTGACAAAATGTGGTTTGGAGACGAGCGTCGAATGACACAGTCGCTGTCAGCTCATGTAGGATGTGACCCCTTGTCACCTATCATTCACATAGTGTGAATGCCACAACAACTTCAAGACTCCTGTCACAAGACGGCAAGTTGTGTAGTGTGAACAGAAAATGACGTGACCTACACAGGAAAAAGCTGTTTGTCCCTGGCGGCGGGGAGCTTCCCGGCATGGCGTTCTGCTGTTCTTCCTCGGGGCAGGGTACAGTTTCCCCTGGGACATGCGCTTTGGGGGGGGTCATGGGATGCCCTGGCTTCTGGGGGTGGGGGTCTCTGGGCACTGCGCGGGTTGATCCGGTTGCGGTTTGGAGGGCTGCAGTGGGATTGTAGGGTGATTGTCGATGCATGTTGATGCATTGTGCTTTTTCCCTGGGCAGGGTCTCTGGATGGCTGCTGGGCGTTTAATTTGTGCATTGGAGTCCGGGGGAGGCATTTCCGGCCTAGACGGCCTTAGTTGGGGGGGACGGCGGACTTTTATTGGCGGGTGCACGGTGACCTGCGCGGCGGGTTTGCTGCTGGTGTTTCTCTCCGCTGGCTTTCGCTGTTGTGTTCTTCCGCTCGCTCTCTCTCTCATTTGCCCGACCTCGCACGCGGGATTCGCAGGGGGGTGCTGGGCATTGGGTGTTGCCGTGCTCGCGCAGTGTGCGCGTTGGGCTCCTCATTTGTGCATTGGTGTTGATAATTGCATGACAATTGGGCGTTTTGGTTGTTCGCTGCGCAGCGGTAGGGTGCTGGGTGGGGGGGAGCACTGGTTTATGTTGTGTGCGCGCCACGGTCAGTCCGGGTGCTGCTCTTCCGTGGGTTCCGTTCCGTCGGCATTGCGTTGTCAACTGGCATTTGGGTCGGGGTCTTCCGCATTTGCATCACGGTGCATCTGGGAATCTTTGTATTTATTGTTATTTTTTCTTGGGTTTCTTATGTTGTCCCTATTAGAATTATTCCTGATGCTTTTCTTTCAGTTACTTATTTAAATTAATTGTTATTATTCCAGCTCTCCTGGCTGTGCTGTGTTGCTTATTTAGTGTGTGTGACTGTTTCTTGTTTTCATTTTTCTCTTAGTTGTCATACTATGTCAGCTGTTTATTGCTGCTGTTCGGCTGGTTGTCTTTTACTATTATTATTATTTTTATTGTTTGTTTGTTTGTTTGTGTTTGTTTGTGTTTGTTGTTGTTTTTCTCCTCCCCAAGCTCCCCTCTCTGTTCTATTGCTATAGGTTTCGTTACTTTCTGCAATTGGTGTTTCCCTCTGCTATTCCCTGTTGTCCCCACCCTCCATCCCCCTTCTCTTACAGTTGTTGTCCTTTCTCTGTGCTGTCTGTCTGTGTCCCCCATCTCCATATCTGCCCCCCTGTCCAGCCCAGTGACAAATCAATACATAATTAAATAAATAATAAAACAGACAAAAGAGTATTTTAATACTCTCTTGTTAAAGTAAAATCTGTCTGGCACAATATGGTATCCAGCTCATCATACTCTATACCAGGCTGCTGGGCAGGACAGGTTTAAAAAAAACTAACAAAAAAAAAAAACAACTTACTCTTTCATTAAGACCTTTAAATGGATGTGCAGTGTGTGCTTTACAACTGTTTCACAGGACTCACTGTTAAAAAGATAAAAGCTAGAAATAGTATAAATAGAATAGTATATTTTTACAATGTTACCATGTACCTGAAAAAGTCAGTGAGTAAAAAGGTGAAAATCTTTGTCCATTTTGTTGTAGGGTTAGGTTTTGTTGTTGTTTTTTTAGTGAAAGACATGGCTCTTTCAAAATGACATGCCCAACCAATGAGGTGAAATGCTCAGCTCCCATACCTGGAATACCCTGTGTGCATCGTATAGAGTTACACGCAGTGTTGGGCAAGCTACTTAGAAAATGTAGTGAGCTAAGCTACTAGCTACTCCACATTAAATGAAGCTTCCCTACACAGAAGCTACCCCCCAGTGAAATGTAGCAAGCTAAGCTACAGCAATGTGGCAAAAGTAGCTTAGCTACATCTAGGCTACTTATAATTTTTTAATATTTTATAGTTAGGTCACTTATATATATGTATATATAAGTTTCTGTCACTACATATCAAAGTTTCCTCCTCACTAGTTGAAGAGGTGTCCAGGCTGGACCCTGATCCTTCTCACAAGAGGTGTTACAGTAACTATCACAATAGAAAGTAAACTCAGTCAGGCATGTCTTTATTCCCCTGCAGACATCAGCCCAAGAATCGATACGTGATGTCACCGTCACACGGAAGCGCTTCCGCCGGCTGCACATACAGGTCCATGTGTAGCGGTGGCGTCACTTACTGATCCTTCAGAAATGTTTGAGAAAATGTAGCATGTGTGGAAGCTACCGCGCTACTCAGCCAATAAACGAGCTTCATTACTGAAAAGCTATTTGATTGAGAAAATAGCAACGCTACCACCGAGGGGCTGAGAAATGTAGTTAAACTAGTAACGGCGCTACTTGCAGCCCAACACTGGTTACACGACCCCTACCCGCCGGTTGGTGCGAGCAGTCCTGAACCCTTCACTCTACGTTAAATTTAAGGTAACACTATCTTGAACTATTTGAAACATTTGCAACAAGCTAAGAGAGTTAGCTTATGTAGCAGTGGTGAAATAAATACTATTGGCTTGCATCTGAGGATAATGGCTAATTAACTAGCTAACATCAGGTAATTTCACCCCACACGTTACTTCACAGTGGCAAGAGTACTACATATCTGCGATTTAGTACAATGATTAAATTTAGGTGGTATCGAGTCTATACTTCCACCATTGTGTAGGCTACATCTATTCAAAATCACGACATGAAAAAAAGAAAAGAAAAAATGCTGAGGTTGCTCTCTCTCCCCTTATGTGTATGTACATTGACACTAAAATAACAATAATCAATTTTATGCCATTATTTGATATTATTCTAGCAGCATAGTATTGTTGTTGCTTAAAAATTAAACATATTGTGTTAAGTGGAAAAAAGTTGATATTTTTTACCTAGATATTTCAAAATAATAAATTTTAGGCCTTAAATCGCAATACCACAATACCGTGTAACCATATGGGTAACATACTGTCAAAATCTCATACAGGCCCATGCCTACCTGTGACATAAACATATTTTGTGAAGTTTCATTCTTTATGATGTGCGGAGCTTACCAAGCACAGTCCCATACACCTGTACTTCACAAACTGTCAAATTCTTCTGTAGTCCAGGAAGAACAACATGGACAAAGCGACCTTCCATTATTCCACACTGGTAGTTGTATTTGTTCTGTCCCGTTGCAATGGAGATGATGGCACACCTGAAATGTAAGTATGAAACCAAAGAGAGAATCAAAGGCTGATAAGTACTAGTACTTCTACAGCAAGTAAGTACTCTTTTCTTCCTGCACCTCTGGTTGCTGGTGTCATTCTTGAGACCGATGCGGATCTCAGCACCGTCCAGCTCCTCTGAGCAGCAGTCGCTGATGCTGGTGACAGACACAGCTGTTATTTTGTAGATACTCCTCAGGTCCAGTTGCCACCAGGGGTTGTCTTGCAGTGGAACTGAAGCACAGGTGCTTTGTGGATCCTTCCCACTGTCTTCATCAATGGCCATTTGTGGAGCAGTTGCTGCAGAATCTGGTTCTCCAGACTGTGTGGCTACTCCTCTCGGTGCCACATTGGCTGACAGGCGTGCCATGAAGACATTTGTGAAAAAATGTATTCAGTAAGAACCAGTTACTGATTCATTTGGAGAAACACAGCACTTAGTGAATACTGAAGTACAGTTCAACAAGGCAAAATACTCTACAGCCAAGCTAGCAGATCTTCGAGGCCAGATTGCTAATTGTAAATCAAACCAAAGTATTAGACACATATAACATGTATTTATACCTGATGATGGCATTTAAGTAAAGATTTGAATTTTGGAAAAATAGCTGTAGTTTCTGTGTTTATGGGATTTCTGAATCACTTGTTTGTTTTGTGGCAGTATAAAAAAATTACACTTTTTTTTTTTTTACACAATTAAACACATTTTTCCACATTTTGTTGCGGTAAGGTTATGTTGCATGCATCTTACTTTTTTCTTGGTAGTTTTTGCCTTGAGTGTGGATAGAAAGCTTTTGTTACAGTATGTTACTGAAGCTTGTTATCTTTCCTGTACAATACTATTTGCTTTGCTTCCCTGTGTGTTATATTGTTTCAGATGTCTTGACATTTTCACAAACATTACTCCGAAAAATGAATACATATGAAAAAGTATATATATTTTGAACTCCAAAGAAAATTTTATCACGCACGGACTGGAAACCATTGATGTCTGAGCATAAAATTGGATCTAAATTCAGCAGAAAGCTGAACATGGACACACTGGTTTCTTCAATTAAGTTGTTTTGTAAATCTAAAGATCAATAACACTAAACAATATTGTGTCAATTTTTACCGCATTATGTTCACACAGAAATTATGGCATAATTGAACCAACTATTTAGAGGCCATTGCTCAGTGCTGCATTACTTCCTGTAGGGGTTGTAGTGGCGTACACTTTGACCTCACAAAGCTGAAGTCGCCTTCCTACACCACGGATGAAAACATTGACGTAACGTCCTTCCATCTGGTCACAGTTAAAGACATATTTAATTTCACTGGTCACAGTGATGACTCCACATCTGATGGGCAAAAAGACAGAAAAACAAAGCTATTGATTGACAGCAGGATGACGATTCCTACCTCCAAAGAATGCTAGTTAATGAAGATTTGTCTGAATATATAACTTAAAAAATAATAATATGAAGAAGCAGGATATACGGTAATATGAGGTTTCAGCACTAAATGACTAATTATGTACGGTATTAAATATATGAATAGAGTGAGTATATGTACAATTTATATACAGTATAATTTACTGGGAGTGTGATGACATCTCGCACCACGAGATCTTGGGAGATTAAGTGGTGACAAGGTCAGGTAAAAAGCTGTCTCGCGAGACAAATTAAATTTTTCACATGTTGTCAAGCCACACATTAATTTTCTCACGCAGTGAAATATAAATGTATAGGCCTAACTTATCAGATCAACACTGCCCAATGATTGACACCGGCATAACCTGCTCGCAACTGTCTGAGAGTACAGACCGCTGTGACGAGTGGTAACGTAGCTGATAGAGTTTTGCAACATAAACATCTAAAAACTGAAGCCAGCCTTGCTCTGTTTGGAACTGTGAGCTGCACTTCATCTGAGCTGCAGATTTGTGGTAAGATTCCTGCCTGTTAAGAAGTTTTTCCATTTACTTTCAGTTTCACATGCATTTCACCTGAATTTTGTGTTTTTCTTTATATATATATATATATATATATATATATATATATATATATATATACACACACACACACACACACACACACACAGTTGAAAATGACACCAGTGTTGCCGATACATCACCTGCTACTGATTGGTTAGTGCAAATCAAAAGAAATAGCCCTACAATAATATCTGGCCCCGCTTGTGCTGAAATAGATCTCAGTCATGACAGCAACAGTTACTCACATAACCACTTCCTCTTAAGTGATTGTGACTTTAAAATAAAAGCGCAAGAATGTATTTTGCAGCAATGCTTTATGTCGAGCTTTTACTTTGAAGAGTTCTGAAGGACATTCAAAGAATCTCTTTGTTTGCTTGACACACCTCTGAAAAAGCCGTCACTAAACGTGTGATTGGATTCCCCTGAATTTTCCCCAGAAAAATTAAAATAAGTGTCCATAGGTTTATGAATGCGGATCAAACGCCGGGCACACACTGCAGCTTGCTTTATGTGAGCATTTGAACTGTCCTTTTATTCAATTTGTTTAACAAGGGAGAAAAAATATCCCCAATAAGATAGAATCGATTGCACAACCTACCCTTCAAGAGTCCCGCACGGTACCAACTGAGCTAAACATGGGCATTCTTCCATTCGGTCTGACTTTGTTCTGGCCCGCCTGATAACGGCTTGGAAAAATTTGGCCCGATGCCAGACTTATTTGCCGACTCCTAAAATAGCCCCTCCCAAACTGAAAATATCCTACACACAATGTGAAACAACCATTACATCACCTGGGATTGTTGTTGCCATTGTTCTCCAGTGAGTTACCAATGTGTATTTCAGCCCCCTGTATCTCATAAATGCAGCAATCTGATCTTCGGATGACTTCAATATATGAGATGTTGTATGGAGCCCGCATGTCCAGTCTCCACCAGGGGTTGGTCTCCCAATCAGTGGCAGTGCAGCTCCCAAGCAAATAGTTTGAAATAGATTTGCCATCAATCACCACGTCTGGCAGAAACGAGGGGTCAAACAGTGATGACTGAGCAGCCACTCCACCCAGAGCCACATTAGCTGGAGAGTAGGCACAGTGAAGTGATTATAGTGATTATAGACTAAATAATCAAATACTTGTTTGCAGTGCCAAATATGTAAAAACATCTACACAGGAAAGACCTTGATGATAAGCCTAAGCATGCTGAAAAATTAAAGGGGCTGTATGTAGTTTTTCATTGAAATCACTAATTAATAAATCTAATTTTCACTGCCTTATTGACAATGGGCTGTCGCCTTACTTATAAATGAAGCAAGAAGTTTTCTCTGTTGCTTGCATCAGCCACTATTGTGCTTTTAATGTGAGGACTCTGCGAGCACTTGCGAGGCTCTCTTTGATCACATCGACAAAACCACAGCTAACAACATACTGTCCACTAACACCATAAAACAACCATCTCCCAGCAAAACACAGATTCCAACATAAACGCCACGTAAGGACACAAAACAACAATAAAGTTTTATGTGCTGAAGCCCATCAGACCAAACAGATTGAGATAATGTCAAGTTAACACAACACAGTAAACATCAAAAAGGCTTGAGAAACACAGAGAGAGTCACGTTAAATGTTTTCTGGTGCAAAGTTGTATCGCTTTCCACATTACTTCACTAACTAACGCGACCCAGTCTACTAACCGTTTCGTTATCATACATTTACGTCAGATGTGCTCACATTGCTGAGCCTCCGGTGAAATATACACAGATAGTAATGGTAGTTATCATGTAATGAGCATCGATTAGTTCAACCTCAAGCAGCTGATAAAAATATTACTGTAACATTGCAGTGGGAGTTTCCCTTAGTTTCCAGTTTGTGTAAAGCTGTCTTCCTGTCTGTCTATAGCTGTTGTCACGCTGCCTTTTTGCAAACTGCATAATGCCCCTTTAAAGACAGAAAATCTATTCACAGAAACTAACAAAAGGACTACATATGTAGCTTAATGAGTCTGTCAAAGATTGTTCTTTAATTGTTCATATAATCTTCATCCTGCATCCAAACAAGCAAATTAACAAAATGCCTGTTACTTTAGATTGTAAACTACATTGAATGCTTTTTAAGACTTTTCAAGACCCAGAACATTTGAAACACAGTCCAAAATAAATAAATATAAATGTATAAATTTGTTTTCTTTCTTCCCTCTATTAATCACATCGAGACCCATCAGGTTTAACTTGTGACCATTTGAAGGGGGCCCAATCACCACGTTAAGTACTGACAATCTAATAATGTCATGTATATTTAAAAACGACAGGATGGTGTTCTGCAGAATGAGTACTTTCACTTATTCATATTCATACAACTTTTATACTTGTCTTACCTGCCTGGTGAGTAATCCTGAAAGTGAGAAGGATGGACCCTGCAAATACATTTCAAAATTGACACGAAACTCATGTGAGTGTGCAGTTCTGACATTTTCATAGTCAGTTTCTTTGTTGTTTAAAATTACATTTTTGTTTCAGAATGTGTCATTGTCAATGGGAAAATCTAATATATTAATTTAGGAAATCTAATAAATCAGTTTAGGAAAAATAAATGAAGTCATGTTCTTCTTCACCATATAGGATTTAATCTACAAATAAGCAACACGAAAATATCTAAACTAAAACATATATAGAACTTTAAAAAGTGTTTTTAAAGTTTAACCAAAAATCCATCTTTTAAACACATGTATATCATTGTATGACTTACCCCCAATAAAAATGAATTTCCAACTCCACTCCATGATTTATACTTAATTGTGTTCAACACAAAGCATGTCTTAAAGAATGAGATCGTTTTTTATATAAAAAAAAAATAATTAAGCTTTAACGCAAAACGTGTGCTTATGATGGCGAGAATTCAGTTGCCTAAACAGCTCAAGATGCAGGTGTTCCTCATTTACCATGATGTGCATTTGAATTGATTTGCATATAAATAAATGCAAACCCCATTCACATACTCAAATGCATGAATGCAAAATATTAGCAACACCTGACACCTGAGTGACTCAGATCAAGTCCCCATGACAAAAGGGCACCTTGAAAATAAAATAGAAGCACTGACCAAAATAGAAGCACTGATCCCAGCCCTAGTTACACCCTAATGAGTATATTCAAAACAGTCAGTATGTACATTAAATTTACAAACACAATGCACAAACATTTCCAAAAGTGCAATGCAAAATATAGTTATTAAGCATTTAAGTGGATTTTGTGTTAAAGTTACAGTTTGATTGACTTTGCACAACCCACGTAGTGGATCATTTAACATATGTTGATTTGTTGTAATATAAAAACACCAATATATATATATATATATATCTCATGATAGACAGGGCAGTCCTGGTTCTTTTCTTCTGAAGAATCCTTGTGGATTGTAAATGTTCTGTCTTTAGTGATCAAACATTTCAAATATGATATTGCAATAATACTTATTTCATGTTGTGTTGTACTGGTCCTTCTGTATTAGAATATACTTCACCAGGGCTGGTATTTATCAAGCTTCTCAAAGTGCCATTGTAGTCTTAAGTGCTGAGAATTCATGAAATTTACTCCTACTTTTAAATAAAGTAAGAATAAAAGCCAGTTATCACATTTCTTAAAGCTAAGAATCACTCTTACTCTCCCAGTTATTTAAGGCAGCTCCAGAGGTCTCTCAAGTGATTAGGAGCTGCTATTTGGGGCTTGTGACGGCACTGTGGAGACAGAGAGATGTGCGAATATTTCAGGAGAGCAAGAATTTCTGAATTATTTGACGACACACAGTTAGACGGGGTCGGACAGCGCAGGCATAAACTTTGTCAGCGAGCTGGTGAGGGACGTCATCTCACCACCTCTTATGCAGTAATGCCTTTTCAGTTAAATTAAAGGTGGTGATGAATAAATGTAAATGTAATGATGACGCTTCATTTATTTGCTACAGGACAAATGCAGCAATGCTGATGATTTTGGCCCGTCACAACCATCAATAAGCCGAATGGTCATGGAAACAATTATTGCACTTGTAGCTCCACACACTGTCACGCGTTTCGTTGGCTTCCCAACAACATCCCCCGTAATCCAACAGAAGCAAACAGTTTATGCAAATAGCCGGCAATACATGAGTAGTAGGCGCATTTGATGGTGTTCATATAAAGATAAACGTTATCTTTCATTTATTAACGTGTAGGCCTATATCATGATGTTTTCTCTTGAAAATTTTTAATTATCAAATATGTGATATTTATTATATTATTATGTGATAATATAAACTCCTTTTAGGAATTTCACCATTCAATGTGAATTCATCTAAAAATATTCTTAAAGAAGGAAATCTTCTCAGTGATTGGTCCGTGGCTACATCGTCATCCAAAATCCTGTTTGCGGCACAGCAAAGTGTCGTGAATCAGCTCTCAGACTGATTTAGTCTTACACTTCACTCAAATTAGGACTATGATGCTTGATAACTAACTTTTAAGTGCAGCTTTGAGCCAAGAATTTTTTTACTCTTAAGTCAGTTCTTTGCAGCGTTCTTATGAGTACTTCTGAGAAGCTGGATAAATACGGGCCCTGAGCACCAACACCCCCGGTACCAGGGGCAGCACGTGATTTCCGCGCAAATGGGGAAATTCATGTCTGAAACTTGTCTTGCCATGCTACACACCTCTGTGAAGATAGGAGACTCAGCTCGAAGCTCAAACCAACCATTTTTATCTACACCAAACACCAAGCATTTAAATGAGCTTATATCACACCATAAATCGCTCTGTAATCACTGTCTATCTTGATTGCCTGGGAGCTGTGGCTGCATTCTCTCGCTTTTTAAGAGAAGTGCCGCTTTGGAACACCTGGTCTTTTTTGCGGTCTGGCCGACTGTAGTAGCTACATCCAGGGTATCAAACGAAAGGTCATGGTAGTGCTTTTTGTCATGGGAATGCTGATGAATATTCTTATATGTTTTTATCAATATTTCAGTGTTATGTTATTTGGAACGAGCCAATCCCAGCTGACATCGGGCGAAAGGCGGGGTACACCCTGGACAGGTCACAAATCCATCGCAGGGTAACATGGTTATATGGACAGAAATAATGTTTTAAAGATAATTCCCAATAAAAGTCAACATTTGAACAATAAATATTGCCAAAATATGGACATTTGCCTGGCACATTTTTAAAAATATTGTATTATAACTGTTTCAGTTTATTTTCATCAAATTTACAGTTAAATTGCATCACAGGTGTATTAAAGATGTTCAGTTGCATTACGATCTATGGTTTTGATGGTTTATTGCATTAAAAATATAGCTTTTTTACCAGGTGAAGATGAAAATTCATATTTATCATATTTTTCTTTATTGCATCTCCATTTAGTCTGTAATGGTAAAATAAATATGTATATATTTACAATTTTTATTCCTTAGCTTCTGACCAGAATTGTACATCTAGGCCAAATGGTTGAGGAGTTATTTCTTATTCATTTATATGATTTTAGGCATTTTTCCTGGGAAAAGGTGGCAGTCCCAAGTGTCACAGTGTCATTGCCTTTGCACAACCCACGTAGTGCATCATGTAATATATCATGATATATAACTGGACAGGGCAGTCCTGGTTCTTTTCTTCTGAAGAATCCTTGTGGATTATAAATGTTATGTCTTTAATGATCAAACATTTCCAATATGATATTGCAATAATACTTATTTCATGTCATACTTCATGTATTAGAATATATGCTACATTTTAAAATGTGTGTGTCATTGCTTTGGTTGACAGCGCAGATGACAAGGCTTTTGAATCTTGAGTTTGTTCTCCTACCTTGGTGAGGTAGGATTTTCTCAAGTGTCCTTCATCTTGACTTTTGTGCTTAGAGGCTCACATTTGTTTTATCTATTTGATTAACCAAATATAAATGCGAATGTCTTGGTTTTGGAAGCAAATTAATGGGCGGGCACTTTGACAAGTGCAAATGACTTTGTAGAGAGAGATGTTTATTAACCCACAATGTGGTGAAACTATGATTGTTTTGAACAACAGAGAAGTGGATTATCATGCCGTTATTTCACTACATTTGTCTGACAATTTAGTTACATTGCTGTAGTTACTTTTCAGATTAAGATTTGATAAACTTCTAAAATACAACACATTGTTATCCGTGGTACACTACATTTCAGAGGGCCATATTGTAGTTTTTTATCCACTACACTGATTCGGCAACTTTTTTAAATTACTCATATTAAAACAAAAAAAGATCAGAGAAAAGACAAAAAAAATTTCTGTTTTTTCTTCTTTCCTCTCACGTTAATCACCTCGTGACCCCTCAGATTTATCTTGTGACCATTTGAAAAGGCTCGTAAGTTGGGAACTGCTGGACTAAACTAGCTAAGTGAATATAAAGTACTGGCTTCACCTTGGCCACCTGTAACAGTAAAATAGTAGTCAACCATTGATCAGTATTACCAACCTAATAATGTCAAATTCAATATGTGTCTGCAGAATAATTACTTTTACTTATACTTTAAGTACATTATTCTGATTATAGCATGATTTTAAATGATTTTACTAGTAATGGAGTATTTTTACGTTGTGGTATTGTTATTTTCACAAAGCATCTGAATACTTCTTTCACCACCCTCCTAGCTTATACAGTACATTTCTGATCTTGTGGATCTAGTGGAGCCAAGTATACTGTGACAAGTAACGGACACTGACAGCGATTCATGAACTTGATCATGTACTTTTTACTTCACTTGTCTCACTGCAACCAGGAAAGTGTTGTGACATGAAGAATCAGTGAAACGTAGTTTGTTTGAGTGCTGGATAACTTTGACACTTTTGACAATTTTGCAATCTGTTAATGAAGAAACGACAATATAAATTAGAGTTAAAATGAATTAATCAATTAGATGATCAACAGAAAAATAACTATTTTGACAATCAATAAATCATTTCAGACATTGGCTGTCAATCAAGTGCCAACAAATCTCTGGTTCCATCTTCTCCAGTGAGAGACTTTTATTATATATACAGTTATATATAAATATAATTATATAAACGGAGTTATCTTCAGGTTTTGGACTTTTTGAACAAACAAGATATTTAAGGACATCTCCTTGGACCCTGAAAAGGTGTGAATGACATTTCATCAAGGGAGTAGTATTTGGCATTACTATGAGCATATTGAATTTGGTCATTCCAGCTACATCTTTGCATAGAAACACGCCTGAGTGTTTTTTAAAGTGACGGTCTGCTAACCCCACCGCTGTCTGAATAAGGAGCTGCTTCTGACCACCTCCAGAAGTCTCTTTTAGCTCAATGTCTTAGTTTAACAGCTACTAACTGCATGGTTTAGTCTCACCGCTCTCAACAACATCATTTTTCAGGAGCAGCAAGCTCTAATAAACTGTACACTACCTGCCCAACAACAAAAAACAAGGGTTGCATCTAACTGCTAAGAAAGCCAAATTGCTAGAAGAAAAATATATTTTGTGAGTTAGTTTTGAGTTGTTGCTAAAAATATTGGATTTGCATTTTGTGGTCAGACTCCAATGGGTTGATAATGTTGTTTAAAGTCTGTTAGGAAAGTAGGCCAGGGGCCGGCCCTGACAGTGTTGAAGCCCTAGGTGAGATTTGAAATTTGGCACCCACAATCCTAAAAAGTCCACCACAATTGTAGGGGTCATCACTTCACAATCCTCAGGAATTGTTTAAAATGTTCAGCAGCCAAACTCACAATTTTAGCATTATACATGAACAAGTCAATAACCATGTTTCATAATGAAGAAATGTGATCCGTCTCCTTGTCAACCTCCACATGATAGCCTAAATCGGGAGACCAAACCTAACCTGGGATCTTGGAATGTGTCTCTACATAAACTGTGTGTCAACCCAGAGACAGTTTTCTTGCATTGCAGTAAATTTATGAGGTAATTTTCCTGAAATGCAAGAGCATTCATTTACTTTCAATGGTGGAGGGGACAAATGAAGAGGAGGGTCTGGGGGTCCTCCCCCAGGAAATTTGAAGCATTAAAGATTTAATTTCCACACCAATTTATGGTTAATCTTCATCTATATAAAGGAAAACACAATATTCAGGCAGCAGGTGACAATTCAAATTATAAAAATTTAATAGAATATTATTCAGTAAGGCTTTCAGGCATTTTGAAGCTACTGCTTTAAATTTAATTAATTTAATAAAATCCCTGCAGAGTCAGAACACATGTTTTAGTCTTCTATCCGCTTTTGAGCCTCTGTTTAGGGAAATAACCTCTTTAAATATGTGGCACCTTTTCACCTCAATGATAAATGTATTCATTTTAATTCAGTAAGCTGGACTTTACCTGTGTTTCAGCAGGATTTCTGCTTTCTGCACATTCAGAATTTCTTCCAAATATCTCTGCTTTTTGACATGTCCAGAAAAAAATAGCAATATTACGAGACTGACATCATCATTTAAATACAAATGAACAATATTTTTATTTCTACCTGCTCTATACTCTTCTGTGCATTACATTATTGCTCCGCTGGTAAACAGGCTATCCCCTTTAGACTAATAAGCAAATGTTGTCATACTAACAGACTAAACTTGGATAGTGACTGTAGTAAACCTGCTAAACATCAGCATGTTAACATTGCCCGTGGGAGAGTGCTGACATTAGAATTTAGCTCAAATCACTGCTCTGACTAAGCACAGCCTCACAGAGCAGCTATATAACTGGAAAATCTGATTTAACAAAAAGTGACAAATGACAAAAAGTGGGACAGTCCACAGTCCATTATAATAAAAGTGTATTTACAACAATAAATTCCAGCCTGTGCTCCCCAGAAAAATTACCACATTGGTCATTTGAAAAAGCATGTTAGTACAACTCATATTTCCGTTAATTTTTTCATCGGCCTCTAGTGGCCGTACAATGGTAGCAAAGGAGGGAGTAGGGCGTATTATAAATAGCGAGAAAATCCATGTAAGGAACCTAGGACTTTCACACAGGATAACGGCATTCAAGTCTCACATGAATCCAAGTAAACGGTGAGTTATTTTGAGTAATACAGAAGTGAAATAGTCTTACTGACTTCTACCATGAGTTATGTGACTTCCATCACATGTGTGAATTCTTGTCATTTTCATGACTTAAAAACCCTACTAACTTTACCCCAAAACACAATGTTTTCCTAAATCTAACCAAGTAGTTTTGTTGCCTAAACCAAACCACAAAACTAGCAGTGGCGTTTTCTCCCAGAAGTCAAGGGAAGCCAGGCTTCATCTGTTTTTATAAGACTCTATTTTCCATTTCAATAAAAACACACTGTTTATAGTTTCCATAAATCTTATAAGCTATTGCGGTCATCTCTTCCCCATTTCTCACTATCTTACAATAAGTGAAACAGCTCCCCTCTAAATGCTGCGCGTTGGATGTGTGATACATGGTTTTACTAAACTACCACTACAGCTGCAATTTAAGATTAAATCTGACGGAAGACCAACGGCAAAACTGGAGCTGGCCTGGAGAGGAAAAAGGGGTTTTGGACGTTCAGTGAGGAAAACTACATCCGTACAGAGTGGCTAGCTGGTAGCGCCAAACTTTGACTGACTGTTGTTGCGAAGGACGAAAAGCCAGTGGGAAATTCTATAACTTGGTTATTGACCACTTCGCCACCATGACGGACAGGAGAATGGCCTTCCTTTTCAAATAGGGTGAGTGAAATGACACCTCCTCCCCTCTCTGAACTTAACTGCAGCTATTTGTGCGATTTTTAATGTGGTTATATTGTTGTTTTCCTTTGCTTGCCTGGATTTAGCTGTGAATGACTAGTCAGTTGAAGTAACCTTATTGTTTTTACTGTGGTTGTATACACATAGACAATGAGCACCACAGACAGCACCTGTCACCTGGCACTGGGCCAGCTTAGGCTTCCTGAATAATTGTCTACACTCTGTTGGTCGGGTACTCGGTTGTTAGTCTTCAGTGATGTTGTGTTATGAACATTTGGCCAAGCATAAGAAGTATGTAGGCCTATTTGATACATGCACCACTGCTAATGCAAATGTCTTCAATCATCTTCTGATTGAGCTTGTGAATGCTTCTTTTATTCTTAAAACTGCACCATAAGCAGCGGGCTATGTATGCTATCTGGGGTGAGAGGGTGAGAGAGAGAGAGAGAGAGAGAGAGAGAGAGAGAGAGCATAGGTCTCGGTAAATGCAACTTTCAGTGTGTGTATTGACATCAGATAGTGTGCATCTTTAAAGTTTGATAAAATTTTTGTAAAATTATACCCTGCACTGTAATAGCACAATGCATTATATAATTGACCTCCAAAAAGCACATCCCCTCTCACTTGGCTTCCCCAACAATTTACCCCACCCCATGCCACTGAAAACTAGGAGAGTAAGTTAAACCAAAGTAGATGAAGGCTGACCAAAGAACTTAGCTTGAGTTTTTGTTTATACTTCTTGAGGAGATGCAGGCTTGAATAAATAAAACCAAAGTTAGAATCATGGCCACAGCACCGAAAGCACAGCAGCTTCAAAAACATCAAAGAACAGTATGCAGATGAGGTGAGGATGACAGGCAGGGACCAATAAATCGCAGGTTTTTTGTGCCCTCACTCCCCTCCCTCCCCTGAAGGATGGACTCCACTAAGAGGTGAAGAAGCTCTCCGCGTCGTCTGGATGCCAACCGCACAGTTAATACACTGAACAAAATTATAAACGCAACACTTTTGTTTTTGCCCCTATTCAACTCAAAGATCTAAGACTTTCTCTATGGCCTATTTCAAAAGGCCTATTTGTCTCAAATATTGTTAACAGATCTGTCAAAATCTGTGTTATCTCCTTTGCCGAGATAATCCATCCACCTTACAGGTGTGGCATATCAAGATGCACAGGTGTGCCTTAGGCTGGCCACAATAATCTGTTTTTGGTTTCTAAATCCAAAAACGAAAAACGACTAAACCAAATTCAAATAACGGCACGATTTTGGTTTGTTGAAATTCATTTTTTCATTTCTCCATTTGAAGATAGATATTTAAAGTAAGATAGGTGGGCCAGGTGACCTGGAAGTATTAGTAAACATATTAAAGCCAAGCTTGTATAATGGTCATATCTGTAACATTATGCAGCATTAACGTTGTACCAGGGTCACGTTAGATGAAAATGAATAAATAAATAAATAAACCTGGGCCGAGAGAAATACGTTAGCAACAGTAGTTAATTACATGCACTATAATCAACCCGATCTCATCTCAACTGTCACAGTTACATGCTTTGAAAAAAACGTGGAAAAACGTTTATAGTGTTGCAACACAAAGGAGGCTAACCCTACCTGCAACCTGCCTCAGGGCCGATGTGCACAGCTGTAGGGTTAGCCAGGTGACATGCATATATTTATTGACTTAGGTTCAGGGGCCGTGTCCACCAAAGCGTTTTTTTTAACAATATCACACAAGTGGCAACGAGGCAAGCTGATCACAAGAATGAGAGCTGCCTGAAGCAACAGGACGACACCCTACTTGAAGGGGGAGGGGTCTTGCTGGCAGCGGTGGAGCGCCGCTCCAATCTGCATCACCAAACGACAGGCAGCTCCTGGATTGGAGGAAGTGAAGGGGTGCCGCTCCAATTGGCATCCTCTGACAACGAGCAGGATATGGATGGGCTGGCAGTGTTTAGACCAATCGTCAGCGAGGAGCCACACAGCCTGATTAGCATATTACTAGAAACAGTGCCAGTTAAACACATACAAACAGCAGCTGTAACAGTTTACAATAAATAATAATAATTAAAAATAAATGATTATAAATGAAACATAAGGAAGTCAATATACAAATAAAAGAAAATCAAACTATGCATCACACACAGTTTTTTGTAGAAATGTGTCCTAAGAAGTAAGGAACAGACTCTTCAAACAATAATATAATTTAGACTTTCTGTGTGTATATTTTGTTGTTTCAGCTGGCTGCTGGCTACAGCTTCTTAATTATTGTACAGACATGAGAGTGAAAGAATCATCTTATCTAACTCTCAGCAAGAAAGTAAATTAGCCTATTTTAATGTTGAAATAATAATTTTTATGTGCATCAGCTGCTGCTTCCATAATTGGCTTTTAACAGAAAGATTTGTTTTTTCACAAAATATCTTTGAATGCAAAAAATGACAGCTTCAACCTTCTTTAATTTAGTCATAATTGACTGAGTAAGATTAATGTGGCTCAGTTAAAAATGAAATGTTAGCACACAGCCAAAGTTACTTTAAAAGAAACCTTGTATACAGTTACAGTGAGTAAATTAAAAAGAAGGGGGTAAAAACACGCGTTTGTTTACAAATATATTTTCATCTTTATCAGCTTTTCCTCTTTTTAACATCCAGTACACACAGTCCACTGGTCCACATTGTTCAGCTTCAGCCCAGTCAGAGTGGCAGGACTCTTGATTCAGCTCCCTCCGGTGTCACACACCTGTTGGAGAAAAGACAGCACACACACTCTATAGTCTGACTCCCTCTACAGGTAAACATGTAGAAAAGCACAGAATACACCTTTTGAGCCTAAGACCATATTGTTGGTGGTACTGAGAGTCAAAGACAAACACATGGTTGTGTTATTATGTCAATCGAAAGATTGAGAACAACACCACAAATAATAAGGTGAGATATATTCCTATATATACATTGTATATTTATATAGAAAATACATTAAATAGTATGTGTGTCCTTTTGCACTTCCATGCTGATAAACATTTTGCCTTTTATCATTTGCTGCTATGTCAAAACTTGCACAAGTCAAATAAATTGAATATGACTTGGTATCAAGTTAGCAGAATCCCACAAATAGTCAGAAACAGCCTGCCAGTGTTCTGGCTTTAACCTGGACTTTTATTATATCAGTAAATAGACAAACTCTAATCATGCAGAACTTCTCAATATAGTAAAAGTTACAAAGCACTTTAAAAAAAGAGGAAGGGTGAATTTTAAAAGTCAGAAAACAGCACATAAAACAAGGACACCAACTTCATAAACCCCAAAGTATAATGTTTTTAAATCAAGAAAAAGACAATTAGTTGATTTAAAGTCTAACAGAAGTCAGTTTGTTTGACTTGTGTGTACTTATTTGGTCCAAACTGCACTTGCCAAAAAAATACATATATGTATAAAATTATTGAAATTATTGCCTAGACTTATATGTGGCAACAACTTCATCATCTTTTTTAAAAATTTAAGAAAAAATTATTATGACTATCACAAAAAGAAAGGAAGTAAACATGACATTAAAGTCTTACTGTGTTGTCTTCAAACTCGTCCTGACGTCTTCCAGCGGATTTTGAAGTCACTGATCCCCTTGCTTTTCATCTTTGCCTCCAGCTAGGAAGCATTCACAAAAATCTGTTTTTCATAATAATTACTAATTGCTTCATCATAACTACTAACACTGTTACTGTTACTATACATAAAATTTAAGATGAATAAGTTTTACCTTCCACGCCATGCCCTCTCACAGTGATAGACTTCACGAAGGTACATATGACACAATATCCCATTAAAATTTCTCTTTCTCACCTGCTTTAAGATTTGTTGTTGGATGACCGGGTCACTCATGTCAAAGTCAGTGCTGATTTTCACAACAGATCTCTTCTTAAAGTCTGAAAAATGGTTGCTGATGTGATAGCTGTTATGTTATGTAATATTTTACCATACCATTTGTTTAGCATGGTTCACTTTACTGATGAAAAATTGTTACAAGAAACATCACTATTGACAGTTTTTTAAATCATAAACTGTAATGACCACCACTGCAGCTGATGAAGCAACTGCAGCCTCAGTAACAAACATATCAGGTTTTTTGGCACATTCGGTGGCAAGTTTTTTTTTTTTGGCCTGTATCTTCCCTTTACACTTCTGACACAAGAAACAGAGGTCAGGGAGGGGGGAGGGAAATAGAACTAATGGGCAGCTGACCGTGCTTTATGGGCCAGTCGTCAGCCTATTTTTTAAACAATTGTATAAATAAGTAATTTTTAAATTACATCAGCCCCATTTGGCCTGGTATGCCAGATTACCAGTCCACCCCTGTGTACCTGAAACAGGGTTAGGTTTTGCTGTTGTTTTTTGTTGTCATGCCTTTTGCTCTTTCAACATGAGATGCCCAATGAATAAAGGGAAATGCTCAGTTCCCATAGGCAGACCACCCTGTGGCATAAACATTTTTTGGTTTAACTGGGAAACATTTCATTCTTCATGATGTGTGCAGCTTACCAAGCACATACACCTGTACTTCACAAAGTGTCAAATTCTTCTGTAGTCCAGGAAGAACAACATGGACAAAGCGACCTTCCATTATTCCACACTGGTAGTTGTATTTGCTCTGTCCCGTTGCAATGGAGATGATGGCACACCTGAAATATAAGAAAGCGATAATCAAAGGCTGATAAGTACTAGTACTTCTACAGCAAGTAAGTACTCTTTTCTTCCTGCACCTTTGGTTGCTGGTGTCATTCTTGAGACCGATGCAGATCTCAGCACCGTCCAGCTCCTGTGAGCAGCAGTCGCTGATGCTGGTGACAGACACAGCTGTTATTTTGTAGATACTCCTCAAGTCCAGTTGCCACCAGGGGTTGTCTTGCAGTGGAACTGTAGCACAGGTGCTTTGTGGATCCTTCCCACTGTCTTCATCAATGGCCATTTGTGGAGCTGTTGCTGCAGAAGCTGGTTCTCCAGACTGTGTGGCTACTCCTCTCAGTGCCACATTGGCTGACAGGCGTGTCATGAAGCCAGTTATGAAATACGTATGAGTAAGAACCAGTTACAAATTAATTTGGAGAAACAGCACTTACTGAAGACTAAAGTACAGTTCAACAAGGCAAAGTGTTGAGAAATTTCACTGGATAACTTAAAACATCAAATATTCATTAGGATACATCCTCTCAGGGTCATGAATGTGTGTGCAAAACCAACTGAACATGCAATTTAAAATACAGAAACTTGAGGGTTATCAATTGAATAAATGTATAAGCTGTGCTCAGGGCCGGTCCTGACAGTGTTGGGTTGGAGCCCTAGGCAAGTATTTATATTGGCAACCCCCCCTATTGGAAATACCACATGCCCGAACAGTTCTGCAGGCAAACACATGAAAAGCCAAGTCAATAATCGTCCAGACAATAAAGGCTAAATTATGAAACCAAACCTAACCAGGTATTTGGGAATGTTCCCCTCAGAAATTATGTACTGTATCAAACAGAGATTGTTTTCCTTCATTATACTTAATTCATGGGGAGCATTGTTTGTAGAAATGCAAAAGCATAGTTTTTATTTGAACACTGGAGGGGACCGATTTTAAGTGGGGTGTCTCGGGGGACCTCTCCCTTAAAATTTTGAGCATTAAACATTTAATGTCCTGAAACACAAAATTCACGCCACAGGTGAAAATTCAAAATATAAAAAAAATGAATAGAATTTAATGCAGTAAGGCTCTCAGGCATTCTGTAGTTATTGCCTTTAAATATGTTTTCTCCTGTAGATCAACTTTTCTCATTCAATAAAATCCCTGCTGAGTCAGCACACATTATTTAGTCTTCCCTCCTCTTTTCTTTGAAAATTCAGCAGCTCAGACAAACTGCAGCTCACATTCCCACCTCAGTTAATACACTTTGATATTGCAAAACTACCAGCTACGTTACTACTCTGTCACAGTCTGGCTGCGACTCAGCCGATCAAAGCGCGAGTTGGCCGCACTTTGTTACTATCATGGCGTACGCTGGTGTCGCATCAGCTGGGCTGAGTTGATTCGTGCCAAGTTGAAAACTGTCTCTTCCGATGCCCCCTGCCATTTTGCACCCATAGGCAACCGCCTATGTCGCCCATGCCCTTAGCCGGCCCTAATCAGATTAAAGTGTCAAAACATTATTATTTGAATCTTGAAAATCCTACACTGATGACAGATTAATTTTGTGGAGACTTGATAAAGATTTGAAATTTGGAAAATAGCTGTGTTGTGTTCAAGGGATTTATGAATGACATGTTTGTGAAGCTTGTTATGTGTCCTGTACTGTACTTTGCTTCACTTTCACTTTTTCACAAATGTATGTATAACTGTGTTGTATGTTTTTCTAATGGACCCTGAGTCTGACAATAAAGTTGAAGTGAACTGAACTGAACAAATATTACTCTGATTGCATACATATAAAAAAAATAGATATGTTTTGATCTCCAAAAAAACTTATCTTGCATATGCTGAAAACTTCAGCAGGAAGTTAAACGTGGAGAGACCTTATTGAATGGAGTTGTTTTGTAAATCTAATTATCAATAACACTAAAAATAAATTTGTTTAAACTATGTTCACGCAGGAAGCACCACATAATTGAATTAACTATAGATGTCATTGCTCAGTGTTGCATTACTTCCAGTAAGGGTTGCAGTGGCGTACACTTCAACCTCACAAAACTGAAGTAGCTTTCCTACGCCACGGAAGAAAACGTTGACATAACGTCCTTCCATCTGGTTGCAGTTGAAGACCATGTTAATTTCTTTGGTCACAGTGATGACTCCACATCTGATGGGCAAAGAGACAGAAAAACAAAGCTATTGATTAACCTGCACAAAATGGTAGTTACAACAGATTTGTCTGCATGTATACATTTTTTAAAAATAACATGAAGAAGCAGGATATATGTTACTATGAGGTTAATAAGGTGCAGCTGAATGCAACAGCTCAGCCAAAATATTATATTTGAATTATATTCAGTTTTAGAGATAAATCATCCATTATATACTGTATTATATAGTACATATACTATGTTTATTAGCTGAATATCAGAACATTTCTAGAAATATAATAAAAGTATTAGTATTCAAAAAGTATTAATTATAATTAATGAATAAGTGGCAACACCCTGGAATCAGGGACCAGTAACTAAATATGAACCAAATAAGAAAGTGCTGGATGGGTGCCAAACAGAGAGGGGTGAATTTGTACACTGGCCTTGGTTACCAACTTACTGAAATGTTATACCCAAATAATCACAGGCAACAACTTCTTAAAATTATAATAGGATTTATTTAACTCTATCAATGATCAACAACTCTGGCAAGTAAATCACTATTAACTATCCTAAGCAAAAATTAAATAAAGCCAACAAAGCAAAGCATACAAGACAGGCATGTGTGTGAGAGACAAAGCAGGGGGAGAGACAGAGAGGAGGGGGGTCAATGTGGCCACGTGAGTGGTTCGCGGACCGGGCTCAGAATGGGCTCAAAGCCGGCAGATTTTGGAATCAAAATGGCGGTTTAAAGCCATGTGATTCAGACGCACTCTGATGCTAGACTGCTGTGGGTCACATGTCAGGTTCTGATCGTTTTCTCTCATTTTGATGCCAACCAACCGCACTTGTCCAGTCCGAATGACATTCCAATGTCGTTGCTGTAGATCCTGGTAGTGTGGATCAGTGAATTGATCTCTCGCTCATTTCTAGCACACAGCTTGATGTCATTCATGTAGAGGAGGTGACTGATGGTTTTTCCATTTCGGAACCGGTATCCATAGCCAGTCTTTGTGATGATCTGGCTGAGGGGGTTCAGGCCTATGCAGAACAGCAGCGGGGATAGTGCATCACTTTGGTATGTGCCGCACTTGATGGTGACTTGGGCAATTGGAAATTGAGTTGGCTTCCAGACTTGTTTTTCACAGCCCTATTGAGTTCTTGATGAAGGTTATTAGTGTCCTGTGCTTCTTGTACATTTCCTTGGCTCCCCTGGTATTACTGCCAATTCCCTTCTGGGCCCTGTCCATGTATTGAGCCATGTGCCTACTCATTTTAGCCGCTATGATGCAGGAGCTTCCATGTTGTGCAGAGGCAGGTTATTGGCTGGTGGTTGGATGGGATTGTTCCCTTCTGGGGATCCTTCATGACCAGGACTGTCTGTCCTTGGGTTAACCATTGTGGATGGGTCCCATCCATCAGCAGTTGGTTCGTGTTGCCAGGCATTCATGGAGCGCGGTAAGTTTCTTCAGCCAGTAGGTGTGGATCATGTCAGGGCCTGGTGCTGTCCAGCTCTTCATACCTGCCACTCTTTCTTGGATGTCTGCCATTGTAATAGCTACTGGATCTTGTTCAGGGAGATTGCTTTATTCTCCTGGCCTCTGCTTTTCACATGCTCTTTGTGGCTCATGGTGTTCATCTTCTAGCCAAGCATCTCTAGGCTACTGAAACCCGGTACTGATAGGGAATCGGTTCCTATATGACCGGTACCTACGGGACAGAATGCACATTATGGCACCTCATTTCGATGCCACTTTTTTTCCTTTGGTGCACTGAAACAGACATAAGGAGCGTCATCACCATTTACTGCAGTACAAATGTAGCGTCCCTTCAATCTCAGGTCAGTGATGCTTGTGTTAAGCAAGTATGTGCTGTAAGGGCTTGTTGACTGCAGCCTTAAATGGTGATTGGGACTTGTTGTGACCCAATGGGTCCTGGGTCCCCCTTGCCGTAGCAAGCAGAATTGGTTGTGGAACTGGGGCTTTACAGAATGATGATGGAGAATAATCAAAAAGTGAGTTTGTGAGTTAAGGCAAAATAAACGAAATAGCCCCTGCAAACTGAAAATATCCAACATGAAACAATGTGAAAGAAGTTTAACCTATTTTATCACCTGGGATTGTTGTTGCCATTGTTCTCCACTGAGTTACCAATAAGGATTTCAGCTCCCTGTATGTCAGAAGTGCAGCAATCTGATCTTCGGATGACTTTAATATATGAGATGTTGTACGGACCCCGCATGTCCAACCTCCACCAGGGGTTGTTCTCCAACCGAGTGGCAGTGCAGCTCCCATGCAGATAGTCTGAAAAAGGTTTGCCATCAATTGCCAACTGTGGCTTACGGTTGGAGTCATACGATGAAGACTGAACAGCCACTCCACCCAGAGCAACATTAGCTGGAGAGTTGACACAATTAAAATTATAGAATTGATAATTTCATACATATTTGCAGTGCAAAATATCAAAAACATCTACATAGGAAAGACATTGATAACAAGCTTGAACATGCTGTAAAATTAAAGGCAGAAAATAAAATACAAATATGAACATTATAAGAGTTTTAAGAATTAGATATTAGAACATTTCATTTTTAACATCTTCTATGCTTTTTTTGTTGGGCAAAACTACATTTAATGCTTTTCAAGACTTTTCAAGACCTGCAGATATTTTGAATAACTGTTCAAGGCTCAGACAGGTTAAATTATTTCACCAAAAAGAATAACATAAATAAACAGAAGTATAGCAGAACTTTTTTTTCTTCTTCCCCCCATTAATCATCTCAGCACCGGTCAGGTTTGTCTTGTGACCCTTTGAAGAGGGCCCAATCCTTAGGTGAAGAACTTGAAGAACATAAACTATCTAACTGTATAAAGTAGGTAAAACTAGCTCCACCTCAACCAGCTACAATGATAAAATGCTGCTTACACATCGATGCATCAGTATTGACAATCTAATATTGTCATATTTAATAATAAATGACTGACAGGATGTTTTACTGCAGAATCAGTACTTTTAATTTTGATTTTAAGCACATTAATAAT
The DNA here is from genome assembly GCF_014851395.1 of Micropterus salmoides. NCBI lineage: Eukaryota > Metazoa > Chordata > Actinopteri > Centrarchiformes > Centrarchidae > Micropterus > Micropterus salmoides. The sequence goes on from NW_024041150.1 coordinate 31,402,992, forward strand.
ACTTTTGTACTTTTCTTACCTGCTTGGTGAGTAATCATTGAACGGAAAAGTATGGACCCTGTAAAAAAGTTTACAGAAATTCAAGTGAGCGTGCAGACTATGTCAGTTCTTACATCTTGTAGTCAGCTTCCTTGTGGCTTCAGAATGTGTGAGAAAATCGAATATATTAATTTAGGAAAAATTAAATGAAGTCATGTTCTTCTTCAACATATATGATTTAATCTATATCTATTATAAGGAATTAAATTATTAAATCTTAACTTTTTAACTTCAAAGCTTAATATATTTACACAACACATGTATATCATTGTTTTACTAACCCCCAATAAAAATTAATTTCCAACTCCACTCCATGATCTATATTTAATTACATTTAACACCAAGCATGTTTTAAAACTTTTTTATAAAAAATTAGCTTTAACACAAAATGTGTGCTTATGGTGGCAAGACTGCAGTGTCAAAATAGTTTAAGATGCTGGTGTTTCTCATTTTTCCCATTATGTGCATTTGAATTGATTTGCATACACTTAAATGCAAAAATTTGGCAATGCCTACTGAGTAACTCAGATCAAGTCCAATGATACAGACACAAGA
>NW_024041150.1:31404085-31422164 GCF_014851395.1 Micropterus salmoides
AAAGTTCATGAATATATTTTTGTACATACAAAATGATAAAGTAATTAAATGTCTTGAGGGTAGGAAGTGAATTTAAAAAAATATTGAAACATACACTGCAATGTTATGTATGTGTAGGACATGTGGTACCAAACCAGTGATATTGTCCTTCAAATTATCTTGCAAAACAATATCATAATATGAAAACACTGTAATTAGTTGGTTTATTACAATTACTCCCACACCAACAACTACTACTTTACCACAAGGTAAAGCACCACTGTGTGGAATTTATTAAAATTTAGAGTATGTGTTGGTACATCATGATTATTCTTTATTCACAGGCAGAGATGGGGCCCAGCACACAAAGATTCTCGTGGAAACACCTATGATGTGGGCCGATGCACAGCTCTACTGCAGGGAGTACCACACAGACCTGCTCAGTGTGAGGAACCAGGCTGAGAACCAGGAAATCCAGATCATGGTGCCGACAGGAAAGCTGGCATGGATCGGCCTGTTTGGAGACTCTTGGAAGTGGTCTGATGGGAGTATCTCCACATTCAGATACCAGGGTCTGAAACCCCAACAACGTAGGAGAGGGTCCGAACTGTGCTTACATTGACAGAAAATGGAGCGTAAGATCCTGCAACACCAAATCTAGTTTCTTTGCCAATGTAAGTGTTTACGAGTTTATGCTTTAAATTACTCCTTAAGCAAAACATGAATTAGTTGATTTACAAAAAGTTTCAAGTAAAATTTCAAAACCTTTGCTTATTGAAACTTCCAATGTGAGGATTTACTGCTTTTCTGTGTTTTGCATCGTTATTAAGTAAATGCTTTTGGTTGGTTGAAAAATGTAATTGACATTTTTCAATGTAAGTTCTTTTTGTAAACTAAATTATTTAGTTAATTGAAAAAAATATTGCTAACAGTTAAAATCATAAGTAGTTGCAGCTCTACTGCAAATTTAAAAAGTTTATTAGAAAGTATTTTTTTTCTTTCAGTACCAGTCTATTATTCTTTGTTATTCTTTTGTTGCTGCTTACCCAGAATTCATGCTTGATGAAAAATATGATTTTCTAGAGTAAATTAACATATTTGAAAGTAAAACCACTTTTTTACCCTTGTGAAATGGATTAAATTTGCCAGGCATTCAGCATTTTACTGTTCACATTTTCGAAAAATGTATTTAATTTTTTCAAAGTGCATTGAAATGAACCTGAACCTGCTTGGGGGATGGAAAATTATTCCTAAAACTCAGTTTATGATTAAAAAAATGTCATCAATAAACTGAACCATGCTAAAAAATGGTATGGTAAAATATTACATAACATAACAGCTATCACATCAGCAACCATTTTCAGACTTTAAGAAGAGATCTGTCGTGAAGATCAGCACTGACTTTGACATGAGTGACCCGGTCATCCAACAACAAATCTTAAAGCAGGTGAGAAAGAGAAATTTTAATGGGATATTGTGTCATATGTACCTTCGTAAAGTCTATCACTGTGAAAGGGCATGGCGTGGAAGGTAAAACTTCTTCATCATAACATTTTATGTATAGGAATTCCAAATTCTGATATTAGACCCCTGTAACAGTGTTAGTAGTTATGATGAAGCAATTAGTAATTAATAGTTTGTAAGAGCCATATCTATTAATATCCAAGTTGCTCATTATTAAAGTTATTAGAAATGTAAAGACAGATTTTTTTGAATGCTTCCTAGCTGGAGGCAAAGATGAAAAGCAAGGGGATCAGTGACTTCAAAATCCGCTGGAAGACGTCAGGACGAGTTTCACGCAAGACTGAAGACAACACAGTAAGACTTTAATGTCATGTTTACTTCCTTTCTTTTTGTTATAGTAATTTTTTCTACACTTTTTAAAAAGATAATAAAATTAGTGAAAACAAAGTCAAGGCAATGGCTAACATAATCATATTTTCATCTTTATAGCAAATCCAGTTTGGACCAAATAAGTACACACAAGTCAAAACAAAGGAGGTACTGTAAACTAATTTCTGAATTTTAATATAATTTAGAATTTAAATTTCTAGTTTTCTTGGTCTTTGTCTTGATTTAAAAACATTATACTTAATGTTTGTGAAGTTGGTGTCCTTGTTTCATGTGCTGTTTTCTCACTTTTTCTCTTTACTTTTTCACCTTTTTTTTTAAAGTGCTTTGTAACTTTTACTATATGAGAAGTTCTGCATGATTAGAGTTTGTTTATTTACTGACCAGGTTAAAGCCAGAACACTGGCCCACTGTTTCTGTTGTTTCTGCTGACTTGATACCAAGTCATATTCAATTTATTTGACTTGTGCAAGTTTTGGCATAGCAGTAAAAGATGTAAAGGGAAATATGTTCATAAGCAGGGAAGTGTAAAAGTACACACATACATACTCACTGTGTATTTAATGTATTTTCCATGTAAATATACAATGTAGGAATATATCTAATAATAATTCACCTTATTATCTTGTGGTGTTGTTCCCAATCTTTCGATTGACATAATAACACAACCATGTGTTAGTCTTTGACTCTCAGTACCACCAACAATATGGTCAAAGGCTCAAAAGGTGTATTCTGTGCTTTTCTACATGTTTACCTGTAGAGGGAGTCAGACTATAGAGTGTGTGTGCTGTCTTTTCTCCAACAGGTGTGTGACAGGAGGGAGCTGAATCAAGAGTCCTGCCACTCTGACTGGGCTGAAGCTGAACAATGTGGACCAGTGGACTGTGTGTACTGGATGGTAAAAACAGGAAAGCTGATAAAGATGAAAATGTATTTGTAAATAAACGCTGTTTTTTACCCCCTTCTTTTTAATTTACTCACTGTAACTGTATACAAGGTTTCTTTAAAGTAAAGTAAACTCTGGCTGTGTGCTAACATTTCATTTTTAACTGAGCCACATTAATCTTACTCAGTCAATTATGACTAAATTAAGGAAGGTTGAAGCTGTCATTTTTTGCATTCAAAGAAATTGTGTGAGAAAACAAATCTTTCCGCTAAAGGTCCACTATGGAAGCAGCAGCTGATGCACATAAAATGAATACTTATGTTGTACATTATGGAAAACAGGCTAATTTACTTCTTGCTGAGAGTCAGAATATGATTCTTTCACTCTCCTGTTTGTACAATAATTAAGAAGCTGTAGCCAGCAGCCAGTTAGCTTAGCTCTGTCTGGTAACGCACAGCATTTTTTGACTATTTGACTTGGAAATATTTCTGAAAAGATGCATTTTAAGGTTTAAAATATGTATTGGTTTGCTTATGAAAATGTTATAATACTGAGTGTAAATAAAAATGAAACTACAAATGTACACACAACAATTATAATTGTTTGCTGTGTCTCATCTCACTTCTTAGGACAAATTGCTTGCATTATTATTATTAGTAGTAGTTTCAAACCACTGTGTGTGATACCAGTTTTTGTTCAACTTGTCTATGTTTTACATTGATTGCTGTAAATCCTGCATTGAAAAACTGCTATACAAATATTATCATCATTATTACTATATTTAATTCTTGGAAATGTCAGTAGTGTGAGGGTAGGATAGCATAAGTGTACACAATTATTAACAGCAATAAAGCAATACACAAACACTGATTTTGAGGGTTTACTGTCAGATATAATTTGATTAAAAAATCTAAATATCAGGTGGGGAGATTTGTCATTTCGATGCTCTGCCTCTCCTTATCACATAAATCTTCCATCCCAGCTTGTGTGGAGGTGAGTTGTGATCAACGAAAGACTTAGCTACCTGTGCCTCGAGTTTACTGCTATTAGCCAAAAGACAAAATATAGTCAACTAGTATCTGGCTAACATGCATAATGAGCTACTAGCTAATGTAATAAGTTGGCTAAAGTTCAGCTTAGGCAATATCATGGCCATACAGGCTGTACATGTACATACTTGTACCTAATGGAGACACTACAGGTGAGTACAGTAAAATGTAGCCTATGTCATCACAATCGACACATTGATATGGAAATTAGGTTAACTAATTAAAATGCGCAAATTTGAAGAACTTACGCAGTTAATTACTGACATGTTACGTTCAAATATGCAAATTAAATTTACATTTAGCTGATGCTTTTATCCAAAGTGTCTTACAATTGCTATACATGTCGGAGGTCGCACGCCTCTGGAGCAACTAGGGGTTCAGTGTCTTGCTCAGGGACACATGGTGGATGTCTCACAGTGGGAATTGAACCCAGGTCTCCCACACCAAAGGCAAGCATCTTATCCATGCGCCATCACTGTAAAGCTGTCAGTCCAAAAGGTGTTGACAGGTCTTTAAATATATGGACTAACACTTCAGAACAACTAAAGTTAATATTTTCTGATGTCACAACCCAAAAAGATTGGGAACCACTGGTTTTGTCTTGTGGTGATATGTACATTGTATTTTACTATCCTATCATGTTTCTCCAATCACTCTTTTTTCACTGATCATAACCTGTATTGAGGTGATATTGATACATTTTCCAGGCCACAAGACAAAAAGTTTCACAACCACTGCTTACTAACACATTAGCATCACCGACAACAGAATTGACTTTCATCCTGTTATTGTGCAAGAGTAGATATTTACCTTAAATTTCCATACAATTTCCCTTCCTGCAAACCACTATATGAGGAGGATGTACTGTTTGCATGCATGTCCCTCTATTTTGAAAGTATGTCATTTTAAAGCCATCTAAAGGAACCTTTTGTGGAAAAAGTGTTTCTTACTGTTAATCTCATGCATGACCCCTGCTTGCTTTGCAGAAGAAAGATCTGAAATTCACTTTTGCTGCTGTTTCCCTGTATGTCTCCTTAGGTCAGCAGGATGACATGACAACATATGTTTATTACTCAAGAGGAACAAGCTTGGTGGACAGTTAAAAGCTTTGCAGAAGTAACCACACTGACATAGCAATGAGGTGATTAATTCAGAGATAGATGACAGTTTAGTCAGGAACCAGGAAATGTGGATCGGTCTGTTCAATGATGCCTGGATGTGGTCGGATGGACAAGAAACATCCTTCAGGTACTGGCTGAGCGGCATGAGCGGCACACAGAATTTGGGAAACTGTGCTTCTGTTGCAGTGTCTCAGCATGGATGCTGGGTTGAAGCTCCTTGTAACAAGAAGTCCACGTTTGTCTCTAAGGGCGGTGAGTTACTGAATTCCTTGTATATGCCACCAATTTATTAGACTTTAGCAGTGAGGAAATAGGTGAGTTAAGCCCACACTCACTATATGATCGTGCACCTTAGAGACTTTGCCATGGATTGAACGGATTCAGAGGACAACACCAGAGATAAGGAATTTTTTGTGATTTTAATTTCAGGGAATTTTTCTGACTTTTGTTCTCTTTCATCTAGGATTTTTTTTCTCGGTTTATTAACCCCCACCCTGGCTCTGTATTTTTTTGGACACGTAAAATAGTCAATCTAAATATGTGAATACACTTGGGATAATTCAAGTGTAGCCTACACACGGGCTACATCTAAGAAACTGTCCCGTTAATTACTTAAGATCTCCCTAAAATCACTGAAGCTGCTGGGCTCGCTGAATGAAAATAATGCTGTGTTAAGAATAACTTCACTTCAGCTGCAACCGCAGTGGAACAAGTCAGGATGATCTTAAAATATGTATCTAGTGCATGCATTAATATCCTACTTCTCATCATTGACACTGAGTTCAGATGTGGTGTGTAGTCCATGTTTACAGGGTAACCTCGAGTTAATCACAAACAAAACCTGCAGTTTTGGAGCAGTTTAGAGATGCAGCGTAAATTGCCATGGCAACAGACCTTGGTAAACACCTATCCACCTTTCGTAGTACGGGTTAATCAGGAAGATACACACCAGACGTCATGAAGTTACTCCTGAAGTTACCTGGATAAACCAGTTACCTCACGTCGTAGTACAGGCCAGTGCTCTCCAGTACAATAAGAGAACTATTGAAAAGCGATGTAAATAAGCACTACCTTTCTTAAAGCGGCTATAATAAATAATTTTATATTAACAATGGATCATATAACCATTTTAATGAGAAAGAAGAATTATCACCCAACTTTGTAGTGTGCTCTGTGGATCTTTATAGTGTCTTTCAGGTTCACTCCCACTGCTCTCATCAGCGTCTAGCAGGCAGCAGTTTTAGGCAAAAAAACAAATAATCCTGATACTCAGCACCAAACAAAAGACAGAAAAAGTTAGTGACTAGCGTGGTGGAGCATTTGGCAGCTAAAGAGTCAGATATTTCCCTCAGGAGTTGGTGTGAGGGCATTCCCACAATGGTACCGTTTTCTACGAGAATGTGACTTTGTGTGTGTGTGAGCAAGTCTGATAGCTGTTTCAAATGTATCAGAAATGTTGATGAAAAATTTGATGTTTTAGGGGCAGTAGGAAGCACTTCCTATGATGCACTGAGCTCCTCTCTCCTCTACTTTCTCTCCCTCTGTATGCAACCTCATCCCATTATTGCATGTTACTAACACAACTCCTCCCCTTTCCAGTAGTCTTGTGCTTTCTCGTCCCTCTCCTCTCTCCTCCTTTCACTTCCTGCAGGTTTTCTGGCTCTGGAGCTGTGGAGTCTGGATCTGTGGCTGCGGGTCACCTGCTGCCCCCATGTTCCTGCTCAACACCCTCTGCTGCAACGACTATTGTTACTAGTCCTATTATTATTATTGTTATTATAATAATTAACATTACGACTGTTACCATTAACACTACTATAAATATCTGTACGATTTTTCATCTAGTCTATAGCAAAATCACCTTTACTGTCTGTACCTCTGTGTGTGTATATTGTGCAGGATGCCTCCCTCTCTCTCTCCTTCCATCCCTCTCTTTTTCTCTTTGTTCCTCTCCTGCCCTCTCTCTCTCTCTCTCTCTCTCTCTCTCTCTCTCCTTCACCCCAACCGGTCGAGGCAGATGGCCGCCCACCCTGAGCCATGGTTCTGCTCGAGGTTTCTGCCTCTTAAAAGGAAGTTTTTCCTTGCCTCTGTCGCCTAGTGCTGCTCTTGGTGGGAACTGTTGGGCTTCTGTAAATAACATCACAGAGTACGGTCTAGACCTGCTCTTTTATGAAAAGCGCTGTGAGATAACTGTTGTTGTGATTTGGCGCTATATAAATAAAATTGAATTGAATTGAAAAATTGAATTGAAATTGAACTTTAAATGTGATAAGTGAGACTTTTGTTCCTGAGACTACAAGAATTGTCACTTTAACACTTTGTACATTAAATGTCAAACTAGGGAGTGTTTAAAAAATCTGGTGTTAACTGTACGTATTTTTGTTATGTAAATACTGTTTTTCACTCTCACCAGGTGGTCGAGGCTGGGGATTTGGAAATGTCACCATGAGCAGTAGGTGTTCAACCCTTCCTTCTCCTTGGCTCAGGAAGAGGAGAAGTTAGGAAGATATTAGGAAGATAGTGTTTTTTCCATTTTGTCTTTCTTCAGTCACTGGGGTTTGGGTTTGGGAGAGAGTCTTCAGGTCAGGGTACAGTGTTTGTTCCCTCCTCTGTATGTCAGCTTCTTTCTGGATTTGGTCAGCCAGGGAAACAGTACTTGTGTGAAGGAGTTGTCTCTGACATTAAGGCCCCATCTACACTACTCCGTTTTATCATGCATTCATACCAAATCAACCCGGTCTCACTCCCAAGTCGTCACATATGGACGCTTGGTCAAGAGCCATAATCGTCAGTTTGTGACGCACTAGGGATCCCTTTGACGTCATAGTTCGATGTATTGAGGGAAGCCCTGTTGTGTCAGTTTCTGATGGTAAAGGCAAGTATGATATTTAAGAGAAAAGACGAAGTAAGGAGGTGATTGGGGTGGATAGAGGGCCAGAACCCAGACCTTGAAGCAGGAGAACAGGGTTTGTGTCCCGTGCGAAACAAAACATTAAATGTTTTTATTTAGGCGAGTGAGGTAAATTGACATTAACGTTAGTTAACTTAAGTCTTAATTGACATACATAGCTATTTTAACCCAAACCATGATCTTTTCCTAACCTTAACCAAGTAGTTTTGTTGCCTAAACCCAACCAAGTACTTTCTGTGCCTAAACCTAACGAAACTGCAACGTTTCACGACTTTAATAATGCGCGTTTCAACATGGCAATGTATCGAAACGTTACGTTTTATCTTGAAAGTGTAACCGGATATTGCATATTTATTGTTGCTAAGCGTTTGCTAACTTGACTGTGGGTCCCTAAACGTCAATATTTGATGCAAAAGGGCTACCCAAGTCTTTAAAAAGCGACGACAAAGGGCCTTGACCATGCGTCAGACATTTGACGAGTAGGGAGTGAGACTGTGTTGACCAAATGCGAATTTAATCCATTCAACGCTCTCCTCGCGGGAGTTTTGTCGCTGGACAACTGCCAAGTGTTCACACACAACGCGATAATGTGAATAAACACAACTCACCATTACGACAGCTATATGATCCCAAACTAAACATTTTGCTGTGATTAAATAGCAATAAACGGATCAAACTTGTTAAACATATGAATTCATATTAGGGTCACTACTCAGTTGATGTATAAAATTTGGTAATGATTGCTCAATGTGGGTGTGGCTTAAATTGTAAATTGCTAGACATTTTTCATTCCAAACTTCCAAAAATGTAAGAAAATCACCTGTACGTCCTAGAGAGCTGAAATTTTTTCAGCACATCCACTGATATGTTTGCCTCACTGCAACCTATGGTCAGTTCAGAAGTCAGTCACTCTAAATTTTTCAGAATGCTAAATCATTGAAGAAAGACTTGGAGAAAGACTGGAGATATAGATGTTAAAACAAAATCAACACAGACATTCTCTAGATGGCCGATATCAAGGGTTTTTTGATCGGTCAAACAGTGAGTCTGCAGTGATCTTTTTTCTTTTTTGCTCAGTTTTGGATCAAATGCCATCAAAATAATTGTTAACACACCCAAATCCAGCAGAATGATGCATGAATTTTCACGCAGCATTTTAAGTGTAAACTGACAAAACTCTCCAGGTCTGGCACATGCAACATTACTACCTCAACTTGTGAGAAGGTGTGTTGAAATAACCTGTCACTAGTGGCTCAGTCAGTAAGTCACCTACTCTATATTTTATTTGGATCCCAAGACACTTTCTTCTTAATTTTCGCTGCTTAAAAGTGTTTGTCCAGCTTAAACTTTAAACCTTGGAAACACAAAATGTCGCAGGTGGTTTGAGCATTTCACCCAGTAGTCAGGTACATTTAATGACACTCAAGGTGATGCTGTAAAAATCTAATTTGCATTTCCCCAATTATTTCAAAGTGCAAATTCTTTGATCACTTTAATCGTCATCTGCATCTGCTCTTCTTCTCTGCAAATGTCAAATGTTGTGTTTTTCACGACTTGCTTGGATCCCAATCATTGCCGCTCGTGGCTATATTTTTAAAAATGGAGTTTTAAAACAAATATGATCTCCGTCCACACCAGAGTTTTAGCTACGTATCAGAACTGTTCTCCATCCTCTGTTGTAAACATGAAGCAGATTGTTTGTTCTGTAGTTACAGTAGATTTGGTGAAAGAATATAGTAGCCTACTACAGATGAAGACCCGCACCAGACATTTTTTTGTCATGGACCAATAACGAGTTGGGACTGTTACTGAATGAACAAGGGAGTTAAAAGCGTCTGTGGTGGCAGAGAACAGACTGGGAGTCATCGCAAAGTAAATGACACAAAAAACACAATCACTCTGATCTTCCCATATTGTATATGGTTAGATCTTATCAAGCACACAATAAGTCTGGTAAACTTCCACCAGATGACCTGTATGATCACATCCCGAGCAGTTCACTCTTCTGTAGCCTATATGCAGTTCATAAAATCTCATACATACACCCACTTTCATTTTTTCCTATTCTTAGTGGGGCATAATGTTTGGAACAAACACTTTTAAAACCACAAAAACCTCTTAAATCCTCTATAGGACTTTACATGAAAACATCTTTAATTTATTTCTAGGCATGTGTTACTTAGCATAACAGAACTACTCATAGTATATACGTATATTCATATGTATATATATATATTTAATATTACTTAAGATAGGACCGTTTTATAGCAGCAGAGAGACAAAGAGAGAATAACATGCAAACAACAGCCACAGGTCTGAGGCCGCTGCAGCAAGGGCTCACCCTTGTTTCATAAACACGCAGGTCTTTTTTCTTTTTGTTTCCAGAATCACTCAGGATTTGCAAATAGGCTGTTACTTTATTTATTTATTTTTTTAGTCTAATACGCTCTTCGGGATTTACATGAGACTGGTTATCACCACACCCGATCTATCTTCAAATACCCTGAAGGATTGACAATTAAGGTTTATTTATAGTTCTACAAAACCCCACTTGGGAGAACTTTTTCTGGAATGATGTCTGACCGAAACTACCAGAAACATCTGACTACCACGAAGGTTTTACGTCGAATTCTGATAAACATTTCCCACATACTCTATCAATCTAGGCTTTTTTTTCCAATTGCAAGAAATGATTCAAAACACCGTATTCATTATTTTAAGTCAATTGGAGCGTCCAGCCGGTCACCACACAGTCAGGACCCGGTCCAAAAGTCAGGCGGTTTCCCTTTCACTTGGACTTTCACTACCAGTAATGTTACCTGTAGTTTGGACCTAAGAGTTGATCAGTGGAGCATCCAATCCTGCCAACTATGCCAAATGTGAAAGAAATTTTCTTCCCAAAGAAGGACAGAGTCAAAGATGTGATGAATCAGTTATTTATACGTAAATAAGCCAAAGTGGACTTAATGGAAGACACCACTGTTGAAAGCAAATTATAAAAAAGCAAGAATGCAAATTGGAAAAATGCCACAAAGCTTCTGGGAGAATGTCCTTTGGACAGATGAGACAAAACTAGAGCTGTTTGCTCCAGTCAGCTCTATTTCTCGCAGACCCAAAAATGAAGCATATAAAGAAAAGAACACTGTACCTACTGAAGGTAGGAGGAGGCTTGGCTATGTTTTGGGACTGCTTTGCTGCATCTGGCACAGGGTGTCTTGAATCTGTAAAGGGTACAATGAAATCTTAAGACTATCAAGTCATTCTGGAGAGAAATGTTCTGCCCAGTGTGAGGAATCTTGGTCTCAGTCGCAGGTCATGGGTCTTGCAACAGCTTAAAACACCCAAGAATGGCTAAGAGCAAAACATTGGACTATTCTGAAGTGGTCCTCTATGAGCCCTGATCTAAATCCTTTTGAACATCTGTGGAAGGAGCTGAAACATGTAGTCTGGAGAAGGTACCCTTCCAACCTCAAAAGCAAGTTGAGGACCCAAATGCAGGGCACAAACAGGTTCAGCTTCAGTTCTCTGGGTTTATTTTAAACAAAACTCAAAAATTCAAAAAACCAACAGAACAATCTGATATCAAACAACCAAACAGGGAGAGGTAACTAAGCCAGACAGGCAGAAACAACAAAGACAGGACTAGAACTATAAGACAGGACTAACAGAACAGAAGACTGCACACAAGACGTCAGCAACAAAACACAAGACAAGAATCAAACAGGAACTGGACTCAGAACACAGAACGAATAAAGCAGACAAAAAAACAAAAAATACAGACAGTATCATGACAGTGATGGGGACAAAATCATCCATTTCAAAATGTGATGGGGACATGTCCCCAGCGCCCCAGTGTAAATGACACCTATGGTACCAACAATTTTGTCCACGTTGTACATCTGAAACGTGAAAAGGGGCCCCAAGTACACACTGCTTTTTGTAAGAGGTCACAAACCAAAAAGGTTGGAAAGCACTGACATTAAGAACATGTCTATCACATTTTTCTTTATGTAATTTCTTAATCTGAAAAGCAACTACAGCAATGCAAGTAACTAAACTTTCAGACAAATGTAGTGGAGTAGCTGCATGATAATACACTTCTTTGCTGTGTGATTTGTGCAAAAGAATCATAGTTTCAGCAATAAACACCACAATGTGGCATAATAAACATCTATTAGAAATCACTGCACACACATGACTTTGTGAGCTGGGGTTTGTTGTTGTCAAAGTGCCAGCCCATTAGTTTGCTTCAAAGTTTTTCAACATGCACATTCAAATTTGGTTAATTGAATGGAAAACCAAATGTGAGCTTCCAAGCAGAAAAGTCAGCATGAATGACATCAATCGTTGAAAATCCTCCTCACAGTAGAGAAACAAATCAAGAACGTCTTGTCAGCTGTCACCCCGGCTGACAACCAAATCAATGACATGCACATTTTAATAGATAACATCTATTCTAAGACAGACAGACCAGTACACGCACACAGGACATGAAATAAGTAGTATTGTAATATTCAATCACTGAAGACAGAACATTAACAATTCAAAAGGATTCTTCATAACTGAGAGCAGAAAAGAACATATTAAATATAGTCATATTTCATGATATATTTAAAATTTCACTGCAATTCTTTAGGATTTGTTACTGATTTTTTTTTGTTGGTACTTTATGATGCAAATAAAATATTATACAGACTTTTGCACCACATCAAATATGATAAGCAAACTAACAAAACTATTATGAACTGTGTCCCAGTTCCATACTACACAGTATACAGTTTACTGTAGTATTCTGGTTTTGCAGTTAGTAAACAAGAAATCAATATGCTTTACCATTTTATAGCCTATCATTAAATTATGCAACATGGGGGTTGTGCAAAGGCAGTAAAACTGTGATTTAAACGGATACTTCACTTTAATGCTTAACAGTTTTTTGCATTGCATTGTGGAAGAAGATTGTACATCATTTTACTACATTTAGTGATTTGCAGACTCAAGTTTTAAGTATACTCATTATGATGTAGCTCATGTTTTGTAGCTGTACGTATGAGTTTCTCCACCTTATTTTTTAACTTTGCATCAGACTCGACACTACTGCTGACCCCGAGGTCAAAGCTATCATTGTATTTTGTTGAGCACACTTGATCCCAGTCACTGAGCAGGTGTCAGGTGTTGTTTCTCATGCATGTTATGATGTAAATGTGTTTTGCATTTATCCGTATACAAATCAATTCAAATGCACATCACATAAAAGATTAAGATCACAGGCAAGTTGAGATTTTTTGTTAACTTAAGTCTTGCCATCGTTTTGCCTTTAAGCTTATGTTTTATGAAGAGGTTTAAAAGCATTCTTTGTGCTACACACAATTAAATATAGATCATGGAGTGGAGTTGGACAATCCTTTTTATTGGGGGTAAGTGATACAAAGACATTCATGTGTTTAAATAAGTGGATTTTTGTTTGAACTTGAACTAAAAACACTATTCAAAGTGCAATAAAAAAGATCGGAGATAATTTCATTCCTTTATAGCTCATTAATAGATTAAATCCTGTATGGTCAAGAAGAACATGACTTTCTTTAATTTTCCCATATCATTTATTTTATTTTCTCACATTGTGATACATTCTGAAACTAAAATGTATTTATTAAGCCACAAGGAAACAAACCATAAAAATGTAAGAACTGACACAGGCTGCATGCTCATTTGAGTTTCGTATCAATGCAGGGTCAATCCTTCTCACTTTAAGGATTACTCACCAGGCAGGTAAGAAAAGTACAAAAATATTATTAATGTGCTTAAAATATCCAAGTAAATGTACTGATTGTGCTGTAAAACATCCTGTCAGACATTTATTACTGTATAATATATAGTGTTTAAGCAACATTGTTCTTGCTGTTTGAGGTGGAACAAGTTTTAACTACTTTATACAGCTAAGTAGTTTAGTTTATCCTAGTTCCTAACCTACTGATCGGGCCCCCTTCAAAGGGTCACAAGATAAGTCTGACTCTGATTTGTTATCGTACTTCCATACTTCGGCTGGTATGAGTGTGGATAAGTTAGCTAACGGAGATAAAGGATGATGAACAATTAAAGAACAATCTTTGATAGACTCAGTAAGCTACATAGTCTTTTTGTTTTAAAGGGAGAAAATACATATTATAATATGTATTTTCTCCCTTTAATTTTAAAGCATGTTTAATCTTCTTATCAAGTGCTTTTCTGTGTAGATGTTTTATATTTTGCACTGCAAACATGCATTTGATTATTGACACTATAATCACTTCACTGTGCCTACTTTCCAGCTAATGTGGCTCTGGGTGGAGTGGCTGCTCAGTCATCAGTGGGTGACTCGACACGTCTGCCATACTTGGTGATTGATGGCAAACCTTTTTCAAACTATTTTAATGGAAGCTGTGTTTGCACTTATTGGGAAAACAACCCCTGGTGGAGACTGGACATGCGGGGTCCGTACAACATCTCATATATTGAAGTGATCCCAAGATCAGATTGCTGCATTTATGATCAACAGGGGGCTGAAATCCTCATTGGTAACTCACTGGAGAACAATGGCAACAACAATCCCAGGTGATGTAATGGTTTAAACTTGATTTCATGTTGTGTTCATGTTGGATATTTTCAGTTTGGGAGGGGCTATTTCATTCGTAAATGAATGATTGCCTATATGCAAAAAAATACACAAAGTACGAGATAATTAATAAGTAAAGTAAAATTATATTATTTAAAAATAAGCCTATTGCACCTTAAACCAAACACAGTATTGTAGGTATAGTATAGACACCATATGTGGTGTAGTATAATAGAGGAGCGCATATGAGATATTGGATTACGTTTAATCTATTAAAATGTATATGCAGTATGATTCATTACTATTAATATAATATATAAATTATATATACTTACTATACTTAACTATATTAATAGTATAATACAGTACATAATGAATCGTTTAGCACTTTATATAATATAATTAAAACGTCACATTATGGCTGAGCTCTGAACTCATATTACCGAATATCCACCGTCTTTATGTCATTATTTAAATAAAAGGCTGCATACGGATAAATCTTCGTTAACTAGCATTTTTTGAAAGGTAGGAATCGTCATCCTACTGTCAATCAATAGCTTTGTTTTTCTGTCTTTTTGCCCATCAGATGTGGAGTCATCACTGTGATCAATGAAATTAAATATGTCTTTAACTGCGACCAGATGGAAGGACGTTACGTCAATGTTTTCATCCGTGGTGTAGGAAGGCGACTTCAGCTTTGTGAGGTCAAAGTGTACGCCACTACAACCCTTACAGGAAGTAATGCAGCACTGAGCAATGGCCTCTAAATAGTTGGTTCAATTATGCCATGATTTCTGTGTGAACATAATGAAGAAGAAATTGACACAATATTGTTTAGTGTTATTGATATAGATTTACAAAAGAACTTAATTGAAGATTAAGGTCTGTCCACGTTCAGCCTTCTGCTGAATTTAGAAGCTATTTTGTGCTCAGATATTAATAGTGTCCATGCTGAGGGCTAAGCAATTCTTTGGAGTTCAAAATGTGTCTATATGCATTTATTTTTCGAAACACTAACAATCAGAGCAATATTTGTAAAAAGTTATATATTTCAAACAATATGACACACAGGGAAGCAAAGGACAGATAACAAGCTTGACTAACATACTGTAAGCGTTCTATCCACATGCAAGGTAAAAACTACCAAGAAAAAAAAATAAGTTGCAGGCATCATAACCTGACCACAAAAACATATAATATACTGCCACAAAACAAAGATATGAACAAACAAACAAAGAAGTCACTCAACACAGAAACTACAGCTATTATTCCAAAATTCAAATCTTTATCAAATCTTCACAAAATTATTCTGTCATCATTCTATGATTTTCATGATTCAAAATAATTTTATTTCAACACTTTAATCTGATTTAAAGTGAATGCAGAGCACAGCTTATATAATTATTCAATTGATAACCCTGAAGATCCTTTACTTTAAATTGCATGTTAGGTGAGAAATTGTTAAATGTTCTGTAAATGTTAGTTTTGCACACACATTCACGGCCCAGTGACTAGTTAAAGTTTTCACATATATGGTGAAATTTCTCAACATCTACACAATGGTTAAGTGTGTGTTTTTTGCCCTAATTTTTATCAAATGCCAATATCAGGTATAAATAAATGTTATATGTGTCTAATACTTTGGTTTATCTATCTAACACTTTGATTTGCTTTACAATAAGCAATCTGGCCTCAAAGATGTGCTGTAGAGTATTTTGTCGTGATGAAGTACTTCAGTTTTCATTAAGTGCTGTGATTCTCCATATGAATCAGTAACTGGTCCTTACTCATTCATTTTTTCGCAAATGCCTTCATGACACTCCTGTCAGCCAACGTGGCACCGAGAGGAGTAGCCACACAGTCTGGAAGACCAGCTTCTGCAGCAACAGCTCCACAAATGGCCATTGATGAAGACAGTGGGAAGGATCCACAAAGCACCTGTGCTTCAGTTCCACTGCAAGACAACCCCTGGTGGCAACTGGACTGAGGAGTATCTACAAAATAACAGCTGTGTCTGTCACCAGCATCAGCGACTGCTGCTCAGAGGAGCTGGACGGTGCTGAGATCCGCATCGGTCTCAAAAATGACACCAGCAACCAAAGGTGCAGGAAGAAAAGAGTACTTACTTGCTGTAGAAGTACTAGTACTTATCAGCCTTTGATTATCGCTTTCTTATATTTCAGGTGTGCCATCATCTCCATTGCAACGGGACAGAGCAAATACAACTACCAGTGTGGAATAATGGAAGGTCGCTTTGTCCATGTTGTTCTTCCTGGACTACAGAAGAATTTGACACTTTGTGAAGTACAGGTGTATGTGCTTGGTAAGTTTTAAACTGTTTCCCACTTAAACCAAAATATGTTTCTATCACAGGGTGTTCTGCCAATGAGAGCTGAGCATTTCACTTGTCACCGTCATGCTGAAAGAGCAAAAGATGAACCACAAAAAACAACAACAAAACCTAACCCTACAACAAAATGGACAAAGATTTTCATCTTTTTACTCGCTGACTATTTCAGGTACCTGTTGACACTGTCGAAATATACAATTAATGAGGCGATACCATTTTTTCTAGCTTTTATCTTTTTAACAGTGTGCCCTGTGAAACAGTTGGTAAGCACACATGCTGAACATCCCTTTAAGGTCTTGATTAAGGAGTAACTCAACACCCCTTTCATTCCTTACCCCCAGTGTACTACATTACTGTTGGGTGTGGTAACCAACCACAAACCAGCGATGAAACAGGCTTGAAACTCTCAAAAGGAGAGGGCAGCAAAACACAGATTTTTAGGTGGCTGTTAAGTTACTCTTTGGAAACAAGTCCTCCAACTTAAACAACAAGTTCGTATTAACCAACCTCCAAAAACGACTCATATGAGCCTATAAAATGGTGCCTCTACAGGTGCTGTTATATGAGTGTATCCTACAATAGCGGCTTACCATACCTTCGTTTTGGAAATCACGTGACCCACGTCAAATGACATAAACACGGGGAAACCGCTGCGACACAAGTGAGGTGAACCCTGCTGCTAGCAGATCGGCCGTGATCTGTACAGCTGTTGGGTTCACCGTCTACATGCATAAAACACTGAGTTAGGTTTAGGCACACACCCCTATGAAGCTAATGTAGCTAAAGCTAATTTCACCAAGCTAATGCTACGAAGCCAACGTAGCTAATGCTAAAGCTATTGCTAAAGTAGCTAATGCTACTACGTAAGTTTGCCAGTCACCTGGGTGAAGGACCCTACCCACCACCACTACTGAAATTCCACTTTCTGGCTATTTATAATACGTCACCGTCTTTGTCATGTGTTTGCATTGTACGGCCACTAGAGGTCGCTGCCACAACGAACGTTTAACATGAGTGGTAATTTTGTGTGGCTAAAAACAACCTATATGGTCATTTTTCTTTGGAGGACACCTGCTTTAAGGGTAAACATGACCTTTAAGTTTAACCACAAAAATACATAAAATGCAAATGTGCAAACCAAGATAAAAATTGTGTAACTGACTTTGCATATGTTGCAGAAAGCCTCATCAATATCAATATCAATTTTATTTATATAGCACACTTATAACAACCAAGGTTGACCAAGGTGCTTCACAGGTTAAAATACAACAACAAGAACTTACACAGTAAAAGTACAGCAATAAAACATTGTAAATACAGTATACAATATATAGTGATATTAA
>NW_024041150.1:31422664-31451362 GCF_014851395.1 Micropterus salmoides
TTCAACCTCACAAAACTGAAGTAGCTTTCCTACGCCACGGAAGAAAACGTTGACATAACGTCCTTCCATCTGGTTGCAGTTGAAGACCATGTTAATTTCTTTGGTCACAGTGATGACTCCACATCTGATGGGCAAAGAGACAGAAAAACAAAGCTATTGATTAACCTGCACAAAATGGTAGTTACTACAGATTTGTCTGCATGTATACATTTTTTAAAAATAACATGAAGAAGCAGGATATATGTTACTATGAGGTTAATAAGGTGCAGCTGAATGCAACAGCTCAGCCAAAATATTATATTTGAATTATATTCAGTTTTAGAGATAAATCATCCATTATATACTGTATTATATAGTACATATACTATGTTTATTAGCTGAATATCAGAACATTTCTAGAAATATTAATAAAAGTATTAGTATTCAAAAAGTATTAATTATAATTAATGAATAAGTGGCAACACCCTGGAATCAGGGACCAGTAACTAAATATGAACCAAATAAGAAAGTGCTGGATGGTGCCAAACAGAGAGGGGTGAATTTGTACACTGGCCTTGGTTACCAACTTACTGAAATGTTATACCCAAATAATCACAGGCAACAACTTCTTAAAATTATAATAGGATTTATTTAACTCTAGCATAGATCAATGATCAACAACTCTGGCAAGTAAATCACTATTAACTATCCTAAGCAAAAATTAAATAAAGCCAACAAAGCAAAGCATACAAGACAGGCATGTGTGTGAGAGACAAAGCAGGGGGAGAGACAGAGAGGAGGGGGGTCAATGTGGCCACGTGAGTGGTTCGCGGACCGGGCTCAGAATGGGCTCAAAGCCGGCAGATTTTGGAATCAAAATGGCGGTTTAAAGCCATGTGATTCAGACGCACTCTGATGCTAGACTGCTGTGGGTCACATGTCAGGTTCTGATCGTTTTCTCTCATTTTGATGCCAACCAACCGCACTTGTCCAGTCCGAATGACATTCCAATGTCGTTGCTGTAGATCCTGGTAGTGTGGATCAGTGAGTTGATCTCTCGCTCATTTCTAGCACACAGCTTGATGTCATTCATGTAGAGGAGGTGACTGATGGTTTTTCCATTTCGGAACCGGTATCCATAGCCAGTCTTTGTGATGATCTGGCTGAGGGGGTTCAGGCCTATGCAGAACAGCAGCGGGGATAGTGCATCACTTTGGTATGTGCCGCACTTGATGGTGACTTGGGCAATTGGAAATTGAGTTGGCTTCCAGACTTGTTTTTCACAGCCCTATTGAGTTCTTGATGAAGGTTATTAGTGTCCTGTGCTTCTTGTACATTTCCTTGGCTCCCCTGGTATTACTGCCAATTCCCTTCTGGGCCCTGTCCATGTATTGAGCCATGTGCCTACTCATTTTAGCCGCTATGATGCAGGAGCTTCCATGTTGTGCAGAGGCAGGTTATTGGCTGGTGGTTGGATGGGATTGTTCCCTTCTGGGGATCCTTCATGACCAGGACTGTCTGTCCTTGGGTTAACCATTGTGGATGGGTCCCATCCATCAGCAGTTGGTTCGTGTTGCCAGGCATTCATGGAGCGCGGTAAGTTTCTTCAGCCAGTAGGTGTGGATCATGTCAGGGCCTGGTGCTGTCCAGCTCTTCATACCTGCCACTCTTTCTTGGATGTCTGCCATTGTAATAGCTACTGGATCTTGTTCAGGGAGATTGCTTTATTCTCCTGGCCTCTGATTTTCACATGCTCTTTGTGGCTCATGGTGTTCATCTTCTAGCCAAGCATCTCTAGGCTACTGAAACCCGGTACGATAGGGAATCGGTTCCTATATGACCGGTACCTACGGGACAGAATGCACATTATGGCACCTCATTTCGATGCCACTTTTTTTCCTTTGGTGCACTGAAACAGACATAAGGAGCGTCATCACCATTTACTGCAGTACAAATGTAGCGTCCCTTCAATCTCAGGTCAGTGATGCTTGTGTTAAGCAAGTATGTGCTGTAAGGGCTTGTTGACTGCAGCCTTAAATGGTTATTGGGACTTGTTGTGACCCAATGGGTCCTGGGTCCCCCCTTGCCTTAGCAAGCAGAATTGGTTGTGGAACTGGGGCTTTACAGAATGATGATGGAGAATAATCAAAAAGTGAGTTTGTGAGTTAAGGCAAAATAAACGAAATAGCCCCTCCAAACTGAAAATATCCAACATGAACACAATGTGAAAGAAGTTTAACCTATTTTATCACCTGGGATTGTTGTTGCCATTGTTCTCCACTGAGTTACCAATAAGGATTTCAGCTCCCTGTATGTCAGAAGTGCAGCAATCTGATCTTCGGATGACTTTAATATATGAGATGTTGTACGGACCCCGCATGTCCAACCTCCACCAGGGGTTGTTCTCCAACCGAGTGGCAGTGCAGCTCCCATGCAGATAGTCTGAAAAAGGTTTGCCATCAATTGCCAACTGTGGCTTACGGTTGGAGTCATACGATGAAGACTGAACAGCCACTCCACCCAGAGCAACATTAGCTGGAGAGTTGACACAATTAAAATTATAGAATTGATCATTTCATACATATTTGCAGTGCAAAATATCAAAAACATCTACATAGGAAAGACATTGATAACAAGCTTGAACATGCTGTAAAATTAAAGGCAGAAAATAAAATACAAATATGAACATTATAAGAGTTTTAAGAATTAGATATTAGAACATTTCATTTTTAACATCTTCTATTGTTTTTTTGTTGGGCAAAACTACATTTAATGCTTTTCAAGACTTTTCAAGACCTGCAGATATTTTGAATAACTGTTCAAGGCTCAGACAGGTTAAATTATTTCACCAAAAAGAATAACATAAATAAACAGAAGTGTAGCACTTTGTTTTTCTTCTTCCCCCCATTAATCATCTCAGCACCGGTCAGG
The DNA here is from genome assembly GCF_014851395.1 of Micropterus salmoides. NCBI lineage: Eukaryota > Metazoa > Chordata > Actinopteri > Centrarchiformes > Centrarchidae > Micropterus > Micropterus salmoides. The sequence goes on from NW_024041150.1 coordinate 31,425,575, forward strand.
TTTGTCTTGTGACCCTTTGAAGAGGGCCCAATCCTTAGGTGAAGAACTTGAAGAACATAAACTATCTAACTGTATAAAGTAGGTAAAACTAGCTCCACCTCAACCAGCTACAATGATAAAATGCTGCTTACACATCGATGCATCAGTATTGACAATCTAATATTGTCATATTTAATAATAAATGACTGACAGGATGTTTTACTGCAGAATCAGTACTTTTAATTTTGATATTTTAAGCACATTAATAATACTTTTGTACTTTTCTTACCTGCTTGGTGAGTAATCATTGAACGGAAAAGTATGGACCCTGTAAATAAAGTTTACGAAATTCAAGTGAGCGTGCAGACTATGTCAGTTCTTACATCTTGTAGTCAGCTTCCTTGTGGCTTCAGAATGTGTGAGAAAATCGAATATATTAATTTAGGAAAAATTAAATGAAGTCATGTTCTTCTTCAACATATATGATTTAATCTATATCTATTATAAGGAATTAAATTATTAAATCTTAACTTTTTAACTTCAAAGCTTAATATATTTACACAACACATGTATATCATTGTTTTACTAACCCCCAATAAAAATTAATTTCCAACTCCACTCCATGATCTATATTTAATTACATTTAACACCAAGCATGTTTTAAAACTTTTTTATAAAAAAATTAGCTTTAACACAAAATGTGTGCTTATGGTGGCAAGACTGCAGTTGTCAAAATAGTTTAAGATGCTGGTGTTTCTCATTTTTCCCATTATGTGCATTTGAATTGATTTGCATACACTTAAATGCAAAAATTTGGCAATGCCTACTGAGTAACTCAGATCAAGTCCCAATGATACAGACACAAGAGCCCCTTCAAAATAAAATAGTAGCATTTATGGGGGGCAGCAGTAGTGTCAAGTCTGACGCCAATTCATTAAAAGAGTGGAGAAATTCATCCATACAGCTACAAACATAAGCTACACCATACTGAGTATATTCCAGTCAGTAGTGAAGTGGATTTATTGTTAAATTCACAGTTTGATTGGCTTTGCACAACCCACGTAGTGCATCATTTAATGTATGTTGATTTCTTGCATATATATACAGTATATATATACTGCGAGCCAAGCCTTCTCATCCAGCATCTGCGTCTGACCTCACAAATGCTCATCTAGAAAATGGTCAAAAATTCCCATGAACACACCCTTAACCTTGTGGATGGCTTTCCCAGAAGAGCTGAAGCTGTTATAGCTGGCCAACTCCATATTAAACCTTACACCCATCAGGCAGGCATCCTAAATCTTTATATATATATATATATATATATATATATATATATCATTATATGTAACTGGCAGTACTGGTTCTTTTCTTCTGAAGAATCCTTGTGGATTGGTGGATTGTAAATGTTCTGTCTTCAGTGATCAAACACTTCAAATATTGTACTGCAATAATACTTATTTCATGTTGTGTGTGTACTGGTCTGTCTGTATTAGAATATATGCTACATACTGTATTAAAATAAGTGTATCATTGATTTGGTTGACAGCCCAGGTGACAGATGACAAGTACAACGTTTGATTCTTGATTTGATTCTCTTACCTCAAATGCCCTTCATGATGACTTTTCAGCTTGGAGGCTCAAATTTGATTAACCAAATTTGAATGTGAAAGTCAAATATTTTTTAAGCAAATGAATGGGTGGGCACTTTGACAAGTGCATAACAAACACCAGCATATTGTGTTTGTCTTGAACAACAGAGAAGAGGATTATCATGCAGCTACTCCACAACATTTGTCTGATAGTTTAGTTACTTGCATTGCTGTTACTTTTCAGATTAAGAGTTTACATAAAGAAAAATATGATAAACTTCTAAATACAACTCATTGTTAATATCCGTGGTTTACAACCTTTTAGGCTTCTGACCTCTTACAAAAAGCAGCGTGTAGTTGGGGGCCTTTTTGGGGACCACATTTCAGATGTATGTGAGTTTTTCCACCAAATAGTGATTTCTACTTAAATAACCATTCACTGCCCAAAGAGGTCAAATTACACAGTATTTCACAAAGCAAAAAATATGTTACTTTATACTTGCTTGTGGCAAGCAATGGTGGAAAGTAACGAAGCACATTTACTGAAGTACTGTACTTGTAATTTTGAAGTAATTGTACCTTTCTTGAGTATTTCCATTTTATTTTACTTCCACTTCACCAGCCAATGTTGTACTTTTCATTCCACTACATCTTTTTGATATTTTTACTTACTTTGCAAATTCAGATTATTATTACAAAATGTTATCAGCTAATAAATGATGATGTATTTGTATTGATTAAGATACCTAAAATAAAACTAGCTACTTTATACTACTCCACTACATTTCAGAGGGACATATTGTAGTTTTTATCCATCACACAAATTTGGCAACTTTTCGAATTACCAATATTACAACAAAAAAGCGAAGATTAAAGAAAAGACTTTGCTTTTTCTTTTTTCCTCTCACATTAATCACCTCGCAACAGAGATGCTCACAAGTCTTTGAGCTAGAATCCAAGTCAAGTCTCAAGTCTCTTGTGGTTATAACGAATGTTGTATCACCTGCTGCGTTCAATCCAGGTTGCTTATAAAACTGCATAGCTATAAGGAATACTGTAACTATGACCTGTTTTTTATTTACAGAGCACAACATGTAATGTGAAATGCAATTATTGACGGCTTATTAAATACTGTAAGTCAACACACTCCCCAGTTTAACGTTAACAAAATAAAACCGTGACGTTGCATAATAAACAATAAACCTGTAACCTGTTTTTAACTTACAGAGCACAGCCATGTAATGTGCAGTGCAATCAATGACAGCTTAAACTACTGTAAGTCAACACATCCCCCACTATCAAACCAGTGTAACATCATAACTAAATAAAACTGTAAGGTTACATGATCAACAATAAACCTGTAACCTCTCTCTAGCCAACAGTAATAATTAACTTGAGCCTTGGGCCTTGTTGTATGAAGTTTTAAAGCCAAAGTTTATGATGGATGGCTCAGCAACTGCGGTGTTTGTTGTCCTCTCTCACGTGCGGCCGCGCACATTAGATGTGTTACGTAGGCAGGTTATAGGTAACAGAGGGAGGGAATAACGGGAAGCTTATCAGAAGTTTTCTAGAAAATAAACGTTGTTCACGAGTCCCGCACCTTGAGTCAGAGTCGAATCTGAAGTCTTTTGAGGACGAATCTCAAGTCGAGTCTCAAGTCACTGTGTGTGACTTTAGTTGTAACAAGTACGAGTCTCTAACTGGATACCCCATCTCTGCCTCGCAGCCCCTCATATTTATCTTGCGACCATTTGAAAAGGCTGGGAACTGCTGGACTAAACTTGCTAAATGAATATAAAGTATGAGCTACACCTTGGCCACCTGTAATAGTAAAATCATCATCAACCAGTGATCAATATTACCAACTTCCATCCATCGCCAACCGCTTATCCTGTCGCGGGGGGCTGGAGCCAATCCCAGCTGGCGGAGTACACCCTGGAAAGGTCGCCAGTCCATCGCAGGGCAACACACAGACAAACAGCCACTCACGCTCACACTCACGCCTAGTTTATACTGTGACAAGTAACGGACACTGACAGCGATTCATGAACTTGATCATGTACTTTTTGCTTCACTTGTCTCACTGCAACCAGGAAAGTGTTGTGACATGAAGAATCGGTGAAACGTAGTTTGTTTGAGTGCTGGACAACTTTGACACTTTCAACTTTGCAATCTGTTAATGAAGAAACAACAATATAAATTAGAGTTAAAATGAATTTATCAATTAGATTATCAACAGAAAAATAACTATTTTGACAATCGATAAATCATTTCAGACATTGGCTGTCAATCAAGTGCCAACAAATCTCTGGTTCCATCTTCTCCAGTGAGAGACTTTTATTATATATACAGTACATCATTGGAAACTGAGTTATCTTGAGGTTTTGGACTTTTTGAATAAATAAGACATTTAAGGACATCACCTTGGACCCTGGAAAGTTGTGATGTCAGTCGATAATAATTGTGGTTACGCCCCCTCCCCGTCATGCAGACTCTGTGTGGACTGGTTCCAGCTCCCAGTGAGTGAACACAGCAGCCGGACCAGAACTGACCGGACACAGCCTGCAAAAGCGATAGAGGCCAGTTTGACTTCTGGGAATACAGTACTGAGGTGGTTTTCTTGCTGGGCTTGGCTCTTGGCACCCTGGGGCTGAGTAAACCAATTGAACCGCTAGCCACAGATTCAGGCAGATAGGCCACAGTTAGGAGTTTAACAAAAAGTAAAGTTGTCCATCAAGAAGCTCTGTGTAAGTCATCTCAGAACTGGATTCCCTGTTCGGTCTTTGGGGCTGTGTTCAGTCTTCATTCATGCCGTGTTCACTGGGATGCTGATTGAAGTTTCGTAGGCCGCTCACCCTGTTCCGGTTCCCAATCAGGTGCTGCACTGCTCCATCACTCCCTGCTGAGTCCCCTGCCTCTGTCCTGGAAACCTCCAATGCTTGAGTGAAGGGGTACACCTTCATACAGTCTATGGTAAACACTAACACTACCCCTGTGCTCCGATCTCCCAGTACGGGCAGAGTAAGCTAATTTGACCAGTAGTTGCATAGCTAACTGAGCCAATAACAGCAGCTAGTTTTCAGCAACAAGTAAAGCCATCTGTCCATCAGACCCCAGAAACACTGTGCTTCAGCAGCATTATACTGACAAATCCTTACATTGGACGCTAAATTAAGACAAGTGCAGAATGAATCATCAGCTTTTTAAAATGGTTTTCCAACTGACAAACTCTTAAATATCATCAAGAATGCCTACAAAAAACATTTTTTGTCATTGATGGGCTAGATCTGCCATAGCAATGACACATCATTGATACTCTCTCGTCTTCATTTGCCTATTTGGCATTGAAGTAATCCAAAAGTAACTCAAACTAATCAGATTACATTACTTTTATTTTGTGGTACTTGGATTACATTACTGATTACATTTTTTAACAAGTAATTTGTAATTGTACCGGATTATATTTTCATTATTTAATCCTCCCAACCCTGCTTGCTCTTTCTCTTTGCCCAAAACAATTTAAAAAAACGCACAAACCCAATGGATATAGTATAAGTATATAATTACTTAACTGTAACCAAACCCTTCATGTTATGCTTAACATTATTAAAGATTAGTAATTTTTAGCCATTTAAAAATTATCTTTGTGCTACAGGTTTGTAATAACCTTCTTATTTTCATCCTGCTGTTTTTGTGATGACGGGTTAGTCAGGCTGATATTGTCAGCCATGCGCTACTGTTAATTTCTGTACTTACTAACATTGTCTGAAAGGCCAGTGGTGCTGTCACAAAAGTCAAGATATAGGGATTAGTATTAAACTTAAGCCTTGAAGAAAATGTCAGATGAGAAAAAAGTTTAAGGATTCATAAAATTCAAATAAAGACACTGTAAGTAGAAATACTGCATATAGGTAGTCCCAGAATAATGAAATGCTCTATTGAAAGTAGTATTTAGCACAAAATACACAGTAACAAATGTCCTGACAAACAAATTAGAAGCGATGTAAATACAAAAAAAAATGCAGATCCCTCTGTGTTTTGGTTGATTTGCCATCAACCAAAATTGTGAGGATGAGATAATAGAACAGGTTGTCATCCTGCAATTATTTTGTGCAATTGAAGCTGTAGTTACTACCCATAGACAAACACATGCAGATAAGAGATGTTTTACCTGTAGCAAGTGTCGAGCACCAACTCTGAGGCTGTCGGCGGTGTATAAGAGGAGCGCAGCTTCCTCTTGTTCATCCACTTCACCAACCAATCTGTGGCATCTTGCTGCCGAGTCTGCCTGTCTTTTTCCAAGAGGAGTCAGGAATCCAGTGAAATCCTTAATGATTTAACGAATAACAAAAGCGAGCTGAAGCCATTCACCATGATAAGTAAAAAATGTCTGACGAGGAGATACTGTAAAGATATTAATGTGGAGAACAAATCTCCCTCCAGACTGTACGCAACTCTACCAGTCCTTCCTGCCAGACGACCCCACCGTCTCAGCACAGATCACGGATTGTCTCTCAGCCATATCCACATGGATGAAGGCCTGCCACCTTCAACTAAACCTCTCTAAGACTGAACTCTTGGTCATCCTAGCCAAGTAATCCATTCTTCATAACATCAAACTATAAATTGGCTCCTCAACCATCACTCCAATTATGCATTTGACAGCATTAACATTAGATAATATGTTCATCCAGAGTTGGTGGGACAAAACACTTTCTGATACGACGCCTTTATCGCCAAGACAACATCATTTTCCTGTGCCATCCAAGCCACTGTTTTCTGATGTTACAATACAGTTAAAGTTTGTTTATGTTTAGGCACAAAAATAATCGTGGAAAAAAGAGAGCACCACTCCATGGTTTAACAGTTTATTTAACCTCAGAGAAAACAAATATCTGTTTACATTAAAATGCAAAAATATGACCATCAAAGACGACAAGATTTCACATAATATGACCCCATCTCTACCAAAACATGATAAAATCTTTAATATTAAATATATGGAGGCAAACGTAAAGCAGTATAGTATACTGTGGATGTGTGTATTTATTCCTATTTTCTGTTTAAAAGATGGGAAAACTACACTCAAAAAAATGATTCTTGGTTATCATAAACATGAAGCAATACTTTTAAGTAAAATGTAACTGAAATACATGCAATCAAAAGTTAATTTATTAAAAATTATTAAACACAACGTAAATATGCTTAATATAAACTGAATGTAAACAGAGTAAACTTTTAGAATGATTTTTGGCCATCATAAATATGAAGTGATATTTTATGTAAAATGTAACTAAAATACATAATATCAAAAGCGTATGTAGTTAAAATAATTAAACACACCATAAATATGCTTAATATAAACTGAAAGTAAACTAATCGAATAAACTTTACTAGCTCCAAAAGCAGGCTGCATGCATGTCCTTCTGTTGCACATGTGCATAATCTGCTCATTGCCCTGTATTCTTTTGAGTGAGCGGGAACGTTAAAGTTTTATAAGTTCAGTCGTTTTTCATTTGTTGTTTCACTGTGTAGCAATGTGTCATTTTAGAAGTACGTCAATTTAAATGTGTTATATGTTTTACAAAGACATAGTTTTTGGTAAATGCAAGTGTATGTGCAATGCTTTGTTAGCTTCAGCCGTTAGCACGAGGTTTTGGTGTGATTCACTAGTAAATAAGCAGCCGTGTGTGTTTGACTATGGGTGAAGGAGCTTGTGAATGGATTTGTGTGAAGTCAGTTTTTGCTAGTTTTGCTGTGGCTGTTTGTAGTTAGCGCCGCTTAGTTAGCCGCTCAACCGCAGCAGTATCGTGCAGATGGAGGGGGCAGAGCGGACTTCACACTTGTTGATACCTCTCTGGAACTCCGGCTTGCTGTAAAAAAAAACATCACAGGTACGGCAGTACGCCGTCTGTGGAAAAAGACAGACAGACTTCTATTAACGGACACACTGTGACCCACACTGTACATCTACTGCCAGACTGACAACTTGTTGGTTTGGGGTGAGACAGCTGAGAATGAGACAGCTGAAACCCGTGTCTTGCACACGTCTGTGCTTGGTGGTTCTTGAAGCACTGACTCCAGCTGCAGTCCACTCTTTGTGAATCTCCCCCACATTTTGAATGGGTTTTGTTTCACAATCTTCTCCAGGGTGGGGTTATCCCTATTGCTTGTGCATTTTTTTTCTACCACATCTTTTCCTTCCCTTTGCCTCTCTAGTAATGTGCTTGGACACAGAGCTCTGTGAACAGCCAGCCTCTTTAGCAATGACCTTTTTGTGTCTTGCCCTCCTTGTGCTATAAGTGTTTTTCGTCTTTTGGACAGCTGTCAAGTCAGCAGTCTTCCCCATGATTGTGTAGCCTACAGAACTAGACTGAGAGACCATTTAAAGGCCTTTGCAGGTGTTTTGAGTTAATTAGCTGATTAGAGTGTGACACCAGGTGTCTTCAATATTGAACCTTTCCACAATATTCTAATTTTCTGAGATTCTGATTTTGGGATTTTCATTAGTTGTCAGATATAATCATCAAAATTAAAAAGAATGAACACTTGAAATATATCAGTCTGAGTGGAATGAATGTATACATTATACAAGTTTCACTTTTTGAATGGAATTACTGAAATAAATCAACTTTTTGATGATATTCTAATTATATGACCAGCACCTGTATTTCCTTTGGTTGTGCCATGCTTTTTGGCCTGATCTACACACTCAACCTGAAGTATCTTCCAGAAGGTTTTGATGAACTTGGATGGCAACAAATTGTCCCCAAAGGTGCAAATATTAAAGATTAAGATGCGTCAGTGAGCTCACAAGAACAGTGCTGGATAGTTGAGCTTGGCTTGCTCATTGTTGTTGCTGTGCTTGGGGAATTTTTTGTTTTTATGTAACTGTTGATGTTGGAATTGTTCAAACTGATATTGGATACTCATATTTTAAACGCTTTGAGTATTGTATTGAAAAAAGGCTCTTTGAATGGCAAACAATTTTTTAAAAGATTATTTTAAAATTAATTTTAAGTTACTGAATACAGTAGAAATACTTATTCTGGTGGAAAACCTTTAATTTTTAATTTCTTTAGCCTTTATACTACCGTCAGGTTTACTGGAAAACCTTGTGCACTTTGCCATTAGACGATTTTTTTGAAATCTGTCAATAAAATTTTCCATTTATAGTTCTTGAATGTGTTGCTTTGTGATTTATTACAGGAAATATAATAACTAATTTGAAATGCATTATGTACATATAATACATATATGAACATAATGTTTATGTAGAAGTTTCCCTAAACTTTATATTTAGTACTTGAATAAACACGTAAGATTTATGTAGAAATTCCCTTAAACCTCATATGTAGTAATTGAATAAAGACATAATGCTTATTTATAGGTTTATATTAATTTAATCAAATCTGACAAAGTTATGTCATTTATTCAAACTGACTTAACATGATAGAAAAACATTGCATTACATGTCACCTTTTACATTGAACTTACGTAATAATATTAGATGAAAAATTTACATGTAATTAAAATACTTAAAGTCAATGTTTTAGGGATAATTAGTTTTTTGAGTGTACACATTTTGAATTAAAAAAGATTAATAAAACATCCACACTTTAAGAGAAAGAAAATATCACAACAACCTCAGAGAATAACAAACAGTCACTGTGATCTGGCATCTAGTGATCATTCAGTGATTCAGAAAAAGGAGACAGAAAAACTTGTTATTGGCCACATCCTCAGTAATCTTGTGGTACTGTGCAACTAAATACAGTGTGGCCACTTTTCCCAGAAAGCCTTTCAATAAACCCAAAGAAGATATATATAGTGCAAACTTATCCAAAAGTATTACATCACCAAGTGAGTGAATGAATAAAACATCTGACACCAGTGAGCAGAGTGGGTTTCAACACTTAGAACAGATGAAATTAAACTTGTTATTATCCGGCTTTTTGAACCACTGATGTTGTCCTCCTCTGTCCATGGCTCCAGACATGCCACAGTCATCAGTCTTTTCCCCCTGTGCCCAGTTTGTATAGCTGACAACATCATTGCTGACCCAGAACCAGAAATCCAGAGTGCAGGTGTAGCTCAGTCCCAGCCAGACGAAATCAGTTGAGGCGTTCTTGGCTCTCTCTTGGACCCATCTCTGCTGGTGACGGTTAGTGATGGAGACCAGGTCACTGTAGTTCTCTCTGCAGTAATATGAGGCCTCCTCCCAGGTCTTACTTTCTTTGATCAGGATCACTTTATCTGTCATGGAAGAAACTGAGACAAACACAGGATCATACCAGCAGCTTTGTTCAGTTAGTTGTTGGGAACACTGGGATCCAATATGGATCTTCAATACTGAAATAAAATGTTTCAGGTTTAAGTGACTGCTTGTGTGTTTGGGGCTAATGACAAATATCTTTAAATATGTTAAGAACTTCTTAAGTAAGTGACATTTTATTTTAAAGGAAGCCATGTCATGCTCAATAATAAATAAAATGATCAATTAACCAATACTTTTAAAAGAAAGTAAAAAAAATAAACAGATGTAGCTTGTGTACATCATCCTGGACACAGTCCAGATGAAAAAGACTGTGTTTCAACAAAATTAAAATAAAGTATAAATACTGTAGATTCAGACGGATTTTCCAACTGATTCCAGTTCAGCTCCTATAAGAGAAAACAGTTGAGACAGACGTTTGCAAAACTCACCGTCATAGCAGAAGAAGGGTTTTGTTTCAATGCAGTCATCAGAGCTCCATTTTCCAGATCCATTTAACTCAGTCATGGCACATTTATTATCTGGCTGATTCAGATCCCAGTTTCTGAAAGAGAAACTGCTCCCATCTGACCACGTCCAGGAGTCTCTGAACAGGCCGATCCACACCCACATATCTTTGTTTACAGACTGGATGTCTACAGCGAGTTTTTGTGACATGTCTTGAAACTGCTTTAGTCCACTGACCAGGTCTGTGTAACGCTCCCTACAGTATTCTTGAGCCGCTGGCCACTTCTTCATTTCTTTAATCAGATGGTATTTGTCTGTTGCATTATTTTCTGTGGAGTAAACAGGCAAACTTGCATGACCTTATAGTGTACATGTACGTCTTTTGAGCAAATACATATTTGCCATGCTAGTAGCGTCATGGCTCCGTGGATGGTAATGTTGGTTGAGACTGAAATATCTCAAAAACAATGAAATGGATGGCCTTGAAATTTTGTGCAGGCATTTATGGTCATCACAGGATATATTGCAATAACTTTCATGATCCTCTGACTCTTCATCTTGCTCCATCATCAGCTCAACTTTTTTTCATCAGTTCAGTATTTTGGTTTACGACTAAAAACATGTAAAACTAATGACATTCCTTTCATCCTAAGCTGTGCTTTGTGTTTAATGCTAATTATTAAATCTAACATGCTAAACTTAGATGGTAAACATGGTGAACATTATATCTGCTTATTATCAGCATGTAGTCAGCGTGCTGACTTTAGCGTGTAGCCCATAGCACTGTAGTGCCTACAGCTTCTCAGAGCCACTCTTATTGTTGTAAGTAAATGAAGAGATGAGATATATCACATCTGAAGATAATGTTATATGATCAAATATTAAATTTAGACAGTAGGGATAACACATATTCTCACCATCATAACAGATGAAATAACTCTCATGTCCACAAGACCCATCTCTCCAATTGCTATTCTTCTGTAATAACACACAGTTCTCTACTCCTCCAATATCATTCGGTTCTCCCGAGTTCCAATTTGTCTCGCTTTCTTTGAACTCCACTCCTGGCATAGACCAGTGCCACGTCCTGTTGGATTGTGTTTGGTTGTACAGCCCAATCCAGGCTTCTCCTTGCTGCACTGTAGTGTCACTGAGTCTCTTCATGTCTGTCATGTTAGACACTGTGGCCAGGTCAATATAATTCTCTCTGCAATACTTCTGGGCTTCATCCCAGGTCTTCTTCTCTCCAACAAAGTGATACTCATAGAGATGACATGCGAAGAAGGACCACTGACCTAAAAACAAAGGACATACTGTAGTGACTGAGCTGACAGCAAAAAATCAAAATCCTGATTCACACCTACTACTTACTGTCACAACTCTGGACGTTTATCCAGCTTTTCCCTGCCCCCTGCCTCTTCCCCCTTGTATATGTGTGTTTGCATGTGTTGTAGGCACGGCTAACCTCTCCAGACACCTGGTTCAACTCCACATCTGACTTCAATCAGCTCATCAACCCTCAGGTCAAATACTCCTGCCACTTGTCACCAGATTGTCTCTGTGGTTCAGTGACTCGGTCTTGGACGATACTAATTCAGAGAACCTGCTCACTTAAACCTCTCCCTCCGTGTCTGTGTCTGCTTCAGGGTCCAGTTTTGTGATTTTACTTTTAATTTGATGAAAGAGTGAGCTGTTCAAATGTTAAACGAATGCATATTAGGTTGGTCAAATAATGTTTAGCTAAATAAATGGTATATGATCCACTTACCCATCAGAATGAGCAGAAACAGACTCCACTGCATCTTTGCTCTGTTAGAGGAAACTGATATTTTAGTGTGCAGAGAACCAAACACAATGACTTTACCAAATTGGGTCAGTTTAAAGAAAATACATGTGAACACTTAACTGTATGTCCAGATAAAATTAGGGCTGGGCATGTTAACGTGTTATTATTTTATTATTATTAGTTTGAAAGTCCGTTGCTCACTGGGTCTGAATACACATACAGTCAAACCATCGGTCACAGAACAGACTGTTTCTGCTGCTCCCTGATAAAAGATACCTGATGCTGATACCTGTTCAGAAAAAAAAACATGAAAACTGGACTCTGATGGTAACTTGTTTTGACAAGGTAGATAAAAGGTAATGACCTGGCAGTGGAAAAGCTTTGGTTTAATATTTGATTTGATTACATAAATGTTTAAGTTGAGATTTACAAGAAATATTTTATTGCTACTGTGTGAAGGGAATACTGCTGGTAAAATGCACATTATTTGATTAAAGTGTTATTGTCACATGTTATTACACTTTTGTGTATATAGCAGTACATTTAAATTAAAATTGCGCAATACACTACTTTAGAATTCATTATTTTCAAATAAATAAATCCTTTGGCAACCTGTCCATTCGCCTGGTGTTAGCTGGGATTGGCTCCAGCCTCCCGCGACCCTGTATGCAGGATAAGCGGTTGATGATGGATGGATGGATAAATCCTTTGTCTCTGAACAGCAGTTTGATAAGGAAGCAGAATAGAGGCAACTATGCAAACTGAGTTCAGATTCAGATTCATTCATTATTGTCCTCAGTGGAGGAAAGTTGTTTTCACAGTCTGTACAAAGAGCACCTTCAACATGAATACGACACACAAAATACCCATAGTACACATATGCAAATAATGTAAACATCATTAACTTGTCAGTGCAGTACAAAACTTTTTCAAAAGCGTGCCTTTTTGTAGAGCAGCTGTCTGTATCTACGGCCAGGTGGGAGAAGGGTGAAGCATGAGTTGAGAGGGTGGCTGGGATTTTGTACTATGGTAGTTTCTCTGCGAGCAGGGCAGGATTAATGAGGGCTGGCAGGTTGGGAGTGTGAAGACCTATTATTGTCTAAGACCTATTAATATCAGTACAAACAGTGGTTAACTGTGAAATATCTTTTTGTAGCCCATGAAAATGTCTTTCAGCAAAATATAAATAATATAACACATCGGGCTGGGCCAATAACAAAAACACCGGTACAATATAAGGCAATACAACAATTCTGGCATATTTTGTTTCTGTCTGGAGACATTTAATGTTCTGATTTTACAGGTACTGCCATAATTTCTGTTATTTTCCGTCAACCTTATAAGATACTGCTACTATTAAAGGCATTATGTATCAGGAGAGGGTGCGACAATAAATAAACCCCCAATAGAATAACACATAATTTAATTGTTCATTATACCTTATATAAGCCTAACGAAATAATTAGAATTAGTTTCTAGTGTCTACACCACAAAACTCACAAAAAATAGAATTTAAAAAATCGAGTGTCTTTTGTTTTGAGTCTAGGTTTAATTGAATTTTTGCATATTTATTTTAGAATAACACATCACCTAATAAAAAAATACAGATATCTATTTATTAATTTTCACATTATTTCATTTATTTTCAAAGCATGCTGGAGACAGTAGGTAATGTTTTTCCAGACCTGAGCAGTGCTCCACCAAAAAGCCCCAAAAACCTGAACCTGAGAGGTAAAATCCAGGGCAAGAAAAAGTCCTGTAGACTCACAAAGCTGTGGGCGCACAGCTATTGAAGGATTATTGTATTTATTTGTCTTGTCCTGTTACTGTGTCCACCTTTTGTTAAAAATACTGAACATTGCACACAATTAAGGTTTTTAAGAAATCATGTTATTATAAAACTGTGAAATCTACTGCAGAGATACAATATTGTGCTTCCACCTCTGCACAAACAATAAACGATATATTAAAATTAAACAACAGCATCATAACTCACATCTTCTGAGTCCTCGCAGCAGCTTCACTCTGGTGTCTCTCCTCCTGTGCTGATGAAGACAACTGTCCAATATTGACCAGGGAGGTGCTCTCTTGTAGCCCCCTAATGTCATTTGAATAATGAAAAACACAAGTCTAAGCTGTCTTTCATAGTCAGGACAGGATCTACTGATGGCCAGAACATAATTTACATAATGTAAATTTACATCTTGAGGAAACAAAAGCACACTTCCCTGTTGACTGTCCAACAAACAGAAAGAAAGGTCTCGTTCCAAAACATCCACTAACAAGCAGAATAAATTTAAATCATGTTTTCTGCTTTGAATATACATATTTTTGCATTGTCAAAAGTTGTATTACATTTATTTTCATTTCTTGTATTCATACTCAAAAACATTGTAAACAATTGACTCATTTAAAGTTTATTTATCTTTTGATTAAAGCAAAACAGTTTTCCAGTTAAAGTCCATTTATTTGACAATGAATGGGTGTTTGGCTTCGGGTGTTCAGTATATTTGTACAAGTGTGATCCAAAGTACTAGACGTCTAAATGGCTCAGTAACTGTTCACATTGTTACTGTAAATTCTGCAATGTTTTATTGTGATTATTTGTATTATCTATGTAAATTTTACACATTTCCTAGTTTGCTAATAATAGCATGTTCACTTACATTTGTGTTTAAATACAAGGTTCATGGTGTCAAATTCAGCTTAATAAATAATATATCTACAGATACAGAACAAAGTAAACACCTTAACCAAGTAGTTTCTTCCAAACTCTTACTCTGATCTTTCCCCAGTTTAACTAACTACACTTGATTGTTAACTAAACCAAAGAACCGTCAACATATGAATCATTTTTCTAACACATATGGATATTCAAAGGTGACACAACAAACAACTTATTTTGTCATTTTGTTTCGTGGAGTAGGACACATTGTTCAACATATCAGGTGGCTGCTTCTTCACACAGCTAAAATACAGGTTCTGGTTATCAGATCTCCTAATGTTTTAAGTGTGTACACTCTCTATATTATTTTCTGAGACACAGCGTTTCAAAGTGCAGGTAACACTGTGTGTGTGCAGAGAATAAGTTTGTATTTTTTGTTCTCCTCTCAGACAGTATATTTAATGTTTACAAGTCTAGACAAAACTAGAAGAAGAGTTGTGTTATGTACAAACTGGCTAACCAAACCAAACAAACTGGTTAATCTCTTGTTAAAATGCAGAACCACTTTACATCAATAATATTATCTAAGTAAATTTTTATCAACAGTCCTCCACTGAGGAAAATGTTATTGAGCAGCCGATAAGTGCCCATGCACTTTATTTGTTGGCAATTTGTAATACGTGTCTAGGATTAAAAGACGGGGGGGGGCCCAGGGTATCCGTAACTTACACTTGCGAAATCTTTGCACTCATATCTTTTGTTACTGTATTAGAACTACACTTATGTCAACAACCAGTGAAGAAGCCACGATGTCAACAAATAAAAAGCAACAAAAAAAACTATGTTCTTCCATTTCTCCTCTGTTGAAGTTCTGTAATGTTACATGGGGTTTGGAAGCACAAAAAAAGTGGGTGCGTCCTTCTCCAAGATTTATATATATATATAAACTATATATATATATATATATATATATATATATATATATATATATATATATATATATATATATACTTAGTTTGTTTTAAAAATTTCAAACTGATTTGGATGTTTTCAAAAGCTCATAATAAACCAGCAGCAGTTTAATGTTTTTTTCCCTTACTGTACCGAAAATAAACCGAACTGTAACCCAGGTACATACCGAACCGAGATTTTGTGTACTGTTACACCCCTACTGTGTGTGTGTGTGTGTGTGTGTGTGTGTGTCTGTATGTAGTAATGTTGCTCTGCAGCTCAGCAAAGCAGTGATGAAAGGCAGCCTCCTCCAGGGTCCTAGAGCCTGACGACATAAGGGATTTAAATTATGAAGCAGAGGAAACAACCAGAAGGATTATTATGAGCCAATAAATACAAATTATATTTGTATTATTCTATTGTATCATTATTCTTGCTTTTCTTTGTTGAGTACACATCTGCACTATGAAAAAAGGAAAAAGAAAAATAGATCTAAGTCTAATGATTATTTCTCTTCTTATTATTTGGGGGGCTTAGGACCATGTTAGGGTGGCTTCAGCCCCCCTAAAATATAAGAATATTTTATCGTTTTTAAATAGCTGGCTACTTTAAATAGACCTGCGTGGAATCGCTTTCGCGAAAATGCAAACCGCTATCTGTCGTGAAAACGTTAAGCAAGAATTCCTTCAGCTAGTTCATTCAAAGCTCACACAGGCTATAAGCATCAGAGGTTGGAAGTTGACAAACAACCCCTTGATCAGTAATTAAGCATGTAGTCTTAATATCAGCAGACTGACACCTCGGCAGTTCATCATGTTATCATAACAACAGTGGATATCAGTAGACCAAAGCATGCACTTGTCACAGCAGATTTTGAATGCCTGCAGCCTCCCCTGCTGTCATAAATCTAGATAACAGTTGAATAAGGTATGCATAGTCTCAGTGCCTACTGTCAATGCTCCCACAGTGAGCTTGTTACTGCATTCATGATTACAGCACTTCTAAGTACAAAATAAGACACATCTTGGTAATGTTCAAAGATTAAGAAGTAAGTTAAGGATAATTATAAACTGCCTAATAATGATTAATGCTAATTAAGGACAATAAAATGATTAAAAATGATGAATTAAGAATGATTACTTATTAATACTGATTAAAGATAATAAAATGATTGATTACAAATGATGAATTAAGAGTGATAAATGATTACTACTAATTAAGGATACTAAAATTATCAAAAATGATGCCCTGTCCTCTCCTGATCGTGCTACTTTGACCAAAAACCTCACTTTGTGGAATAAGTACTAATACTAATAGTACAAATACTATATTTATGTATGTTTTGTAACACAGTTTTCACTAATTCTGCTTCTACATTTTAACTTTGCTGGTGTTTTTGATGATGCCTTGCTGTGCTCATTCACTCTGCTCCCAGAGCACACGTGCCTGCTTGCACACACACACACACACACACACACACACACACACACACACACACGCTACTGCCTCCAGGCAGTTAGACACAGAGAGGACCACACACACTCAGAGCTATAGAGTTTCAACATTGTGATCTTAACTTTACACTATAAAATAACACTTTAAATGATGACAATGCAATTAATGATAACAATTTTGGCTGTTATGTTGTACAATTATTCTCAACAGTACGTGTGGCTGTGACTGAGGGAGTAAATATAAATCTTTCAAATGTTGGCACACAGGAATTTGTTTTAAAACTGTCACAGCCCTCATCACACTGTTTATGTTGTAAAGTGCATTTAGCATTCTAGTCAGAAATGTAACATACTGTATGTGTTTAAAAGCAGGAGCTGGAGCTAAAAAAGCTTTTTCTATTTACAGTTAGGATTACATTTTGGTTCTGTAAATCTGTAAATGTACTTGTCACATACACATACATGTGAAACATAGTGAAATTCATCCTCTGTATTGAACCCTTCCCTGAAGGGAGCAGTGGGCAGCAACTGTACAGCGCCCAGGGACCAACACCAGATTGAAATGCAGTGACTTTTGCACAGTGCACTGACTGGAGAACCTACCTAACACGATTTTGATAGTGGGGGAGTGCACCCGGAGAAAACCCACGCAGACACGGGGAGAACATGCGAACTCCACACAGAAAGGCGGAGACAACTGGGGTTCAAACTAAAAAGTTTAGTATCATAAAATACAAATAAAAACACACCGTAAGTAGAAATACAGCAGGTTGTCCCAGGATAATCAAACGCTCTATTGTAATTAATCTTTAGCACCAAATATAGTAGGCTATGTGTCCTGAGAAACAAACTAGAAGCGATCTAAATACAAAAAAAAGAAAATGCAGGTCCATCTGTGGGCATTGAAACAAACTATTTGCCATCAACGAAAATTGTGAAGGTGAGATAATAGAACGTGTTTAACAGGTTGTCATCCTGCAATTTTTGTGCAATTGAAGCTGTAGTTACTTCAAAACATGCAGCTTCTCAGATAGGAGATGTTTGACGAGCACCAACTCAGAGGCTGTGGCCGTTGAAATGAGTATGAAAAGAGCGCACCTTCCTCTTGTTCATCCACTTCACCAACCAATCTGTGGCATCAAGTTACAGTACATAGTTTGGAACATATTCCAAATAATTACATTTACATATATTTAAATGTTTTAAATCTAAATTGAATAAAATAAATTTATATATAAATATATTTTGAAATATATTCAACAAATATATTAAATTTATTTTTGTTGGAAATATTTACAGATATTAATTGCACTTATATGTAAATAAGTGTAGTTCCTTATCTATGCAAATACAGTAATGTGTAATATCTATGTATGTTTCAATTCCTGGAATATGTTAATATATATATATGTAAATCTATTTTTAAACATATATTCAAATATTAAATTTATCCTTCTTTTTTAGTATGTCACATATATGTAGATAAGCTTAAATATGTTTCATAGAATATATTCATGTGTTTTTTCACACTTTGTGAAAAAAAATCAGTTCTCCATATATGTAAATACATTCATTTTATTTACATTTATTAATTTATAATATAACCTCCCCCCATGAACAGTTAGAGGCATTTAAAAACATTTTCCAGACAAATCAAATAGATCTAGTTGATATAAACTACATTTGCTTGCATTTGAACATTGAATGTTTTCAGAAGGTACATGGCACACTTACTACTACACATACACAAAAAATGTGTGTACCAAAAATACACAGACAGTATTGTAGCATGTCTACTTATGATTTTGACGTATGAGGATTAATACAAATATGAATTTTAATATTTAGAGAATATTAATTCATAAAGCTCTCGTTTCACGGGGCACCACCAGAGATATAATTCACCCAGAGTCTCCGGACCTCTGGGTAGCATTTTAATAATTACACAGTTATTCACTAGTGATCAGTTAGTTAATAATCGCTCAATTATCTTAAATCAATCAGTCATTATCATATGGAAGTGGAAAATTCTCGTGACAGGGACTTGGAGTTAGACAATACACACACAATTCCTGTGATTACGGTGAAATTTATTAACTAACTAAGGGTGAATATAAATGCGGGTAAATACACATCAAAGAAATAAACAATGGCTAAACAATGAGAATGTGGAGGTCTATTGTGGGGAGAATTTTATTCCTACAGGCAGCTAGTGCACTCTAGTAGTAATTAGATGATAACTCAGTTAAAATTGTCTAGGAGTTTTAAGGATTAAAGATACTGGATTAACAAACTATTGGACCCCACTGATCACAGAATGCCTTGGTTTGGTCTTACTGCTTGTAGTTTCTCCCAGCCGAGTTGCTGGTCGGCGACCTCACGCTGGCGGAGTTACGTGCGTTCTTGGTTAGGACGGCTTAAAGCCGTCGGCCGGTCGCTTTCTCTGCCAGGGAATTGCTTGCCGCGTGCCGAAGTGCAGTTGTATGGCAAGCCATTAGAGCCAAAAAACTTCACTCTTGTAGCATGTTTTGCCAACAAAAACGGCGTTTAAAACGGTGTTTTGTGTATATAAACGCCGCTTAAAACGCCGTTTTATTTTGACACGCCGTTTTGTTAACTAAACGAACGGCGTACAAAACGGCGTTTTGTAAAATGATAATGAGCTCCGCCTTGTGGATTTTACAGCCACTAAATCTGAACTGTTGTCACCCAATCAGTACAGAAGAAGAACAGACCACACTAATTCAGCACTGATCTACTTTACTGTGATCGTAGCCACCCAAAGGCAGAAAGTAACCACAGACAAGCATGAAAAACTCAACACAAAAGTCCCAGACTGATCAAGTAAATTGACTACATTTACTAAAAATATTTAGCTACTCTAGAATATAGCTTATAACATCTATTGATTGATAATTTTAGATCAAAACATGCTACAAGAGTGACGTTCTTTGGCACTAATTTTGCTCATCTCCTGGGGATTCCAGGTATGGAAGAAATTTTTCAGAGAGCTGGACTTAATCGATATGTGGGGACTGCTGTAAATGATCCTGAGTTGTTCGCTGCAAGTAGGAATCGACTGTGGAGAGCACTGAAAGACACGTTTCCCACAAATGTGCATCCTGACAATATTTTGATTGATCCATTGGGAAAAGAAGAGAATCCGAGAGCCTATGTGTCGAGAGCTCATCAGGTGTGGAGAAATATTACAGGAAATGATCCAGAGGCGACTCAAATGGAGCGGCCAATTTTGCGAGCTAAACTACAGATGGGGCTGCCCCCACCAGTAAGGAGCAAACTGGCAGAGGTGGTTGGACTTGGAAGGATGGCAATAGGAGTCTATACAGATCATATAGCCCATCAAGTGGATCTATATAGGAAAAAGGAACATGATCAGAAAGAACAGGACCAAGTGACTCTCAGGAAACTCAATCAAATACAACTGGTGGAAAATAAGAAGAAGGAGAAGAAACAGGCTTAGGTTATGCAGGATCAGTGTTTACCAAAGCAACAATCACCACCACAGCTTCAGTCAAACCAGGAACAACCGCAATTGCCCCAACCACCACTAGTGGTTCCAATTGTTTCATATCCACAGCCAGTTTATGGACAGATGCAGAATTGGAGAGGAAGAGGACGAGGAAGCTCAAGAAGAGGAGGATTTAATCCATACTTTCAGCAGTCTCCAGAAGTGTGTTACAATTGTGGACAGGTTGGTCACTTTGCCCGTGAGTGCAATACCTCAGGAGGAAATTTCAGAGGAGGAAATTTCAGAGGAGGATTCAGGGGCCAGTCAAGGTCGCTTGGAGGACTGGTGAACCCTCACAGGGGCCCGGAGCCAGGATTCTAGAGGTGCCCAGAAAATCTGAAAGGGGGGTGTCAGCTGGTAGCATCAGGGCCGGAAAGAGATCCAACAATTGAGGTGAAAGTAAATAACCGACCATTGGAAGTAATGGCGGATAGCGGAGCTGCTTTCACCTGTGTTCGGCCTGAAGATACTACACATCTTCCTATGTCCAATCAACTGATTCGGACAAGGGGGTTTGAGGGAGTGAAGCAGCTGATTCCTCTCACGGAACCAATTGAGCTCTGCTATAAAAATCAGAAAACTACAATACCCATATTGGTATCAGAACATACACCTATTGCTCTATTGGGAAGAGATGCTTTGTGTAATTGAACTGCACAATAAAATGTACACCAGATGGCTGTCTGATAGAAGTGCCAAAAGAAATGGTCCACCAACTATTGATGACAACAGAGATGGAGTCCTCTGCAGTATTTTGGATTGGAAATCTCAGTGCAGATTTGCGATTCGTCAAAATCATGATTTCAGCTAAAGGACAAAGTGCTTTAACAAGTGTAAAGAATAATACAAAAAAACAAGTATTATTCGACTGCATATTCAGAAGTAGAATTAGGGCTACCACTGTGCTACAGAGCAATGGTGGGAGTTTATTTAATGTATGACAAAGGATCATCTGTTACAATGGGTTACCCAGTGACAATTCTTACCCATCATAGTCTCAGGAATCTGCTGAACTATGGAAAGTACACATTGACTATGCCAAGGCTTAGAGACTATCATAGGCTCTTAGAGCAAGAGGATGTCACCCTGGTAAGGTGTGATACGGTACTGGTTGGTGTTTCTTTTCTTGCAGAGTATATGGGGATGTACAGATGGGGATTCAAATACTCAAACAAGGACAATATGAATGGACTCTGGACAAGGATGGTGTGGAAACGTCTGGATTGCATCGACACTACACTGGAAGTCGACACTGCTGAGGAGCTGCAGGACACCACAACGCCAACAGCAGAAACAGCTGATTAGACGTGAGTTGTAAATTTGCTACATAAGGGCTTATTCGGCAAACGTGTTTCCATCTCCCATTTAGAGCATTAAATCTTTTTCGACAAAGGCAAGAACCACCTCATGGGAGCGTAAAAACTTTTTTGCAAAATATATATATATATTTTTAATTTTGCCATCAACCTTTTCTAATGCGATACTTTAAAATGCGTATAAAAAATGTTGATGCAAACACGGCTTCTGTTGTACTTGAGTGAACCTGCAGCTGATCCGGTCTTCCCATCTGAATAAACAACGCATTCTCATCTCAATGCGTCATAACTGCAGTTTCAGCTGCCATTTAGGTTTAAAAGAGCAGTATGTCCAGACTTTAAGTCACTTACCATGATGCTGTAAGATCACATTACGAATGCAGACCTTATTACAGTGCTACATGCTCACCATCATAAATGTGTCTACGTTTCAGGCCATGATAAGGAATTCTCTGTTTGCCAGTTGGACAAGGTGGAGATTAGTATTACTGATGGATACATTTGTTATCTTACGAAAATATGTACAAGATTTCAGTTGTAATCACTTTGTGGAAGGTCATAGTTTACACTTTATGTGGTGCCTGTGTAATTGTAAATCATCTATTTTTAAATATTTTATCTATTTTACAGTATATTGTATTGTGTTTTTTTTCTGTTGTGAGGTATTGGGTTGTAATAAAGGGAATTGAATTGACACAGGTGTATTACCAGTTTAGCCTCTCTATTCCAGTGAGAAAGCCAGAGATAGAAATCAGCAATTGTTTTTTTGTATATCAAGTTATTAACAAGCAAACAATAGAATGTTGGAAATTATCTAATGTGATCAAGATGTCCAAATTTACAAAAGTGAGTTATTTGATGGCTGAACAGTCTGATTATTGACTTGACAGGTGTATACAGACAACTTCATACTGATTGAATGAGGGTATTTATTCGTAGCTAAATGCTTAATAAATTAGGATAAATAAGGTAAAGAAACAAACACGCAGATGAACTGCAGATATTGTAATTAAATTAACCTGATGTTATTGGTAATAGTGAAGTATGTGATCTGATGGTGAAACAAAATGGTAAGAAGATAAGTAACGGTAGGACACAAATTCTCTAAATAAGTATCAATATATATTTTTTTCAACATCAACTCTTTGTAACAGCAAAACCTGTTGTTCAGCCTTTTGTTTTAAAGCCCTGGCAGAGACAAGATGCTCCAGCTGACTCTCTGGCGCAGCGGGAGGTGCAGTCAAGCTGCCAGGTGGCTCCTGGAAAGTAGTAGGTCTCTGAGCCGAAGAGGTCTCCTGACTTGTCCGGCAGTCTTGTTTCAGGGCCGACAGCAGAAGTCCATACCAAGATGTTGCAGACACATTTCCAAGAAGATGTGACATTTTTTCTGTTCTTTTTTTGCGTTAGAACACAGCAAAAACTTTTCAGTTTAATACTGACACATTGAAAATCTCGCTGACAAAATAGTTCAACTAAAGAAACCAAACACACTGTGAGCTCAGAGGTGTGAGGTGCAGCATAAGCTAAAATGACAGTGCATCTCTATTTGTGACTTAGCCAAGGAGGAGAACTTTTTATGCTGACTTTAGTGATTTAAATTCAGGGTATAGGCTAGCCTATGTAAATTCACATAGTCTAAAATATTACTATGGTCAATAAATCCTGTTTCAAAACAGCAAATTAAATCCAACATAACATAATTGTAATTCTTTCACATGATCCGCTGTCAAATGATGCTTGGATGGCAGCAGTTGCTGTCAACGCTGCTTAAACATGAATGTTATTTTCATGTCATTGCCATCGCCATTGCCTCTTATTTAGCTGATGATGCACTTCTCTTTATGAACCTGGAAATCATAATAAATACAACCGAAAAAGAATCACTGAAACCTCCAGTTTCCTCAGATTAATTTTAAATAAATAAAAAATTGAGGATTTTAGACACCTATTTTGACTGTAATTACTGACCTACAGTTATATCTACCTTTAGTGTACTTAATGACAATGATATGAAATGACCCAGAAGCTACATAGCTGTTAATATTTGTACCTGCAGTTGAATCTGGATTCATGTTATAGTAGTCAGAGCTCTCCATGGAATCAACATGTATTCCTGTTACAACAATATGACAAAGAATTAAAGCTGGCTTTTACACAACACACAAAAAATCTGAATACCAATGTATATATTGCATGGTTTCATGAATTGGCGTGATCTGGCTGGCTATATTTCTTTGGCCATTTGGTCATTTATGTACATTCATTTCTGTTTGATTACCAATTTATTTTGATGCTTCATCTTTTGTGTACTAATTTTAATCACTCAGTTAAGTAAAATAATGTGCACTGCTTTGCATACTGTACCACTTCTATTGTTCCAAAGCGTCTGATTGTTTCATGGACACAAATATCACCTACAGGTCAAAGGAAAGGAAAAAATCAAATTAGTCACTTCAATTAAGTTTGAGACTGGATGAACATGAATATGTAGTAAAGAATGTACATAAGTAGTGAAAATGTAAAAGCGAGTACAAGTAAAAAGTTAATCATTTATTTTAAGATGAGCTAAGAGGGTTGTACCAACCTGTGAAACATGTATCTGTGAAAACAGATAATAACAGTTAAAATACATTACG
The DNA here is from genome assembly GCF_014851395.1 of Micropterus salmoides. NCBI lineage: Eukaryota > Metazoa > Chordata > Actinopteri > Centrarchiformes > Centrarchidae > Micropterus > Micropterus salmoides. The sequence goes on from NW_024041150.1 coordinate 31,450,205, forward strand.
TGATGTTTTGCCAACTGAACGGGATCCATGTCATGAAATCATAATTCCTTAGTCTTTAATAAGCAGTGAGTAAATTATCTAACATTAACAGTAAAAGGTCTTGGACTTTTGTACCAATACAGCAGCAGTGGCAGGGGAACAACCAGAAGATGCCAAACCAGCACAACGATCAACAGCACAGGAATGGAGAGCTGGACGCTGCAATAATAAAGAATAAGTATTGTCATGACTGAAAACAGATCAGTGATCTGAAAAAAAACATAGAACCAAAACATTATCAACAACATTATGTGACCTTTGTACTCTTTCTGATATCCTGGTAAAATACACTGAGGAAGGTGTTTGTGTTTTGTAGGCGGTAGTCTCCATTTTTATTATTGACTTCTATCATCGGGATTGGTTTCAATAAACTGTGGCAAACAATGTCTGCTAGTTAAGGATCTGAATCCTTTTGTCAATGTGATATTTCATTTTTTTTGTCTTTTTAATACATTTGCAAACATTCTAAAATCCTGGTTTGACTTTATCTTCATTGATAGTAGATTGAGGAGGGGACAATAAAAACATCTCCCAAAGATCTCTGAGGGTCTGAAAAGGTAGGCAGCTGACCAAACTGTGAGGCCTATGAGAGGGAGCACACAAACTTTCAAAAATTAAAAAGTGCATTGGACCAGAACTGTTACTGTTTGTGTACCAAAACACTGATTGACACCGTTTAAATATCTTAAGACAACAGTTAACATGTCAATTTTGGGTGCTACCACTTCAGTGGTTTCTGAGGGGGAACTCATACATCAACTCATCCAAACTCACATACAAAGGAAATAATTCCCGCTCAACCTACCTTGGTGAAATGAGGTTAAGTAATATGGATTGATTGAAACCACTGTAAGATATATGAGGGGGGAGGACGTAATTTTTCAAAAAAAACACACACTCGTAGCAAAGAACAAGCTGTTAATGTTTGTGCACCAAATACAACACAGAAGCTGACAGACAACGTCGTTTATTTCATTGTTTTGTCAAGATAGAATATGGAAATAGCAGATAGGCACCAAACCTCAGCCTTTTTGCGATGACACTTCACAGTCTTTTACAACTGCTTACAACAAAATCTTTCATGTCACATGATGGTTAAAACTTTTCACTCAGAGCAAA
>NW_024041150.1:31451862-31512084 GCF_014851395.1 Micropterus salmoides
TTTTGCTGTGGCTGTTTGTAGTTAGCGCCGCTTAGTTAGCCGCTCAACCGCAGCAGTATCGTGCAGATGGAGGGGCAGAGCGGACTTCACACTTGTTGATACCTCTCTGGAACTCCGGCTTGCTGTAAAAAAAACATCACAGGTACGGCAGTACGCCGTCTGTGGAAAAAGACAGACAGACTTCTATTAACGGACACACTGTGACCCACACTGTACATCTACTGCCAGACTGACAACTTGTTGGTTTGGGGTGAGACAGCTGAGAATGAGACAGCTGAAACCCGTGTCTTGCACACGTCTGTGCTGGTGGTTCTTGAAGCACTGACTCCAGCTGCAGTCCACTCTTTGTGAATCTCCCCCACATTTGTGAATGGGTTTTGTTTCACAATCTTCTCCAGGGTGGGGTTATCCCTATTGCTTGTGCATTTTTTTTCTACCTTCCCTTCGCCTCTCTACTAATGTGCTTGGACACAGAGCTCTGTGAACAGCCAGCCTCTTTAGCAATGACCTTTTTGTGTCTTGCCCTCCTTGTGCTATAAGTGTTTTTCGTCTTTTGGACAGCTGTCAAGTCAGCAGTCTTCCCCATGATTGTGTAGCCTACAGAACTAGACTGAGAGACCATTTAAAGGCCTTTGCAGGTGTTTTGAGTTAATTAGCTGATTAGAGTGTGACACCAGGTGTCTTCAATATTGAACCTTTCCACAATATTCTAATTTTCTGAGATTCTGATTTTGGGATTTTCATTAGTTGTCAGATATAATCATCAAAATTAAAAAGAATGAACACTTGAAATATATCAGTCTGAGTGGAATGAATGTATACATTATACAAGTTTCACTTTTTGAATGGAATTACTGAAATAAATCAACTTTTTGATGATATTCTAATTATATGACCAGCACCTGTATTTCCTTTGGTTGTGCCATGCTTTTTGGCCTGATCTACACACTCAACCTGAAGTATCTTCCAGAAGGTTTTGATGAACTTGGATGGCAACAAATTGTCCCCAAAGGTGCAAATAAAGATTAAGATGCGTCAGTGAGCTCACAAGAACAGTGCTGGATAGTTGAGCTTGGCTTGCTCATTGTTGTTGCTGTGCTTGGGGAATTTTTTGTTTTTATGTAACTGTTGATGTTGGAATTGTTCAAACTGATATTGGATACTCATATTTTAAACGCTTTGAGTATTGTATTGAAAAAAGGCTCTTTGAATGGCAAACAATTTTTTAAAAGATTATTTTAAAATTAATTTTAAGTTACTGAATACAGTAGAAATACTTATTCTGGTGGAAAACCTTTAATTTTTAATTTCTTTAGCCTTTATACTACCGTCAGGTTTACTGGAAAACCTTGTGCACTTTGCCATTAGACGATTTTTTTGAAATCTGTCAATAAAATTTTCCATTTATAGTTCTTGAATGTGTTGCTTTGTGATTTATTACAGGAAATATAATAACTAATTTGAAATGCATTATGTACATATAATACATATATGAACATAATGTTTATGTAGAAGTTTCCCTAAACTTTATTTTAGTACTTGAATAAACACGTAAGATTTATGTAGAAATTCCCTTAAACCTCATATGTAGTAATTGAATAAAGACATAATGCTTATTTATAGGTTTATATTAATTTAATCAAATCTGACAAAGTTATGTCATTTATTCAAACTGACTTAACATGATAGAAAAACATTGCATTACATGTCACCTTTTACATTGAACTTACGTAATAATATTAGATGAAAAATTTACATGTAATTAAAATACTTAAAGTCAATGTTTTAGGGATAATTAGTTTTTTGAGTGTACACATTTTGAATTAAAAAAGATTAATAAAACATCCACACTTTAAGAGAAAGAAAATATCACAACAACCTCAGAGAATAACAAACAGTCACTGTGATCTGGCATCTAGTGATCATTCAGTGATTCAGAAAAAGGAGACAGAAAAACTTGTTATTGGCCACATCCTCAGTAATCTTGTGGTACTGTGCAACTAAATACAGTGTGGCCACTTTTCCCAGAAAGCCTTTCAATAAACCCAAAGAAGATATATAGTGCAAACTTATCCAAAAGTATTACATCACCAAGTGAGTGAATGAATAAAACATCTGACACCAGTGAGCAGAGTGGGTTTCAACACTTAGAACAGATGAAATTAAACTTGTTATTATCCGGCTTTTTGAACCACTGATGTTGTCCTCCTCTGTCCATGGCTCCAGACATGCCACAGTCATCAGTCTTTTCCCCCTGTGCCCAGTTTGTATAGCTGACAACATCATTGCTGACCCAGAACCAGAAATCCAGAGTGCAGGTGTAGCGCAGTCCCAGCCAGACGAAATCAGTTGAGGCGTTCTTGGCTCTCTCTTGGACCCATCTCTGCTGGTGACGGTTAGTGATGGAGACCAGGTCACTGTAGTTCTCTCTGCAGTAATATGAGGCCTCCTCCCAGGTCTTACTTTCTTTGATCAGGATCACTTTATCTGTCATGGAAGAAACTGAGACAAACACAGGATCATACCAGCAGCTTTGTTCAGTTAGTTGTTGGGAACACTGGGATCCAATATGGATCTTCAATACTGAAATAAAATGTTTCAGGTTTAAGTGACTGCTTGTGTGTTTGGGGCTAATGACAAATATCTTTAAATATGTTAAGAACTTCTTAAGTAAGTGACATTTTATTTTAAAGGAAGCCATGTCATGCTCAATAATAATAAATGATCAATTAACCAATACTTTTAAAAGAAAGTAAAAAATAAACAGATGTAGCTTGTGTACATCATCCTGGACACAGTCCAGATGAAAAGACTGTGTTTCAACAAAATTAAAATAAAGTATAAATACTGTAGATTCAGACGGATTTTCCAACTGATTCCAGTTCAGCTCCTATAAGAGAAAACAGTTGAGACAGACGTTTGCAAAACTCACCGTCATAGCAGAAGAAGGGTTTTGTTTCATGCAGTCATCAGAGCTCCATTTTCCAGATCCATTTAACTCAGTCATGGCACATTTATTATCTGGCTGATTCAGATCCCAGTTTCTGAAAGAGAAACTGCTCCCATCTGACCACGTCCAGGAGTCTCTGAACAGGCCGATCCACACCCACATATCTTTGTTTACAGACTGGATGTCTACAGCGAGTTTTTGTGACATGTCTTGAAACTGCTTTAGTCCACTGACCAGGTCTGTGTAACGCTCCCTACAGTATTCTTGAGCCGCTGGCCACTTCTTCTTCTTTAATCAGATGGTATTTGTCTGTTGCATTATTTTCTGTGGAGTAAACAGGCAAACTTGCATGACCTTATAGTGTACATGTACGTCTTTTGAGCAAATACATATTTGCCATGCTAGTAGCGTCATGGCTCCGTGGATGGTAATGTTGGTTGAGACTGAAATCTCAAAAACAATGAAATGGATGGCCTTGAAATTTTGTGCAGGCATTTATGGTCATCACAGGATATATTGCAATAACTTTCATGATCCTCTGACTCTTCATCTTGCTCCATCATCAGCTCAACTTTTTTTCATCAGTTCAGTATTTTGGTTTACGACTAAAAACATGTAAAACTAATGACATTCCTTTCATCCTAAGCTGTGCTTTGTGTTTAATGCTAATTATTAAATCTAACATGCTAAACTTAGATGGTAAACATGGTGAACATTATATCTGCTTATTATCAGCATGTTAGTATTGATGTCAAAGTGTCAGGTGCGTGCTGACTTTAGCGTGTAGCCCATAGCACTGTAGTGCCTACAGCTTCTCAGAGCCACTCTTATTGTTGTAAGTAAATGAAGAGATGAGATATCACATCTGAAGATAATGTTATATGATCAAATATTAAATTTAGACAGTAGGGATAACACATATTCTCACCATCATAACAGATGAAATAACTCTCATGTCCACAAGACCCATCTCTCCAATTGCTATTCTTCTGTAATAACACACAGTTCTCTACTCCTCCATATCATTCGGTTCTCCCGAGTTCCAATTTGTCTCGCTTTCTTTGAACTCCACTCCTGGCATAGACCAGTGCCACGTCCTGTTGGATTGTGTTTGGTTGTACAGCCCAATCCAGGCTTCTCCTTGCTGCACTGTAGTGTCACTGAGTCTCTTCATGTCTGCCATGTTAGACACTGTGGCCAGGTCAATATAATTCTCTCTGCAATACTTCTGGGCTTCATCCAGGTCTTCTTCTCTCCAACAAAGTGATACTCATAGAGATGACATGCGAAGAAGGACCACTGACCTAAAAACAAAGGACATACTGTAGTGACTGAGCTGACAGCAAAAAATCAAATCCTGATTCACACCTACTACTTACTGTCACAACTCTGGACGTTTATCCAGCTTTTCCCTGCCCCCTGCCTCTTCCCCCTTGTATATGTGTGTTTGCATGTGTTGTAGGCACGGCTAACCTCTCCAGACACCTGGTTCAACTCCACATCTGACTTCAATCAGCTCATCAACCCTCAGGTCAAATACTCCTGCCACTTGTCACCAGATTGTCTCTGTGGTTCAGTGACTCGGTCTTGGACGATACTAATTCAGAGAACCTTCTCACTTAAACCTCTCCCTCCGTGTCTGTGTCTGCTTCAGGGTCCAGTTTTGTGATTTTACTTTTAATTTGATGAAAGAGTGAGCTGTTCAAATGTTAAACGAATGCATATTAGGTTGGTCAAATAATGTTTAGCTAAATAAATGGTATATGATCCACTTACCCATCAGAATGAGCAGAAACAGACTCCACTGCATCTTTGCTCTGTTAGAGGAAACTGATATTTTAGTGTGCAGAGAACCAAACACAATGACTTTACCAAATTGGGTCAGTTTAAAGAAAATACATGTGAACACTTAACTGTATGTCCAGATAAAATTAGGGCTGGGCATGTTAACGTGTTATTATTTTATTATTATTAGTTTGAAAGTCCGTTGCTCACTGGGTCTGAATACACATACAGTCAAACCATCGGTCACAGAACAGACTGTTTCTGCTGCTCCCTGATAAAAGATACCTGATGCTGATACCTGTTCAGAAAAAACAACATGAAAACTGGACTCTGATGGTAACTTGTTTTGACAAGGTAGATAAAAGGTAATGACCTGGCAGTGGAAAAGCTTTGGTTTAATATTTGATTTGATTACATAAATGTTTAAGTTGAGATTTACAAGAAATATTTTATTGCTACTGTGTGAAGGAATACTGCTGGTAAAATGCACATTATTTGATTAAAGTGTTATTGTCACATATTTTTACACTTTTGTGTATATAGCAGTACATTTAAATTAAAATTGCGCAATACACTACTTTAGAATTCATTATTTTCAAATAAATAAATCCTTTGGCAACCTGTCCATTCGCCTGGTGTTAGCTGGGATTGGCTCCAGCCTCCCGCGACCCTGTATGCAGGATAAGCGGTTGATGATGGATGGATGGATAAATCCTTTGTCTCTGAACAGCAGTTTGATAAGGAAGCAGAATAGAGGCAACTATGCAAACTGAGTTCAGATTCAGATTCATTCATTATTGTCCTCAGTGGAGGAAAGTTGTTTTCACAGTCTGTACAAAGAGCACCTTCAACATGAATACGACACACAAAATACCCATAGTACACATATGCAAATAATGTAAACATCATTAACTTGTCAGTGCAGTACAAAACTTTTTCAAAAGCGTGCCTTTTTGTAGAGCAGCTGTCTGTATCTACGGCCAGGTGGGAGAAGGGTGAAGCATGAGTTGAGAGGGTGGCTGGGATTTTGTACTATGGTAGTTTCTCTGCGAGCAGGGGCAGGATTAATGAGGGCTGGCAGGTTGGGAGTGTGAAGACCTATTATTGTCTAAGACCTATTAATATCAGTACAAACAGTGGTTAACTGTGAAATATCTTTTTGTAGCCCATGAAAATGTCTTTCAGTAAAATATAAATAATTCAAACAATTCTGGCATATTTTGTTTCTGTCTGGAGACATTTAATGTTCTGATTTTACAGGTACTGCCATAATTTCTGTTATTTTCCGTCAACCTTATAAGATACTGCTACAATTAAAGGCATTATGTATCAGGAGAGGGTGCGACAATAAATAAACCCCCAATAGAATAACACATAATTTAATTGTTCATTATACCTTATATAAGCCTAACGAAATAATTAGAATTAGTGTCTAGTGTCTACACCACAAAACTCACAAAAAATAGAATTTAAAAAATCGAGTGTCTTTTGTTTTGAGTCTAGGTTTAATTGAATTTTTGCATATTTATTTTAGAATAACACATCACCTAATAAAAAATACAGATATCTATTTATTAATTTTCACATTATTTCATTTATTTTCAAAGCATGCTGGAGACAGTAGGTAATGTTTTTCCAGACCTGAGTAGTGCTCCACCAAAAAGCCCCAAAAACCTGAACCTGAGAGGTAAAATCCAGGGCAAGAAAAAGTCCTGTAGACTCACAAAGCTGTGGGCGCACAGCTATTGAAGGATTATTGTATTTATTTGTCTTGTCCTGTTACTGTGTCCACCTTTTGTTAAAAATACTGAACATTGCACACAATTAGGTTTTTAAGAAATCATGTTATTATAAAACTGTGAAATCTACTGCAGAGATATAATATTGTGCTTCCACCTCTGCACAAACAATAAACGATATATTAAAATTAAACAACAGCATCATAACTCACATCTTCTGAGTCCTCGCAGCAGCTTCACTCTGGTGTCTCTCCTCATGTGCTGATGAAGACAACTGTCCAATATTGACCAGGGAGGTGCTCTCTTGTAGCCCCCTAATGTCATTTGAATAATGAAAAACACAAGTCTAAGCTGTCTTTCATAGTCAGGACAGGATCTACTGATGGCCAGAACATAATTTACATAATGTAAATTTACATCTTGAGGAAACAAAAGCACACTTCCCTGTTGACTGTCCAACAAACAGAAAGAAAGGTCTCGTTCCAAAACATCCACTAACAAGCAGAATAAATTTAAATCATGTTTTCTGCTTTGAATATACATATTTTTGCATTGTCAAAAGTTGTATTACATTTATTTTCATTTCTTGTATTCATACTCAAAAACATTGTAAACAATTGACTCATTTAAAGTTTATTTATCTTTTGATTAAAGCAAAACAGTTTTCCAGTTAAAGTCCATTTATTTGACAATGAATGGGTGTTTGGCTTCGGGTGTTCAGTATATTTGTACAAGTGTGATCCAAAGTACTAGACGTCTAAATGGCTCAGTAACTGTTCACATTGTTACTGTAAATTCTGCAATGTTTTATTGTGATTATTTGTATTATCTATGTAAATTTTACACATTTCCTAGTTTGCTAATAATAGCATGTTCACTTACATTTGTGTTTAAATACAAGGTTCATGGTGTCAAATTCAGCTTAATAAATAATATATCTACAGATACAGAACAAAGTAAACACCTTAACCAAGTAGTTTCTTCCAAACTCTTACTCTGATCTTTCCCCAGTTTAACTAACTACACTTGATTGTTAACTAAACCAAAGAACCGTCAGCATATGAATCATTTTTCTAACACATATGGATATTCAAAGGTGACACAACAAACAACTTATTTTGTCATTTTGTTTCGTGGAGTAGGACACATTGTTCAACATATCAGGTGGCTGCTTCTTCACACAGCTAAAATACAGGTTCTGGTTATCAGATCTCCTAATGTTTTAAGTGTGTACACTCTCAATATTATTTTCTGAGACACAGCGTTTCAAAGTGCAGGTAACACTGTGTGTGTGTGTGCAGAGAATAAGTTTGTATTTTTTGTTCTCCTCTCAGACAGCATATTTAATGTTTACAAGTCTAGACAAAACTAGAAGAAGAGTTGTGTTATGTACAAACTGGCTAACCAAACCAAACAAACTGGTTAATCTCTTGTTAAAATGCAGAACCACTTTACATCAATAATATTATCAGTCCTCCACTGAGGAAAATGTTATTGAGCAGCCGATAAGTGCCCATGCACTTTATTTGTTGGCAATTTGTAATACGTGTCTAGGATTAAAAGACAGGGGGGGGCCCCAGGCTATCCGTAACTTACACTTGCGAAATCTTTGCACTCACATCTTTTGTTACTGTATTAGAACTACACTTATGTCAACAACCAGTGAAGAAGCCACGATGTCAACAAATAAAAAGCAACAAAAAAAACTACGTTCTTCCATTTCTCCTCTGTTGAAGTTACTGTAATGTTACATGGGGTTTGGAAGCACAAAAAAAGTGGGTGCATCCTTCTCCAAGATTTTATAGATCTCTCACTCTCTCTCTCTCTCTCGATAGATAGATAGATAGATAGAGATATATACATAGTTTGTTTTAAAAATTTCAAACTAATTTGGATGTTTTCACAAGCTCATAATAAACCTGCAGCAGTTTAATGTTTTTTTCCCTTACTGTACCGAAAATAAACCGAACTGTGACTTCAAAACCCAGGTACATACCGAACCGAGATTTTGTGTACTGTTACACCCCTACTGTGTGTGTGTGTGTGTGTGTGTCTGTCTGTCTGTATGTAGTAACGTTGCTCTGCAGCTCAGCAGTGATGAAAGGCAGCCTCCTCCAGGGTCCTAGAGCCTGACGACATAAGGGATTTAAATTGTGAAGCAGAGGAAACAACCAGAAGGATTATTATGAGCCAATAAATACAAATTATATTTGTATTATTCTATTGTATCATTATTTTTGCTTTTCTTTGTTGAGTACACATCTGCACTATGAAAAAAGGAAAAAGAAAAATAGATCTAAATCTAATGATTATTTCTCTTCTTATTATTTGGGGGGCTTAGGACCATGTTAGGGTGGCTTCAGCCCCCCTAAAATATAAGAATATTTTATCGTTTTTAAATAGCTGGCTACTTTAAATAGACCTGCGTGGAATCGCTTTCGCGAAAATGCAAACCGCTATCTTTCGTGAAAACGTTAAGCAAGAATTCCTTCAGCAAGTTCATTTGAAGCTCACACAGGCTATAAGCATCAGAGGTTGGAAGTTGACAAACAACCCCTTGATCAGTAATTAAGCATGTAGTCTTAATATCAGGAGACTGACACCTCGGCAGTTCATCATGTTATCAAAAACAACAGTGGATATCAGTAGACCAAAGCATGCACTTGTCACAGCAGATTTTGAACGCCTGCAGCCTCCCCTGCTGTCATAAATCTAGATAACAGTTGAATAAGGTATGCATAGTCTCAGTGCCTACTGTCAATGCTCCCACAGTGAGCTTGTTACTGCATTCATGATTACAGCACTTCTAAGTACAAAATAAGACACATCTCGGTAATGTTCAAAGATTAAGAAGTAAGTTAAGGATAATTATAAACTGCCTAATAATGATTAATGCTAATTAAGGACAATAAAATGATTAAAAATGATGAATTAAGAATGATTACTTATTAATACTGATTAAAGATAATAAAATGATTGATTACAAATGATGAATTAAGAGTGATAAATGATTACTACTAATTAAGGATACTAAAATTATCAAAAATGATGCCCTGCCCTCTCCTGATCATGCTACTTTGACCAAAAACCTCACTTTGTGGAATAAGTACTAATACTAATAGTACAAATACTATATTTATGTATGTTTTGTAACACAATTTTCACTAATTCTGCTTCTACATTTTAACTTTGCTGGTGTTTTTGATGATGCCTTGCTGTGCTCATTCACTCTGCTCCCAGAGCACACGTGCCTGCTTGCACACACACACACACACACACACACACACACGCTACTGCCTCCAGGCAGTTAGACACAGAGAGGAGCACACACACTCAGAGCTACAGAGTTTCAACATTGTGATCTTAACTTTACACTATAAAATAACACTTTAAATGATGACAATGCAATTAATGATAACAATTTAGGCTGTTATGTTCTACAATTATTCTCAACAGTACGTGTGGCTGACTGAGGGAGTAAATATGAATCTTTCAAATGTTGGCACACAGGAATTTGTTTTAAAACTGTCACAGCCCTCATCACACTGTTTATGTTGTAAAGTGCATTTAGCATTCTAGTCAGAAATGTAACATACTGTATGTGTTTAAAAGCAGGAGCTGGAGCTAAAAAAGCTTTTTCTATTTACAGTTAGGATTACATATTGGTTCTGTAAATCTGTAAATGTACTTTATTTGTCACATACACATACATGTGAAACATAGCGAAATTCATCCTCTGTATTGAACCCTTCCCTGAAGGGAGCAGTGGGCAGCAACTGTACAGCGCCCAGGGACCAACTCCAGATTGAAATGCAGTGACTTTTGCACAGTGCACTGACTGGAGAACCTACCTAACACGTTTTGATAGTGGGGGAGTGCACCCGGAGAAAACCCACGCAGACACGGGGAGAACATGCGAACTCCACACAGAAAGGCGGAGACAACTGGGGTTCAAACTAAAAAGTTTAGTATCATAAAATACAAATAAAAACACACCGTAAGTAGAAATACTGCAGGTTGTCCCAGGATAATCAAACGCTCTATTGTAATTAATCTTTAGCACCAAATATAGTAGGCTATGTGTCCTGAGAAACAAAGTAGAAGCGATCTAAATACAAAAAAAAAATGCAGGTCCATCTGTGGGCATTGAAACAAACTATTTGCCATCAACGAAAATTGTGAAGGTGAGATAATAGAACGTGTTTAACAGGTTGTCATCCTGCAATTTTTGTGCAATTGAAGCTGTAGTTACTTCAAAACATGCAGCTTCTCAGATAAGAGATGTTTGTCGAGCACCAACTCTGAGGCTGTTGGCGTTGAAAGGAGTATGAAAAGAGCGCACCTTCCTCTTGTTCATCCACTTCACCAACCAATCTGTGGCATCAAGTTACAGTACATAGGTTGGAACATATTCAAAATAATTACATTTACATATATTTAAATGTTTTAAATCTAAATTGAATAAAATTAATTTATATATAAATATATTTTGAAATATATTCAACAAATATTTACATATATTAATTGCACTTATATGTAAATAAGTGTAGTTCCTTATCTATGCAAATACAGTAATGTGTAATATCTATGTATGTTTCAACTCCTGGAATGTTAATATATATATGTAAATCTATTTTTAAACATATATTCAAATATTAAATTTATGCTCCTTTTTAGTATGTCACATATATGTAGATAAGCTTAAATATGTTTCATAGAATATATTCACGTGTTTTTTCACACTTTGTGAAAAAAAATCAGTTCTCCATATATGTAAATACATTCATTTTATTTACATTTATTAATTTATAATATAACCTCCCCCCATGAACAGTTAGCAGGCATTTAAAAACATTTTCCAGACAAATCAAATAGATCCAGTTGATATAAACTACATTTGCTTGCATTTGAACATTGAATGTTTTCAGAAGGTACATGGCACACTTACTACTACACATACACAAAAAATGTGTGTACCAAAAATACACAGACAGTATTGTAGCATGTCTACTTATGATTTTGACGTATGAGGATTAATACAAATTATGAATTTTAATATTTAGAGAATATTAATTCATAAAGCTCTCGTTTCACGGGGCACCACCGGGTATATAATTCACCCAGAGTCTCCGGACCTCTGGGTAGCATTTTAATAATTACACAGTTATTCACTAGTGATCAGTTAGTTAATAATCGCTCAATTATCTTAAATCAATCAGTCAGTCTCATATCGAAGTGGAAAGAGACTTGGAGTTAGACAATACACACACAATTCCTGTGATTACGGTGAAATTTATTAACTAACTAAGGGTGAATATAAATGCGGGTAAATACACATCAAAGAAATAAACAATGGCTAAACAATGAGAATGTGGAGGTCTATTGTGGGGAGAATTTTATTCCTACCGGCAGCTAGTGAACGCAATTAGATGATAACTCAGTTAAAATTGTCTAGGAGTTTTAAGGATTAAAGATACTGGATTAACAAACTATTGGACCCCACTGATCACAGAATGCCTTGGTTTGGTCTTACTGCTTGTAGTTTCTCCCAGCCGAGTTGCTGGTCGGCGACCTCACGCTGGCGGAGTTACGTGCGTTCTCAGTTAGGACGGCTTAAAGCCGTCGGCCGGTCGCTTTCTCTGCCAGGGAATTGCTCCGGAGGTCCGTCTTGGTCGGCTTATTGAAGGAAGCTGGCAGTGGGAGTTTTTTATAACCCTGGCTCGGGTTAGAGGTTTGGTCGTCCTCTGTTACTGCTGGCGGGCCCACGTGGTTGGGTCCGGCTTCGGTGGGAGCAGTGTAAGTTAGCTCGACGAATAAAGTTTAAAAAGAACTTGGTCGTTCTTGAATCAAAATAGTGTAACTTGACGGTCTGATAACTTTTAACAAACAAAACCAAAGAAAATAAAAAGCAAGTAAGTTGCTAGAAACGAGGGAAAAGCCGAGGTCACTGCGCTTCGCGTGTGTGGCTTGAAACTAACAAAGGGCCTTCGCTGCACCGCGTCAAACTTCTTTGGGGGCGTTGCCGGTGGGAGAGGGAGCGTGGTTCCCAGAGGGCAGTCCTTTGTTCCCCTGAGGGCTTGTTTCTGGTTTCCTAAGAGACTGTCTTTTTTTTAAAAACTTTTAATATGTATATTCAAAAATCTATTTGCGCGTATTGTAATCAAATATCTTCCCACAATCAAACCTTAATTGTCAAACGGATATACCGTTCTTAGTTTTAAGCATTTGATAAAAGGGAAAACAACTGTCAGTAGTTCAACCTTAAGGTTAGCATTTCCTAGGAATCACATCAGATGAGAGGAACTTAACTAGCTTCCTGGATAATGTTGTATGTTAGACGTTCCTTAGAGAATATAAGCAAGATACACGAATGGCATCAGATTATGAACAGGTAAATACAGAGTGACATTTATACATTAAAACAGCATTTCAGAACGATGGCATGTAATACTTATTTTGTCCATTTGGAGGAGCTCTGGTTACATGAGGAGTAGATATTCAACTTTGAGCTTGTTGACAAGTGAAGTAATAGAAGCATTTACAAATCTAACCCCTTTCCAATTGCAAGAAGATTCTACTGTAACATTGTGAAATGGGAAGATGTCACTGTGTGTGAGATGGGATGTAACAATGAAACAACGCTACCTTTAGGCATATGTCAAAACAAACAACACCACCAGTTAGTAAACTTACTAATGATAGCTTTGACCTTTCATGGATCCAGGGCATCTCTTGCCTCTTCTCCAGATGTGGCCTTGGATTTTCCACCTAAATATTAAAAATAGTAATAATTTTAGGAGTATTTCAGTATTTCAGATGTGTTGGTACATTATCCTTAGTATCTGTAAATACCTCTGAGGTTCCTTCAAAGAAGTGTGTCCATGTCAAAGACACCTAGAAGGAGACATCTGACCATAGCAGTAGACGTATTAGCATATGAAGCCGCCCTCTGTGCACTTCTGTAAACAAACTCCCCTGATCCTGGATGGATTTCAACCTAATGGTACAACAATAGCACAAATTACTAACTCTGCTGCTCATCTCTCCATTCTGAATATTTTCCATTTGATCTCAGGAATTCTCAGATATCATTGGAAATCAATGCCGCTGAACTACGAGGACTGTTACTAAAATTTCCCACAATCCATAATATCAATGGGCTACTAACAATTTTCACTCACATCCTGTGTGAGCACGGTAACACAGTGGTTGGCTAGCTTTCTCTCCTCATTTGTCAAAGGACATCTACATGACAGGTGTTGTCAGAAGAACAGCATATAAGCCAGTGCATAGCGAGTGTGTGAGAAAGCGAGCGATAGAAAGTGAGCGGAGCAGATGAAAAGATTAGCAGTACGTTGTCAGTTTGGCAGTAAATATATGGTGTAGGTCACAGTGTGTCAGTTAAATGCTTCAGCTTGCTTGCTTCAGTCTGTTGTTTCCCAGCTACTGGTAAATGAAGGCGGTTAGCGCTAGCAAAAATCTCCCCTTCTTCCAGGGTTTCTGCAGGTTTTAAGACTTTTTAAGACCATTCCTAGACCTATATCACAACATCAAAAAAAGAAAACGTGCAAAGAAAATGCAGTAACAAAATTACTTGCAAAGTAAATAAATGTACTGTATTGTAATGTAACAGTACTGAACACAGTAGGGCGATTGCTTCTATTTCATATCGTCTGATCATGACTACTTGAGATCACTGATTGGCGATCTGACCGCCAGGGGGCGGAGTAGCAGCAAGCAAGTCAGTGAAATGCCAGCACGGAAGAAAAAGGCTTATTAGCTTTAAGGGAAACCCCCAGAAACATCTGTAAATGCACAGTACAGTGTTTCGCACATAAACACCGTGTAACTGTGGCGCCGCGTGGGGCTGCACGATTTGGAGAAAAGGTCATGTTGTGGACAATATTGCAATTTGCGATTCGATTATAATGGAGCACATGGTACTATGAGTCTGCTGAAATCAGTATGTTGAAAAATGCACAAAATACTGACTTTGCACTGCCACAACACTTTTTTACACAACACATGTACGGGTCTTCAGCCCAGCAGTTCAGGTGATGCTGAACGAAGGAAGCAGCATGAATTACTGATGTTGGCATTAAAGTTAAAACATGCTGATGCAGCTATTAAAGACATGCTTAAGGTCATTAATGCAGTTAGTGAAAAACATGTGTCCACATCCAAGTACTGTTTCTACAAAACCTTCGGTGAAGTCAGAAAACATTTTCAGCTTCATCCAGTTTGTAGACAGAGCTCCATTGTGATGCAGTCTGATGAGAAATTTCTAAATGTAATAACTGTGTGGAGAAACATGACTTTGTAGCAAACCTAAATTTAGTTATGCAATTTAATAAATTTATGAAAATTGATACCCAGTTATGAATATTATTATTCATAAAATCAAACCAGATTCCTCCTTAAGGGCACCACCGGAGTTGTTATAATCCTAGAGTCTCCGGACCTCTAGGTAGTTTTAATAATTATACAATTATTACTAGTGATCAGTTAGTTAATAATCGCTCAATTATCTTAAATCAGTCAGTCAGTCTCATATCTAAAGGGTCAATTCTCTTGGCAGGGACGTAGAAATAGGCAACACACACAGTTCTTGATTATATTACAGTGAATTTATTCTCTAACTAATGTGATAAAAAGATTGGTTGAATACAGGGAAAATAAACAATTGCTGAACAATGAGCTTGGAGGTTTGATTGTGGGAAGCATTTGACTCATACAGCATAGAAGAGCTAATGAAAGTAAACTAACGCTATGGGTTTAGGAGTTAAAAAGGGAAATCTTCTGATCACAGAATATGTGTTAGGTCTTACTGCTTGTCGACAGCCTGCTTTTGGCCTGTTGCTGGTCCCACGCTAGCTGCCGATCCTGGCTTTTTGCTAGGGATTCTCCGGGGTTTTCCGTGTCTGATTGAAAACGCCTCCTCCGTCTGGCAATTCGGCGGTTTCCTTCGTTGTAGCTGGCGAGACCACGTGGCTTGGTCTGACCTCGGTGAAGTTGGCTCGACGAAAAAGGCTTAAAATGGAACTTGTTCGTTCCTGAATTAGTCCAGTGTGACTTAACGGACTGATAACTTTAACAAACAAAAGAAATAAAGAAAATAAAAACAAACTGAAGGGCAGATCGATGTCTCGGCACTTCACGTGTGTAGCTTCAGGCGAAACAAAAGGCCTGTTTCGCTGGTCGACTCTGAGGGCGTTGCCTGGCGCGGCACGCCAACGCGTGCAGAAGCGTCCAGAGAGCCGAGCAGAGCAGCGGAGAGAGCAAGGAGCGAAGAGAAGAGCGCGAGAGAGGTCACGTTTCGCTCTTTTGTTGCCTGGGGCGTGGTTCCCCAGGGGGCGTCTCAGTTTTCCCGAGGGACTGCCTTTCTAAACTTAATGTCTAAAAGAAATCTATTTGCGCGTATTATAATCAAATATTTTCCACAATCGAACCTCAACGGTCAAACGGTTGTACTGTTCTAGGCATTTGGTAACAGGAAACAATTGTCACATTATTGGTCAGGATATTTATACATTTAACGGCATTTCCTACGATGGTATGTAATACTTATTTCGTCCACTTGGGGGAGCTCACCTTACATGAGGAAAGCTTAGATTAATCCAAGATCATCTCTCTTTAGGAACTGGGAAAATTGTTGATTCTTTAAATTCAAGCCGGCAGTTAAGAGTATAGTAAAAAAATTCCTTTGTCATCATTTCTAAAGGAATTTTGTAGGAAAGTATTATGAACAAGCATTGATTACATTAGATGAAGGAGTGTCTTGCTGAAAATAAAAACACTGCACAAGTAACTTTCTTTTCAGCACTAATATCAACAACAGATAGCAACAACATGTTAACATAACTACTCAAATAGAGGCAAACGTAATCAAGTAACTAAAGATTTAATTAAACTTAATTAAATGCTTTCAGTCTTTGGCAACTTCAGTCTTTGGCTATTCAAAGTTCGGCTGTCCTGGATTATGTCACTTGGGTGAGACAGGGGTTTTCTTTTTGGATGTGGTAATAAAACAAAGAATAAGGTCAGTTGCCACGGAAACATGTGTGGGGAGGACCAGTTTTGATAGGCTGTTCAGGGAAATGCTAATGGCTGGCTTGTGTCCCTTTGTCAGTTTAACAGTCAGGCCCCACGTTATCAGCTTCGGAATCAAAAAGGTGCCAGTTTTATGGTCGGGATAGCACTTAGAGAAAGCAGCTTTGACCCCTCCCCCTTCTTCTCTGGGGGAGGAGAGAGAAATTTGGAGTAGCTCCAAATTTATTCAATATAAAATGCACAAATCCACACCGTTGTTCACTACAACTTGTACACGAGAGATGGAAACTTTTTTATTGAACTGCCCCTGGAATCCCAACTCAGAAAAATGATAGAAAATGATGAAATTCGTGCACACATTGTAGCACCTGCACCAAAGACTTCTGCCTGTGACATCTACGATGGGCAGTTGTATAAGGAAGCGTTAACCAGTAAATGCCAGAGTAGTGTGAGCCACCTATCACTAACTTTTAGCTGCGATGGCACGCCACTCTATAGTTCATCAAAGTGTAGTATTTGGCCCTTGCTCTCTATCATTAATGAACTTGACCCAGCAGTAAGATC
The DNA here is from genome assembly GCF_014851395.1 of Micropterus salmoides. NCBI lineage: Eukaryota > Metazoa > Chordata > Actinopteri > Centrarchiformes > Centrarchidae > Micropterus > Micropterus salmoides. The sequence goes on from NW_024041150.1 coordinate 31,468,951, forward strand.
AAAACATGTCATGCTTGCCGGCTTGTGGGTCGGTGATAAAAAGCCAAACATGAATATGTTTCTTGAACCTTTTGTGAAAGAATGTGTTCACTTGCAACAGGCTGGCTTCAAATGGTCTGTTGGACATGTAAAACACACAACTAAAGTGTTTCCTTTGGTGCTAGTCAGTTAATCTGTTGTCAGGCCACTTCTACAAAATTTCAAACCATTAACTGGCTGTTCTTCTGCGTTCATTCTGTGTACTGAGAGGAGTCATGGTACGAAAAGGGCAAACAAAAGTGTGGCTTAAGAAGTCACACTCAAACCATCAAGTTTGCTGAAAGAGCACTGGGGAAGTCCACTCCTGTAATGGGTGTTAAAGGACTTTCATATCATACATGGCTGTGTTGCGAGGTCCTACGCTAACCTGTGGTTCTGCAGTGAGAACAGTGGAATGCCGTGGCATATTGGAAGGTCAGTCTCAAAAGTGGATGATGGACTTTGCAGTACACAGCTCCCCCGTGGTGTTTCTGGAATCCCTCGATCCATAACTGAAAGGCATTTCTGGAAAGCACATGAGTGGTACATGTGGTTGTTCTTATACAGTGTACCTGTGTTAAAGGGCACACTCCCTGAAAGCTTCCTTGTCCACTGGCTAAACCTTATCAAGGGTGTTGGTTTGCTCCGCTTGGAATCAATCACTTCACAAGAGATCAAAGAGGCTGAAAAACTGCTCAACACATTTGTACAAGAAGCAGAGGGACTTTATGGTATTTATAACATGACATTCAACATTCATCTTTGTCTGCATCTGCCGCAGAGTGTTAAAGATTTTGGGCCACTCTGGGCTCACTCTGCCTGTGTTTGAAAATTACAACAGACAACGGCTTGAGATGGTAAAAAGCACACAGGGTGTAGCTTTACAGATTTGCAAAACCTTTCTGCTAGAGAAGGCACTTCCAGTCTATGCTAAATCTTTGATGGGTAATGCCAACTTTGAGGTCAAAGACACATTTGACATTTTAACTACATCCAAGAAGTCAGTTCAAATGGTTGAACAGTTTGAAGGAGTCACTGCACTTGGCAGACCACAAAGGAAATTGCTAGAACGTAACAACTATCTGGCACTTGACGCTCTCGTGTCAATTACTATGATAGAGTAGTAGTTGATGGTGAAATAATACATGCTGAGAGTTATGCCAGGGAGACCAAGAGAAACTCTCAAACTGTAATCCTTAAAGATGATGATTCTTGGTGAGAAAGTTTATCTTTGCAGATTTAGGAGTCGGAGGCACGTGCTATGCCAATTGGTAACGTTTTTCAAAAGCAAAAGCACAGTTTAATCACATCCTTAGGCAACCCATGCCATTTTGTTGCTTTTGATAAAACTGTTGGCCGTCTGACAGCCATTCCTGCCAGTAAGATTCAACAGAAAGGCTTATTTGTGTCTGTACCAACATTAAAGGTGAACTACATTTTCAGAAAAATATAGAATATAATTAGACTTATATTTGTATAAATGTTTTGCTTTTGGTTCAGGCTGCAGTTTGCTTGATATCTGTAAGCTCATACTTTAAGATGTTGTAGCCTATTTGGATAAGATTTTACAGCTAGTTGTGTTTTTGAATGCACCGGTTGAGATCATTGTACAGTTTTAAGAGTTTAAGCCTGATGGGGTTCTGAAACGAATCTCAGCACGATTTTTGCACGCAACTCTACCAGTCCTTCCTGTCAGACGACCACACCGTCTCAGCACAGATCACGGATTGTCTCTCAGCCATATCCACATGGATGAAGGCCTGCCACCTTCAACTAAACCTCTCTAAGAACTCTTGGTCATCCCAGCCAAGTAATCTATCCATCATAACATCAAACTAAAAGTTGGTTCCTCAGCGATCACTCCAATTATGCATTTGACAGCATTTACATTAGATATGTGCATCCAGAGTTGGTGGGACAAAACATTTTCTGATACGACGCCTTTATCGCCAAGACAACATCATTTTCCTGTGTCATCCAAGCCACTGTTTTCTGATGTTACACTACAGTTAAAGTTTGTTTAGGTACAAAAACAATCGTGGAAAAAAGAGAGCACCACTCCATGGTTCAACAGTTTATTTAACCTCAGAGAAAACTGTTTACATAAAAATGCAAATATATGACCATCAAAGAAGACATTTGAGATTTCACATAATATGACCCCATCACCAAATCTCTACCGAAACTTAAAATGTTTAATATTAAATATATAGAGGCAAACGTAAAGTATAGTATACTGTGGATGTCTGTATTTATTCCTATTTTCTCTTGAAAAGATATAGATAGGAAAACAAAATACACATTTTGAATTATAGAAGGACGGACGATTAATAAAAGATCCACACTTTAAGAGAAAGAAAATATCACAACAACCTCAGAGAATAACAAATAGTCACTGTGATCTGGCATCTAGTGATCATTCAGTGATTCAGAAAAAGGAGACAGAAAAACTTGTTATTGGCCACATCCTCAGTAATCTTGTGGTACTTTGTGACTAAATTCAGTGTGGCCACTTTTCCCAGAAAGCCTTTCAATAAACCCAAAGAAGATATATAGTGTAGACTTCTTTAAAAGTATTACACCACTAAACACAACATGAGTGAATGAATAAGACATCTGACACCAGTGAGCAGAGTGGGTTTCAACACTTAGAACAGATGAAATTAAACTTGTTATTATCCAGGTTTTTGAACCACTGATGTTGTCCTCCTCTGTCCATGGCTCCAGACATGCCGCAGATATCAGTCGTTCCTCCCGGGGCCCAGTTTGTATAGTTGACAACATCATTGCTGACCCAGAACCAGAAATCCAGAGTGCAGGTGTAGCGCAGTCCCAGCCAGACGAAATCAGTTGAGGCGTTCTTGGCTCTCTCTTGGACCCATCTCTGCTGGTGAGGGTTAGTGATGGAGACCAGGTCACTGTAGTTCTCTCTGCAGTAATATGAGGCCTCCTCCCAGGTCTTATTTTCTTTGATCAGGATCACTTTATCTGTCATGGAAGAAATTGAGACAAACACAGGATCATACCAGCAGCTTTGTTCAGTTAGTTGTTGGGAACACTGGGATCCAATATGGATCTTCAATACTGAAATAAAATGTTTCAGGTTTAAGTGACTGCTTGTGTGTTTGGGGCTAATAACAAATATCTTTAAATATGTTAAGAACTTAGTAAAGTAAAGTAAGTGACATTTTATTTTAAAGGAAGCCATGTCATGCTCAATAATAAATAAAATGATCAATTAACCAATACTTTTAAAAGAAAGTAAAAAAAATAAACAGATGTAGCTTGTGTACATGTAGCTGTGACACAACCAACACGACCGTCATCCTGGACACAGTCCAGATGAAAAAGACTGTGTTTTAACAAAATAAAATAAATAATAATAATAATAAATAAAGTAAATACTGTAGATTCAGATTTTGCAACTGATTCCAGTTCAGCTCCAATGGGAGAAAACAGTTGAGACAGACGTTTGCAAAACTCACCGTCATAGCAGAAGAAGGGTTTTGTTTCAATGCAGTCATCAGAGCTCCATTTTCCAGATCCATTTAACTCAGTCATGGCACATTTCTTACTGCCTGGCTTATTCAGATCCCAGTTTCTGAAAGAGAAACTGCTCCCATCTGACCACATCCAGGTGTCTCTGAACAGGCCGATCCACACCCACATCCACTCCTCTACAGACTGGATGTCTACAGCGAGTTTTTGTGACATGTCTTGAAACTGCTTTAGTCCACTGACCAGGTCTGTGTAACGCTCCCTACAGTATTCTTGAGCCGCTGACCACTTCTTCTTCTCTTTAATCAGATGGTATTTGTCTGTTGCATTATTTTCTGTGGAGTAAACAGGCAAACTTGCATGACCTTATAGTGTACATGTACGTCTTTTGAGCAAATACATATTTTTAGCCATGCTAGTAGCGTCATGGCTCCGTGGATGGTAATGTTGGTTGAGACTGAAATATCTCAAAAACAATGAAATGGATGGCCTTGAAATTTTGTGCAGGCATTTATGGTCATCACAGGATATATTGCAATAACTTTGATGATCCTCTGACTCTTCATCTTGCTCCATCATCAGCTCAACTTTTTTTCATCAGTTCAGTATTTTGGTTTACGACTGAAAACATGTAAAACTAATGACATTCCTTTCATCCTAAGCTGTGCTTTGTGTTTAATGCTAATTATTAAATCTAACATGCTAAACTTAGATGGTAAACATGGTGAACATTATATCTGCTTATTATCAGCATGTTAGTATTGAAAATGTCAAAGTGTCAGGTGTTAGCGTGCTGACTTTAGCGTGTAGCCCATAGCACTGTAGTGCCTACAGCTTCTCAGAGCCACTCTTATTGTTGTAAGTAAATGAAGAAATGAGATATGTCACATCTGAAGATAATGTTATATGATCAAATATTAAATTTAGACAGTAGGGATAACACATATTCTCACCATCATAACAGATGAAATAACTCTCATGTTCACAAGACCCATCTCTCCAATTGCTATCCTTCTTTAATAACACACAGTTCTCTACTCCTCCAATATCATTCGGTTCTCCCGAGTTCCAATTTGTCTCGCTTTCTTTGAACTCCACTCCTGGCATAGACCAGTGCCACGTCCTGTTGGATTGTGTTTGGTTGTACATCCCAATCCAGGCTTCTCCTTGCTGCACTGTAGTGTCACTGAGTCTCTCCATGTCTGTCATGTTAGACACTGTGGCCAGGTCAATATAATTCTCTCTGCAATACTTCTGGGCTTCATACCAGGTCTTCTTCTCTCCAACAAAGTGATACTCATAGAGATGACATGCGAAGAAGGACCACTGACCTAAAAACAAAGGACATACTGTAGTGACTGAGCTGACAGCAAAAAATCTAAATCCTGATTCACACCTACTACTTACTGTCACAACTCTGGACGTTTATCCAGCTTTTCCCTGCCCCCTGCCTCTTCCCCCTTGTATATGTGTGTTTGCATGTGTTGTAGGCACGGCTAACCTCTCCAGACACCTGGTTCATCTCCACATCTGACTTCAATCAGCTCATCAACCCTCAGGTCAAATACTCCTGCCACTTGTCACCAGATTGTCTCTGTGGTACAGTGACTCGGTCTTGGACGGTACTAATTCAGAGAACCTTCTCACTTAAACCTCTCCCTCCGTGTCTGTGTCTGCTTCAGGGTCCAGTTTTGTGATTTTACTTTTAATTTGATGAAAGAGTGAGCTGTTCAAATGTTAAACGAATGCATATTAGGTTGGTCAAATAATGTTTAGCTAAATAAATGGTATATGATCCACTTACCCATCAGAATGAGCAGAAACAGACTCCACTGCATCTTTGCTCTGTTAGAGGAAACTGATATTTTAGTGTGTAGAGAACCAAACACAATGATTTTACCAAATTGGGTCAGTTTAAAGAAAATACATGTGAACACTTAACTGTATGTCCAGATAAAATTAGGGCTGGGCATGTTAACGTGTTATTATTTTATTATTATTAGTTTGAAAGTCCGTTGCTCACTGGGTCTGAATACACATACAGTCAAACCATCGGTCACAGAACAGACTGTTTCTGCTGCTCCCTGATAAAAGATACCTGATGCTGATACCTGTTCAGAAAAAAAAAACATGAAAACTGGACTCTGATGGTAACTTGTTTTGACAAGGTAGATAAAAGGTAATGCCCTGGCAGTGGAAAAGCTTTGGTTTAATATTTGATTTGATTACATAAATGTTTAAGTTGAGATTTACAAGAAATATTTTATTGCTACTGTGTGAAGGGAATACTGCTGGTAAAATGCACATTATTTGATTAAAGTGTTATTGTCACATATTTTTACACTTTTGTGTATATAGCAGTACATTTAAATTAAAATTGCGCAATACACTACTTTAGAATTCATTATTTTCATTGTTACACTTAAGATAATAATGCGATTAAAAATTTTAATCGTTGCCCAGCACTAGTTAAAATAAATAAATAAATCCTTTGGCAACCTGTCCAGGGTCTACCCTGCCTTTCGCCTGGTGTTAGCTGGTATTGCTTCCAGCCTCCCGCGACCCTGTACGCAGGATAAGCGGTTGACGATGGATGGATGGTTAATCCTTTGTCTCTGAACAGCAGTTTGATAAGGAAGCAGAATAGAGGCAACAATGCAAACTGAGTTCAGATTCAGATTCATTCATTATTGTCCTCAGTGGAGGAAAGTTGTTTTCACAGTCTGTACAAAGAGCACCTTCAACATGAATACGACACACAAACTACCCATAGTACACATATGCAAATAATGTAAACATCATTAACTTGTCAGTGCAGTACAAAACTTTTTCAAAAGCGTGACTTTTTGTAGAGCAGCTGTCTGTATCTACGGCCAGGTGGGAGAAGGGTGAAGCATGAGTTGAGAGGGTGGCTGGGATTTTGTACTATGGTAGTTTCTCTGCGAGCAGGGCAGGATTAATGAGGGCTGGCAGGTTGGGAGTGTGAAGACCTATTATTGTCTAAGACCTATTAATATCAGTACAAACAGTGGTTAACTGTGAAATATCTTTTTGTAGCCCATGAAAATGTCTTTCAGTAAAATATAAATAATATAACACATCGGGCTGGGCCAATAACAAAAACACCGGTACAATATAAGGCAATACAACAATTCTGGCATATTTTGTTTCTGTCTGGAGACATTTAATGTTCTGATTTTACAGGTACTGCCATAATTTCTGTTATTTTCCGTCAACCTTATAAGATACTGCTACTATTAAAGGCATTATGTATCAGGAGAGGGTGCGACAATAAATAAACCCCCAATAGAATAACACATAATTTAATTGTTCATTATACCTTATATAAGCCTAACGAAATAATTAGAATTAGTGTCTAGTGTCTACACCACAAAACTCACAAAAAATGGAATTTAAAAAATCGAGTGTCTTTTGTTTGAGTTTAATTGAATTTTTGTATATTTTTTTTAGAATAACACATCACCTAATTAAAAAATACAGATATCTATTTATTAATTTTCACATTATTTCATTTATACATTTATTTTCAAAGCAAGCAAGAAAAAGTCCTGTAGACTCGCAAAGCTGTGGGCGCACAGCTATTGAAGGATTATTGTATTTATTTGTCTTGTCCTGTTACTGTGTCCACCTTTTGTTAAAAATACTGAACATTGCACACAATTAAGGTTTTTAAGAAATCATGTTATTATAAAACTGTGAAATCTACTGAAGAGATACAATATTGTGCTTCCACCTCTGCACAAATAATAAACAATATATTAAAATTAAACAACAGCATCATAACTCACATCTTCTGAGTCCTCGCAGCAGCTTCACTCTGGTGTCTCTCCTCATGTGCTGATGAAGACAACTGTCCAATATTGACCAGGGAGGTGCTCTCTTGTAGCCACCTAATGTCATTTGAATAATGAAAAACACAAGTCTAAGCTGTCTTTCATAGTCAGGACAGGATCTACTGATGGCCAGAACATAATTTACATAATGTAAATTTACATCATGAGTAAACAAAAGCACACTTCCCTGTTGACTGTCCAGCAAACAGAAAGAAAGGTTTTCTGCTTTGAATACACATATTTCTGCATTGTCAAAAGTTGTATTATATTTATTCAATTTGTTTTCATTTCTTGTATTCATACTCAAAAACAATGTAAACAATTGACTCATTTAAAGTTTATTTATCTTTTGATTAAAGCAAAACAGTTTTCCAGTTAAAGTCCATTTATTTGACAATGAATGGGTGTTTGGCTTCGGGTGTTCAGTATATTTGTACAAGTTTGATCCAAAGTACTAGACGTCTAAATGGCTCAGTAACTGTTCACATTGTTACTGTAAATTCTGCAATGTTTTATTGTGATTATTTGTATTATCTATGTAAATTTTACACATTTCCTTGTTTGCTAATAATAGCATGTTCACTTACATTTGTGTTTAAATACAAGGTTCATGGTGTCAAATCCAGCTTAATAAATAATATACTATCTACAGATACAGAACAAAGTAAACACCTTAACCAAGTAGTTTCTTCCAAACTCTTACTCTGATCTTTCCCCAGTTTAACTAACTACACTTGATTGTTAACTAAACCAAAGAACCGTCAGCATATGAATCATTTTTCTAACACATATGGATATTCAAAGGTGACACAACAAACGACTTATTTTGTCATTTTGTTTCGTGGAGTAGGACACATTGTTCAACATATCAGGTGGCTGCTTCTTCACACAGCTAAAATACAGGTTCTGGTTATCAGATCTCCTAATGTTTTAAGTGTGTACACTCTCAATATTATGCGTAACTTACACTTGCGAAATCTTTGCACTCATATCTTTTGTTACTGTATTAGAACTACACTTATGTCAACAACCAGTGAAGAAGCCACGATGTCAACAAATAAAAAGCAACAAAAAAAACTATGTTCTTCCATTTCTCCTCTGTTGAAGTTACTGTAATGTTACATGGGGTTTGGAAGCACAAAAAAAGTGGGTGCGTCCTTCTCCAAGATTTTTATATATATATAAACTATATATATATATATATATATACTTAGTTTGTTTTAAAAATTTCAAACTAATTTGGATGTTTTCAAAAGCTCATAATAAACCAGCAGCAGTTTAATGTTTTTTTCCCTTACTGTACCGAAAATAAACCGAACTGCAACCCAGGTACATACCGAACCGAGATTTTGTGTACTGTTACACCCCTACTGTGTGTGTGTGTGTGTGTGTGTGTGTGTGTGTGTGTGTGTGTGTGTGTGTGTGTGTGTGTGTCTGTATGTAGTAACGTTGCTCTGCAGCTCAGCAAAGCAGTGATGAAAGGCAGCCTCCTCCAGGGTCCTAGAGCCTGACGACATAAGGGATTTAAATTATGAAGCAGCGGAAACAACCAGAAGGATTATTATGAGCCAATAAATACAAATTATATTTGTATTATTCTATTGTATCATTATTCTTGCTTTTCTTTGTTGAGTACACATCTGCACTATGAAAAAAGGAAAAAGAAAAATAGATCTAAATCTAATGATTATTTCTCTTCTTATTATTTGGGGGGCTTAGGACCATGTTAGGGTGGCTTCAGCCCCCCTAAAATATAAGAATATTTTATCGTTTTTAAATAGCTGGCTACTTTAAATAGACCTGCGTGGAATCGCTTTCGCGAAAATGCAAACCGCTATCTGTTGTGAAAACGTTAAGCAAAATTCCTTCAGCTAGTTCATTCAAAGCTCACACAGGCTATAAGCATCAGAGGTTGGAAGTTGACAAACAACCCCTTGATCAGTAATTAAGCATGTAGTCTTAATATCAGCAGACTGACACCTCGGCAGTTCATCATGTTATCATAACAACAGTGGATATCAGTAGACCAAAGCATGCACTTGTCACAGCAGATTTTGAACGCCTGCAGCCTCCCCTGCTGTCATAAATCTAGAATAAGTTGAATAAGGTATGCATAGTCTCAGTGCCTACTGTCAATGCTCCCACAGTGAGCTTGTTACTGCATTCATGATTACAGCACTTCTAAGTACAAAATAAGACACATCTCGGTAATGTTCAAAGATTAAGAAGTAAGTAAGGATAATTATAAACTGCCTAATAATTATTAATGCTAATTAAGGACAATGAAATGATTAAAAATGATGAATTAAGAATGATTACTTATTAATACTGATTAAAGATAATAAAATGATTGATTACAAATGATGAATTAAGAGTGATAAATGATTACTACTAATTAAGGATATTAAAATTATCAAAAATGATGCCCTGTCCTCTCCTGATCGTGCTACTTTGACCAAAAACCTCACTTTGTGGAATAAGTACTAATACTAATAGTACAAATACTATATTTATGTATGTTTTGTAACACAATTTTCACTAATTCTGCTTCTACATTTTAACTTTGCTGGTGTTTTTGATGATGCCTTGCTGTGCTCATTCACTCTGCTCCCAGAGCACACGTGCCTGCTTGCACACACACACACACACACACACACACACGCTACTGCCTCCAGGCAGTTAGACACAGAGAGGAGCACACACACTCAGAGCTACAGAGTTTCAACGTTGTGATCTTAACTTTACACTATAAAATAACACTTTAAATGATGACATTGCAATTAATGATAACAATTTAGGCTGTAATGTTCTACAATTATTCTCAACAGTACGTGTGGCTGACTGAGGAAGTAAATATGAATCTTTCAAATGTTGGCACACAGGAATTTGTTTTAAAACTGTCACAGCCCTCATCACACTGTTTATGTTGTAAAGTGCATTTAGCATTCTAGTCAGAAATGTAACATACTGTATGTGTTTAAAAGCAGGAGCTGGAGCTAAAAAAGCTTTTTCTCTTTACAGTTAGGATTACATTTTGGTTCTGTAAATCTGTAAATGTACTTTATTTGTTACATACACATACATGTGAAACATAGCGAAATTCATCCTCTGTATTGAACCCTGAAACTGAAGGGAGCAGTGGGCAGCAACTGTACAGCGCCCAGGGACCAACTCCAGATTGAAATGCAGTGACTTTTGCACAGTGCACTGACTGGAGAACCTACCTAACACGTTTTTGATAGTGGGGGAGTGCACCCGGAGAAAACCCACGCAGACACGGGGAGAACATGCGAACTCCACACAGAAAGGCGGAGACAACTGGGGTTCAAACTAAAAAGTTTAGTATCATAAAATACAAATAAAAACACACCGTAAGTAGAAATACTGCAGGTTGTCCCAGGATAATCAAACGCTCTATTGAAATTAATCTTTAGCACCAAATATAGTAGGCTATGTGTCCTGAGAAACAAACTAGAAGCGATCGAAATACAAAAAAAAAAAATGCAGGTCCATCTGTGGGCATTGAAACAAACTATTTGCCATCAACGAAAATTGTGAAGGTGAGATAATAGAACGTGTTTAACAGGTTGTCATCCGGCAATTTTTGTGCAATTCAAGCTGTAGTTACTTCAAAACATGAAGCTTCTCAGATAAGAGATGTTTGACGAGCACCAACTCAGAGGCTGTTGCTGTTGAAAGGAGTATGAAAAGAGCGCACCTTCCTCATGTTCATCCACTTCACCAACCAATCTGTGGCATCAAGTTACAGTACATAGTTTGGAACATATTCCAAATAATTACATTTACATATATTTAAATGTTTTAAATCTAAATAGAATAAAATACATTTATATATAAATATATTTTGAAATATATTCAACAAATATATTAAATTTATTTTTGTTGGAAATATTTACAGATATTAATTGCACTTATATGTAAATAAGTGTAGTTCCTTATCTATGCAAATACAGTAATGTGTAATATCTATGTATGTTTCAATTCCTGGAATATGTTAATATATATATATGTAAATCTATTTTTAAACATATATTCAAATATTAAATTTATGCTTCTTTTTTAGTATGTCACATATATGTAGATAAGCTTAAATATGTTTCATAGAATATATTCATGTGTTTTTTCACACTTTGTGAAAAAAAATCAGTTCTCCATATATGTAAATACATTCATTTTATTTACATTTATTAATTTATAATATAACCCCCCATGAACAGTTAGCAGGCATTTAAAAACATTTTCCAGACAAATCAAATAGATCCAGTTGATATAAACTACATTTGCTTGCATTTGAACATTGAATGTTTTCAGAAGGTACATGGCACACTTACTACTACACATACACAAAAAATGTGTGTACCAAAAATACACAGACAGTATTGTAGCATGTCTACTTATGATTTTGACGTATGAGGATTAATACAAATTATGAATTTTAATATTTAGAGAATATTAATTCATAAAGCTCTCGTTTCACGGGGCACCACCGGGTATATAATTCACCCAGAGTCTCCGGACCTCTGGGTAGCATTTTAATAATTACACAGTTATTCACTAGTGATCAGTTAGTTAATAATCGCTCAATTATCTTAAATCAATCAGTCATTCTCATATCGAAGTGGAAAATTCTCGTGACAGGGACTTGGAGTTAGACAATACACACACAATTCCTGTGATTACGGTGAAATTTATTAACTAACTAAGGGTGAATATAAATGCGGGTAAATACACATCAAAGAAATAAACAATGGCTAAACAATGAGAATGTGGAGGTCTATTGTTGGGAGAATTTTATTCCTACAGGCAGCTAGTGAACGCAATTAGATGATAACTCAGTTAAAATTGTCTAGGAGTTTTAAGGATTAAAGATACTGGATTAACAAACTATTGGACCCCACTGATCACAGAATGCCTTGGTTTGGTCTTACTGCTTGTAGTTTCTCCCAGCCGAGTTGCTGGTCGGCGACCTCACGCTGGCGGAGTTCCGTGCATTCTTGGTTAGGACGGCTTAAAGCCGTTGGCCGGTCGCTTTCTCTGCCAGGGAATTGCTGGCCGCGTGCCGAAGAAATTTTTCAGAGAGCTGGACTTAATCGATATGTGGGGACTGCTGTAAATGATCCTGAGTTGTTCGCTGCAAGTAGGAATTGACTGTGGAGAGCACTGAAAGACAAGTTTCCAACAAATGTGCATCCTGACAATATTTTGATTGATCCATTGGGAAAAGAAGAGAATCCGAGAGCCTATGTGTCGAGAGCTCATCAGGTGTGGAGAAATATTACAGGAAATGATCCAGAAGCGACTCAAATGGAGCGGCCAATTTTGCGAGCTAAACTACAGATGGGGCTGCCCCCACCAGTAAGGAGCAAACTGGCAGAGGTGGTTGGACTTGGAAGGATGGCAATAGGGGTCTATACAGATCATATAGCCCATCAAGTGGATCTATATAGGAAAAAGGAACATGATCAGAAAGAACAGGACCAAGTGACTCTCAGGAAACTCAATCAAATACAACTGGTGGAAAATAAGAAGAAGGAGAAGAAACAGGCTTAGGTTATGCAGGATCAGTGTTTACCAAAGCAACAATCACCACCACAGCTTCAGTCAAACCAGGAACAACCGCAATTGCCCCAACCACCACTAGTGGTTCCAATTGTTTCATATCCACAGCCAGTTTATGGACAGATGCAGAATTGGAGAGGAAGAGGACGAGGAAGCTCAAGAAGAGGAGGATTTAATCCATACTTTCAGCAGTCTCCAGAAGTGTGTTACAATTGTGGACAGGTTGGTCACTTTGCCCGTGAGTGCAATACCTCAGGAGGAAATTTCAGAGGAGGAAATTTCAGAGGAGGATTCAGGGGCTAGTCAAGGTCGCTTGGAGGACTGGTGAACCCTCACAGGGGCCCGGAGCCAGGATTCTAGAGGTGCCCAGAAAATCTGAAAGGGGGGTGTCAGCTGGTAGCATCAGGGCCGGAAAGAGATCCAACAATTGAGGTGAAAGTAAATAACCGACCATTGGAAGTAATGGCGGATAGCGGAGCTGCTTTCACCTGTGTTCGGCCTGAAGATACTACACATCTTCCTATGTCCAATCAACTGATTCGGACAAGGGGGTTTGAGGGAGTGAAGCAGCTGATTCCTCTCACGGAACCAATTGAGCTCTGCTATAAAAATCAGAAAACTACAATACCCATATTGGTATCAGAACACACACCTATTGCTCTATTGGGAAGAGATGCTTTGTGTAATTGAACTGCACAATAAAATGTACACCAGATGGCTGTCTGATAGAAGTGCCAAAAGAAATGGTCCACCAACTATTGATGACAACAGAGATGGAGTCCTCTGCAGTATTTTGGATTGGAAATCTCAGTGCAGATATCTTGGAGAAATTGGGAGAAATTTATTGTGGCGAACATGCCAGATGCGAAACTTCCGGAATATCCGTTCCATTGTACGCTCAAGTATTTCAAGAATTCTGCCCAAGCAAACCCAGAGGAATGGTTGGCTCATCAACCAAAGGGAATTCAACTAAGCTCATGTTGCATAATTTTGGGACCACAAGGAGCAGCTATGAAGGTAAACACTGATGATTATCTGGAGAAAGAATTCAAAATTGAGAAGAGTGTGCCACATGTGACTTTGTTGGTTTCTGAAGACTATGAGCAGAAACACAGGGGAAATGATGACAGAAGCAGAGAAAGCTGTTTTTGTACCGATGAAAGAGAATTTGGCAATTTGGAGGAGTACAGATCAGCGATTCGTCAAAATCATGATTTCAGCTAAAGGACAAGGACAGCCACAAGCTGTAGTGAAAGTTGAACTTAGACCAGGAGCTAGACCTCCTTGGAAGTATCAGTATCCATTGAAGGATGAAGCAATTCAAGGAATCGAACCACAAATTGAAGGACTTTTGAAAGCAGGTGTTTTGAAGATAACAACAAATCCTCAGAATAACACGCCTTTGTTGCCTGTGAAGAAACCTGATGAGACTTATCGTATGGTTCATGATGTGAGAGCAGTAAATGAAGTGGTAACTGATTTTCCAGCAGAAGTTCCGGATCCACATACTTTGTTAGCCCAAATTCCTCCTGATGCAACACATTTCACGGTGTTAGATTTGTGTGGTGCATTTTTTAGAGTGTAGAGAGTCAGGGTTTATTTGGATTCACATATAAAGGACAGTTCTATGAGTATGAGAGATTACCACAAGGATTCAAACATAGTCCTCATATTTTTAACAAAGTATTGAAAGACGATTTGGTAGGGATGGATCAGATATTGCAGAGTACTGTGATTCAATATGTCGACGATAGTATGATCTGTTCACAAGATGAAGAAACATGTCACAAAGACTCAATTAAATTGCTACAAATATTGGCAGAAAAGGGGCATAAGGCCTCACAAAAGAAGTTGCAATATTGCCAGGAGAAGGTTGTATATTTGGGTCAGACAATAACGCATGGACACAGAAGCATTTCTGATTGTCAATTGGAGGCTATTCGTAAGGCTCCAAAGCCCAGAACTGAGATGTTGACATTTCTTGGTATTGCTGGTTATTCTTCAGCATGGGTTGAGGATTATTCTAGTTTGACGGGACCTTTGAGAGCTATGGTTAAGGATACTGGGAACGCTCAACTTCACAGCAATCTGTCCTGGACACAGGAAGGCCTTGTGGCATTTGAAACAATCAAACAGAGGTTACAGGAGGCGCCAGCGCTCACACTACCAGACTACTTGTATGTGTCTAATTCCACTGGAGGTAAATATGCACGTGCAGTCCTTTTTCAGCCGACAATTCCTATTATTATAATAATAATAATAATAATAATAATAATAATAATAATAATCCTTATTTGTAGAGCACTTTTCAAAAACAAGTTACAAAGTGCTTTAACAAGTGTAAAGAATAATACAAAAAAACAAGTATTATTCGACTGCATATTCAGAAGTAGAATTAGGGCTACCACTGTGCTACAGAGCAATGGTGGGAGTTTATTTAATGTATGACAAAGGATCATCTGTTACAATGGGTTACCCAGTGACAATTCTTACCCATCATAGTCTCAGGAATCTGCTGAACTATGGAAAGTACACATTGACTATGCCAAGGCTTAGAGACTATCATAGGCTCTTAGAGCAAGAGGATGTCACCCTGGTAAGGTGTGATACGGTAAATCCAGCCGAGAATTTGCCAACATCAGAGGATGGTGAGCCACATGATTGTGTTCAAGAGGCAGAGAAATACTCAAGGCTTAGATCAGACTTGCAAGCTCTTCCACTATGTGAGGCAGACCTGGAGTATTGGACTGATGGGTCTTGTTATCCTGTGGGAGAGAAATTGTGTGAAGGCTATGCAGTAGTAAAAGCTCAAGGAACTGGATTTGTTGTTTAAAAAGCTGAAGTAATACCACAGCCTGCAGAACTTGTGGGGCTAACAGAAGTGTGTTTGTTAGTAGACGGACAGCGAGTGACAATATATACTGATTCTGCATATGCACATAATGTATGTCATTTGTTTGGAGCAGTGTGGAAAGGTCGGGGGTTTAAGAAAACGGATGGTTCTCTGATACAACTTCACGCACAAATAATAAAACTGTTGCATGCTATGATGAGGCCTAAAGAGATAGCGATAGCTAAGTGTGCAGCTCGTAAAACAGATGTGTCAAGTGTGACACAAGGGAACAAAGCTGCTGATGAAGCCGCAAAAGCTGTCACAGGAGCTGACAAATTGGGCAAGGTTTTTGGGTCACTCATGGGGTGGACTTGGAAGACAAAATTACGCTTAAGGAAGTGAGTTTGATGCAGGAAGCTGCTTCTATGATTGATAAACAGTTATGGCTAGTCACGAGGGACTGATAGTAGCACCTCTGGACCTGTTAGGTTTGATGATTCAGGAAGCACATGGGTTAGCTCATGTTGCCAGGGGGGAGGTAAGGAGAAAAATCACAAAGGAGTATGGTTTTTGGGCACCATATTTGCTTTAACAGATTGACTATGTCGTAGGCAGGTGCAATCTGTCTGAAAAATAATTTCCGCAGGGGTGTGACTGTTCCTCCTGGTTACATTCCCACCTCAAGGGGTCCTATGCGTGAGTTAGTTGTTGACTTTGTCGATATGATAAAACCAGTTGAAGGGAAAAGATACATGCTAGTGGTTGTGGATAGATTTTCACGATGGCCGGAGGCCTGTCCAACAAAGCGGAAAGACGCTCAATCGGTTGCCATGTTTTTGTGTAGAGAGGTCATAAGCAGGTGGGGACTTCCAGATCGAATATCGTCAGATAATGGGAAAAAGTTTGTGGATAAAATGCATTAAAGAGTATAAGGGATGCGTTTGGTCAATCTGAGGGAGCTGGATGGTCAGCAAATACTTGGTTACAAAATCAGTTAGGACCAGGGGGAGCAGAGGTGGTTCAGATTTTGGTAGCAGATTTTGTAGCGCTGTGTTTGATGTTTTGCTTTTGTACGGTGCTATTGACTTTTACGAAAGCTATTATATTGAGATGGGTTGGAGTGGTAATGCCTGGGGAGAACACTCAGATGCCTTTGTTAACTATGGCTGATTTAGATGGAGGTGATGAAGTGGAACCAGATGAAGTAATGATGGAAAGATATCCATTTTAATGTTACTTTGTATTTCCATACATTGAGGTTTTAATTTTCATGTGTTATTTTGCAACAAGATACTGGTTGGTGTTTCTTTTCTTCCAGAGTATATGGGGATGTACAGATGGGGACTCAAATACTCAAACAAGGACAATATGAATGGACTCTGGACAAGGATGGTGTGGAAACGTCTGGATTGCATCGACACTACACTGGAAGTCGACACTGCTGAGGAGCTGCAGGACACCACAACGCCAACAGCAGAAACAGCTGATTAGACGTGAGTTGTAAATTTGCTACATAAGGGCTTATTCGGCAAACGTGTTTCCATCTCCCATTTAGAGCATTAAATCTTTTTCGACAAAGGCAAGAACCACCTCATGGGAGCGTAAAAACTTTTTTGCAAAATATATATATATATTTTTTAATTTTGCCATCAACCTTTTCTAATGCGATACTTTAAAATGCGTATAAAAAAATGTTGATGCAAACACGACTTCTGTTGTACTTGAGTGAACCTGCAGCTGATCCTGTCTTCCCATCTGAATAAACAACGCATTCTCATCTCAATGCGTCATAACTGCAGTTTCAGCTGCCATTTAGGTTTAAAAGAGCAGTATGTCCAGACTTTAAGTCACTTACCATGATGCTGTAAGATCACATTATGAATGCAGACCTTATTACAGTGCTACATGCTCACCATCATAAATGTGTCTATGTTTCAGGCCATGATAAGGAATTCTCTGTTTGCCAGTTGGACAAGGTGGAGATTAGTATTACTGATGGATACATTTGTTATCTTACGAAAATATGTACAAGATTTCAGTTGTAATCACTTTGTGGAAGGTCATAGTTTACACTTTATGTGGTGGCTGTGTAATTATAAATCATCTATTTTTAAATATTTTATCTATTTTACAGTATATTGTATTGTGTTTTTTTCTGTTGTGAGGTATTGGGTTGTAATAAAGGGAATTGAATTGACACAGGTGTATTACCAGTGCAGCCTCTCTATTCCAGTGAGAAAGCCAGAGATAGAAATCAGCGATTGTTTTTTTTTGTATATCAAGTTATTAACAAGCAAACAATAGAATGTTGGAAATTATCTAATGTGATCAAGATGTCCAAATTTACAAAAGTGAGTTATTTGATGGCTGAACAGTCTGATTATTGACTTGACAGGTGTATACAGAGATTTATTGGCCTTAAATCCAAAGTCAGCATAATATGGTGAACATACTGATGAAGACTAGAACTGCAGGGAGAAAATAAAACCTAATTGTCTTCATATAAAAAAGTATTAATCAGATTCAGAGTTACAAATGTAGGAGAAATACTACATGAATAAATGAAAGGGGCACCACCCTGTTTATGAAAATAAAACAGGAACAACAAACTACAGTAAATAAAACTCTGGTTAATTTGATCAGTCTGTTCAGAAGGAATTTAATTATTTCAATAGTTTGACCTTGTCTTCTGCTTCAAAGAAAACACACAGACAACTTCATACTGATTGAATGAGGGTATTTATTCGTAGCTAAATGCTTAATAAATTAGGATAAATAAGGTAAAGAAACAAACACGCAGATGAACTGCAGATATTGTAATTAAATTAACCTGATCTTATTGGTAATAGTGAAGTATGTGATCTGATGGTGAAACAAAATGGTAAGAAGATAAGTAACGGTAGGACACAAATTCTCTAAATAAGTATCAATATATATTTTTTTCAACATCAACTCTTTGTAACAGCAAAACCTGTTGTTCAGCCTTTTGTTTTAAAGCCCTGGCAGAGACAAGATGCTCCAGCTGACTCTCTGGCGCAGCGGGAGGTGCAGTCAAGCTGCCAGGTGGCTCCTGGAAAGTAGTAGGTCTCTGAGCCGATGAGGTCTCCTGACCGGTCCGGCAGTCTTGTTTCAGGGCCGACAGCAGAAGTCCATACCAAGATGTTGCAGACACAGTTCCAAGAAGATGTGACATTTTTTCTGTTCTTTTTTTGCGTTAGAACACAGCAAAAACTTTTCAGTTTAATACTGACACATTGAAAATCTCGCTGACAAAATAGTTCAACTAAAGAAACCAAACACACTGTGAGCTCAGAGGTGTGAGGTGCAGCATAAGCTAAAATGACAGTGCATCTCTATTTGTCACTTAGCCAAGGAGGAGAACTTTTCATGCTGACTTTAGTGATTTAAATTCAGGGTATAGGCTAGCCTATGTAAATTCACATAGTCTAAAATATTACTATGGTCAATAAATCCTGTTTCAAAACAGCAAATTAAATCCAACATAACATAATTGTAATTCTTTCACATGATCCGCTGTCAAATGATGCTTGGATGGCAGCAGTTGTATAAATGCTGTCAATGCTGCTTAAACATGAATGTTATTTTTCATGTCATTGCCATCGCCATTGCATCTTATTTAGCTGATGATGCACTTCTCTTTATGAACCTGGAAATCATAATAAATACAACCGAAAAAGAATCAATGAAACCTCCAGTTTTCTCAGATTAATTTTAAATAAATAAAAAATGTGAGGATTTTAGACACCTATTTTGACTGTAATTACTGACCTACAGTTATATCTACCTTTAGTGTACTTAATGACAATGATATGAAATGACCCAGAAGCTACATAGCTGTTAATATTTGTACCTGCAGTTGAATCTGGATTCATGTTATAGTAGTCAGAGCTCTCCATGAAATCAACATGTATTCCTGTTACAACAATATGACAAAGAAATTAAAGCTGGCTTTTACACAACACACAAAAAATCTGAATACCAATGTATATATTTGCATGGTTTCATGAATTGGCGTGATATTCGGCTGGCTATATTCTTTTGGCCATGTCATTTATGTACATTCATTTCTGTTTGAATTACCAATTTATTTTTGATGCTTCATCTTTTGTGTACTAATTTTAATCACTCAGTTAAAGTAAAATAATTGTGCACTGCTTTGCATACTGTACCACTTCTATTGTTTCCAAAGCGTCTGATTGTTTCATGGACACAAATATCACCTACAGGTCAGGAAAAAAAATTCAAATTAGTCACTTCAATTAAGTTTGAGACTGGATGAACATGAAATATGTAGTGAAGAATGTACATAAGTAGTGAAATGTAAAAGCGAGTACAAGTAAAAAGTTAATCATTTATTTTTAAGATGAGCTAAGAGGGTTGTACCAACCTGTGACAACATGTATCTGTGAAAACAGATAATACAGTTAAAACTTACATTACGTGATGTTTTGCCAACTGAACCGCTGATCCATGTCATGAAATCATAATTCCTTAGTCATTTTAATAAGCAGTGAGTAAATTATCTAACATTAACAGTAAAAGGTCTTGGACGTTTTGTACCAATACAGCAGCAGTAGCAGGGGAACAACCAGAAAGATGCCAATAACCAGCCCAACGATCAACAGCACAGGAAATGGAGAGCTGGACGCTGCAATAATAAAGAATAAGTATTGTCATGACTGAAAACAGATCAGTGATCTGAAAAAACATAGAACCAAAACATTATCAACAACATTATGTGACCTTTGTACTCTTTTCTGATTAATCCTGGTAAAATACACACTGAGGAAGGTGTTTGTGTTTTTGTAGGCGGTAGTCTCCATTTTTATTATTGACTTCTATCATCGGGATTTGGTTTCAATAAACTGTGGCAAACAATGTCTGCTAGTTAAGGATCTGAATCCTTTTGTCAATGTGATATTTCATTTTTTTTTGTCTTTTTTAATACATTTGCAAACATTTCTAAAATCCTGGTTTGACTTTATCTTCATTGATAGTAGATTGAGGAGGGGACAATAAAAACCAAAGATCTCTGAGGGTCTGAAAAGGTAGGCAGCTGACCAAACTGTGAGGCCTATGAGAGGGAGCACACAAACTTTCAAAAATTAAAAAGTGCATTGGACCAGAACTGTTTACTGTTTGTGTACCAAAAACACTGATTTGACACCGTTTAAATATCTTAAGACAACAGTTAACATGTCAATTTTGGGTGCTACCACTTCAGTGGTTTCTGAGGGGGAACTCATACATCAACTCATCCAAACTCACATACAAAGGAAAATAATTTCCCGCTCAACCTACCTTGTGTGAAATGAGGTTAAGAAGTAATATGGATTGATTGAAACCACTGTAAGATATATGATGGGGGAGGACGTAATTTTTCAAAAAAACACACACTCGTAGCAAAGAACAAGAGCTGTTAACTGTTTGTGCACCAAATACAAACACAAGAAGCTGACAGACAACAGTCGTTATATTTCATTGTTTTGTCAAGATAGAATATGGAAAATAGCAGATAGGCACCAAACCTCAGCCTTTTTTCGATGACACTTCACAGTCTTTTACAACTGCTTACACACAAAATCTTTACACGTCACATGATGGTTAAAACTTTTCACTCAGAGCAAAACCGCATCTCAAATCTCCAAAACCAGAAGCTGTTTCTCAGCCTTACACTCAGTTTTCAACTGCATAAAACACTTTTATCAAAACACCACACACAATTCTCTATCTAAGACACAAAAAGGAAGTGACCTGCTTTCCTTTTCCAAACACAACCAAAGAAAATGCAACACTAGATCACACAGCCACTCCTCACATGTGCAAACACTAACTGCTTAACTGATCACTAACTGCATTGAATACAGTAGAACTATACATAGGTCAAAGGTCAAATTACCTGTTTTGAACAATGGATGCCAACAATGGACAGAGAGCAAGGGGAGAAGGAGGGAGAGGCAGGGGACGACAACGAGGACAAGTTCGAGGAGGAAGAGTTGGAAGAAGAGGAGGAGAACAAAGATGAGGACACACTTATTGATCATGTGATCAACCACAGGCTGACAGTGAGAGAAGCTGGACTGAGAGTCAAGCCCAATTTGAGTTGCTTTACAGTGGTGACCGTAATTTGAACCTAAAGAAATTAGAACAGGTTATAACAATGTAATGGTTAATGTAAAATAAGTATTATTGTTTGGCAATAAAAGTAAAAATTATATATATATGTTTATGGTTTCCTTCCTGTATTTAGTGGCTAGGAAAATATACCCCGAGGATAAGTTAATTTTACAGTTTTTTTCAGTCGCTAACAAGCGCTTACCCATACTTCAGATACTTTTTCTAAACTCTTAACACAGACTCACACCTACAAAACACAATTGGCCAAATGGATAATTTTCTTTTCAAAAACACATTTTGTTAAATATATACTAACTCTTTATTTCAAAATATAACACATTTTGTCACGATCGGTGGTGTGGAGCAGGGTGGAGCAGGTTGGACCCAAAAGCAGGACACAGAGCGGAGCAGGTATGGTTCAGTGGTTTAATAAACAACGGCTGTCCAACAGAAATCCAAAAGGCTGACGACACGAGACAAACTGCAACACTGGGTGACAACATACAATGACCCGACAAAGACAAGACAGAAACACCAGGTATATATACACACACACACACACACACACACACACACACACACACAGGGACTAACGAGCAGGGCGGGAGCAACACAGGTGAAAGACATGAGGCTAATGAGACACAGGCAGGGAGAGAGAGAGCGAGTGTAGGGGAAAACAGAGACAGAAATGCAGAGTGTGACAGTACCCCTCCCTCAAAAGGAAGGCCCCTGACGTCCTAAAATGAAACATCACAAACAAAAAAAAAAAAACACAAACAGGTCAAGCTGGCCCAGGGTGGGCGGAGGGAGGCCAGGTGGAGGGCCAGAAAAACAAAACCAAAAGTCCCAAAGGGCCAACTACCGGCAGGGAAAGGCAGTTCAGGAGGCCGACCAAGGCGGCCAGAGGTGAACAAAAGTTCAGGGGGCAGACCCGGAGGTCGACACAGTAGACCAGGAGGGCAAGAGCCAAACCCGGGTGGGCGGAGGGAGGACAGGAGGAGGGCCAGAAAAACAAAACCAAGAGTCTCAAAGGGCCAACTACTGGCAGGGAAAGGCAGTTCAGGAGGCCGACCAAGGCGGCCAGAGGGGAACAAAAGTTCAGGGGGTCGTCCTGGAGGATAACCCAACGGACCAGGTGGGCAACAGAGTTCAGGGGGTCGTCCCGGAGGGTGACCCGTGAGGCCGGGCAAATCAGGGGGAGAACAGAGTTCGGGAGGCCGTCCCGGAGGACGACCCAACAGGCTGGGCAGAACAGGGGGGCCACAGAATTCGGGAGGTCGCCTGGGAGGACGACCCAACTGGGCGGGAGGACCAGAGGGACCACAGAGTTCAGGTGGCCGTCCCGGAGTACGGCCCTGGAGGCCGGACTGTTCAGGGGGACGACAGGAAGGCCAACGAAGAGGCTGGAAACCCACTGGAGGCCGACGGGAAGACCTCTCCGGAGGTCGGCACCCAAAGCTCTGGTGCTCTGGAGCTGCAGCAGGGCTGAGGTCCACGGACTGAGCAGCTGGGCTGAGGACCACCGGCGAGACAGCTGGGCTGAGGACCATGGGCCGGACTCGAGGAGCTGGAGTCGGTCTGAACACCGACTGAGCAGCTGGGCTGGGGACCATGGACCGGACACGAGGTGCTGGAGTCGGTCTGAACACCGACTGGACAGCTGGGCTTGGGACCATGGACCGGACACGAGGAGCTGGAGTCGGTCTGAACACCGACTGAGCAGCTGGGCTGGGGACCATGGACCGGACACGAGGAGCTGGAGTCGGTCTGAACACCGACTGAGCAGCTGGGCTGGGGACCATGGACCGGACACGAAGAGCTGGAGTCGGTCTGACCACCGACTGGACAGCTGAGCTGAGGTCCACGGACGAAGCAGGTGCCGGTCGGACCACCGACCGAGCACTAGGAACAGGAGTCGGCTGGGCCACCGGCGAAGCAGGTGCCGGTCGGACCACCGACAGAGCACTAGGAACAGGAGTCGGCTGGGCCACCGGCGAAGCAGGTGCCGGTCGGACCACCGACAAGGGAACAGGAGTCGGCTGGGCCACCAACGGAGCTGGTGCCAGTCGGACCACCGACGAGGGAACAGGAGTCGGCTGGGCCACCAACGGAGCTGGTGCCAGTCGGACCACCGACGAGGGAACAGGAGTCGGCTGGGCCACCAACGGAGCTGGTGCCAGTCGGACCACCGACGAGGGAACAGGAGTCGGCAGGGCCACCGGCGAAGCAGGTGCCAGTCGGACCACCGACGAGGGAACAGGAGTCGGCTGGGCCACCGGCGAAGCAGGTGCCGGTCGGACCACCGACAAGGGAACAGGAGTCGGCTGGGCCACCAACGAAGCTGGCGTTGGTCGGACCACCGACGAAGGAACAGGAGTCAGCTGGTGATCAGGCTGGCTGCTAGCAGCGCTAGCAGGCCGGGGATCAGGCAGGTGGGCAGGCACAAAGCTAGTAGCACTAGCTGGCCTGGGATCACGCTGGTTGCAGACCGGTCGCTGCTGGTGACCTGGTCGCCTCCGATGACCACCACGGGAACCCGAAAAGATGGCCAGGCGACTTCCCTCGAAGGAGGACTCCGGGGGGAGCCTAGCCTCCAGGCTATCAGGCCATAGGCTAGCTGGTCGACTCCGAGCTGGGTGGCTGACTGGTTGGGAACTAGCAATCCTAGGGCTCTCTGGTTCTAACGGCAAGTCCATCAAAAAAGAGACCAGAGAGCTAGATGTCCAGGAGTCCCCAACCAGTCCGGATGATGGAGCCAACACAGGAGGGAGATGACCAGGCGGGCGGCTAGCAGGCTGGGTACTAGAAGGCCCGGGAGAGGAAGAAGCCTCCCACCATGCAGCTAGCAGGCCGGGAACAAGCCCTGGAGCTAGCAGTACCGGGGACAGGCTGAGGACTAGCAACGCTAGCCGAGCTGGAGACTGGCGGATCAGGCTGGCGACTGGCAGCGCCAGTCGGGCAGGACGAGTGGATGCTTCCCTGCGTGCAGCCGGCAGGCCGGGGCTCGGGGCTAGCAGGCTTAGCAGTCACACACTGGGGGGTTGCAGAGCAAAGTCTCGACACAGTCTCAAATTCAAAAGACCTTCTCCAACGGGAGGAGGCAACGAGCAGGGCCATTTCTGGGTCCGTTCTCCACATATTAGAGAGTAACTCAAAAAACTGCGGCTCCTCGGCTGTTAGCTCCTCTTTAGGCACCCCCAGTTCCTCCCAGGTGCTGGGCAATTTAACAATGTCTGCTGGGTCCATATTTGGTCGGGTCATTCTGTCACGATCGGTGGTGTGGAGCAGGGTGGAGCAGGTTGGAGGACCCAAAAGCAGGACACAGAGCGGAGCAGGTATGGTTCAGTGGTTTAATAAACAACGGCTGTCCAACAGAAATCCAAAAGGCTGACGACACGAGACAAACTGCAACACTGGGTGACAACATACAATGACCCGACAAAGACAAGACAGAAACACCAGGTATATATACACACACACACACACACACACACACACAGGGACTAACGAGCAGGGCGGGAGCAACACAGGTGAAAGACATGAGGCTAATGAGACACAGGCAGGGAGAGAGAGAGCGAGTGTAGGGGAAAACAGAGACAGAAATGCAGAGTGTGACACATTTTTCTCTGCACACACTATCTTTACCAAAACACTGGAAATCTGACTCAAAATGAAATTATTCTGTCAAAGAATGACACTTGTTTTCACTTCACAAAGTACATGCAGTCAATCAAAGTACACCAGGTTTCAAAATACTGGCTATTGTTGACATTACAAAAACTACATAGACTTTTATGTTTCAGTTTTACAGGTATTTGCATGCAAAACAT
Organism: Micropterus salmoides; assembly: GCF_014851395.1. NCBI lineage: Eukaryota > Metazoa > Chordata > Actinopteri > Centrarchiformes > Centrarchidae > Micropterus > Micropterus salmoides. Next base: position 31,494,702 of record NW_024041150.1, read on the forward strand.
GCAATCCACCGTTTTTACTCTAAATTTCTTGGTTGGTAACTGTATGTCCACAGTAATGTTCACATTCAAAAGCATTCCAGTAAAAAGCAAATCCGTTTTTTTTTCCTTTACTGTTTACTACAGGAGGTACAGTAGAAACACGGTATGATAGAACAGAAAAAGTTTTACAGTATTTCTTACAGTGAACAAAATATCCGTGAAACACACAAGACCATTCTGAACAAAAAAACAACAGCAAAAAGTCCAGATAAAAATTGGGGGAACTAAAAAAAAAAAGCACAACATTGCTGTATCTAATCTCTGCGATCTTCAGGGTTAGGCCACATGTTTTCGTCAACATCACATCTGATATTATCCAAGGCGATGCACCTGGGATAAAACCGCTTGCTATGTCGGATCCACCCTTGACAATCCTGAACTGTGATGTCCCTGCAGCCAGCATCCATGGATTCAAGGAGGGACATCTGGTCATGTGGCTGATGGTCATAAACCTTCCACCTCCATGCTGAAAAGTGAATAGGGTGGAAGGAAGAGACTTACCAGTCTTGGGTGAACTTCAAACCATGTTGTTATTGCTTGCGCATGATGGAAAGCCACATTGTCCCAGGTAATTACAAAGGTCCTCATGTTTTCACCCTCCCGATCCTGCTGTGGAACCAGGCGCTGGTGGAGATCATTGAGAAAGGCAAGGATGCGCTCAGTATTATAGGGTCCAACCTGACATCTGTGAAGGAGTAATCCTGCATTTGCAATTGCTGCACACATGGTAATGTTTGCCCCTCTCTGTCCTGGCACATCAACTGTGGCCCTTTTTCCAATTACATTTCGTCCACGTCAACGCCTTGTGGCCAGATTGAATCCTGCCTCATCTATGTAAATGAATTCATGAGGGGTCTGGTTGGCCTCCAATTCCAAAACTCTCTGAAACAAAGTTTATGTAAATCATGTCATTACTGTAATCCATCTCAAAGGGAACAGTGTAGAGCTGCTTCATCCGCACTCTGTGTTTGGACAATGTCCGCGTAATGGTTGTGAGGCTGATGCTATCGATGTTATCAAACATCTCATGGTCCTCCACAATTCTAGTCTGAATTTCACGCAGTTTTATTGCATTGTTTGCAACAACTATTTCTACAATGGCAAGCTCTTGATCATTATTGAGGAGCTTTCCTCTTCCCCCAGAGGGTGGAAGACGTTGCATTCTTTAGAGGGACAAAAAAATTAAACATATGCATTACTGTATGACCTTATTGACATGTCAAGTGAGAATAGAAACAATCCATGTAAAATGCAATACTTACCTGTTGGTTTGTTGAAAGATGCATATAATGGAAGCAACCGTTGACCGCCTCAAATTGGGCTGCACTCTTTCACCAGCCTCTCTTAGTGAAAGACCGTGGTTGATTACATGGTCAATGATAGTGGCACGAATTTCATCACTGACTACTGTTCTTGGAGCCCTTGGAATGCCACCACCACGCATTCTTACACCTCTACCTTGCCCTCTCCTTGGGCCTGCTCCTCTCCCTGGTCCTGCTCCTCTCACTGGTCCTGCTCCTCTGGGCCCCTTGCTCTTACTCTTCTTCGTCCAGAAGACTTTGACTTTGACACTGCAGCAATATTCAGCCCCTCTCCTGTCATTTTGGATGAGATATCCATTTCGGTAGAAAAATATATTAGAATCTGATGTCCCTGTCCTCAGTTTGCAGCCAAGACCAACAGACTGTCCCTCAGTCACAGGATGGACAGGATTCACCATCTTTATCTGTGAAACAGTCAAATAATATCAAGTCGTTGCAAACCTTTTCATCGCTCATACACTTCTGCTGTTACTCTTACATAACCCAAGGTGATGGAGGTTTATAGTCACTGTGGCGTCAATTAATGACTGACAAAAAGAGAAGTTGCGACTGATGCTCTGATCAGATCAGGTAAAATTGCAATATTAATTCATCATTTCAGATATTTACAAATAAGCAGCAATTGCTCTTTATTATTTATTAATGGTGTGCAATTCTGGAGAAATCCAACACCATGAAACATCCATGCAATAGAGCGAACCATTACAAAGCAAGTAATGTAACTAATGTTAGCTTAGTTGTGGGTTAGCAAACTGTCGCTACAACTGCTGCTATGAAGCTAACGTGCACAGAGGACGAGGCAGTCCCAGAGCCAGCACAATAACTCCAGACAGATACAGTTAACATCACACCAACAGCTATGTTGGTGTACTAGAGAGTAAGTTGAATGTCCGTGGGCAGTTCAGAAATCATGGCTGGAACAGCTGGAAAAGTCTTGTGTGGCTCGGTCCAAGTCATTTTATTTGTTTCCCATTTACAGAACCTGGGCTGGGTCCAAACACCAGATTGTTTTTCAGCACACACATAGAACCGACAGCTAGTGGACCGTGAGGAGATATTTGTTGAATTTGACAAAAAGACTTGTATTGGATTAGAATCACATACCCAAAATTTAATTGGTTAATGTTACACAAATGCCATTGAGGATCAATATGTCCTAATTCTTTGATAATAAGAGGTCTAATAATAAACACTGTGAAGGGCAGAAAAACTGATTTCATGGCGGGTTCCATGTCTCTCCTTAAAATTTCACTGCATTGGTTATATAATATAACCAAAAAATATAATCACCTATAAAATCTGAATATAAGATGTTAAATTATGTTATTGTGAAATTTGAAGAATTAAAACAAAAAAGGAATTACTTTGTACGGTGATGTTGACCGCGTTACTGAATTGAGCTGATTCAGACTCACACCAGTACACTGCAGTTTTGTTTGGAAGTTCGTTGATGTTGCATGTGGATCCAGTCATTGTTCCCCACTTAGAACAGTTTGACAGATGGCCGGCTTTAGTGAACCTCCTCACTCTCCACTAAGAAGAGTTTCCCTCACAGCTCAGTGAGACAGGCTCAGAGGAAAAGTGCTGCTCTCTGTCAGGACTCACTCTGACTGTTGCTGGATGAAAATCTGAAAAAGAACTAATGAGGTGTCAAAACAAACACAGAGATATCATGACATTGACAGCAGCACAGTGGAAATGATCTTTTGACTGTCTTAATATTAATTACAGTGGTTGCTCTCCAACTCATCCATTTACAAATCGCTTTTTACCAGCTGCCTTTCAGTTCCAAATGGGGTCAGTATGTGATAATGAAAATCTAGACTGTATTTTCTTTTTACACATAGTTTTCCGTTCAGTTATTTTAATCTCCTAGTTGTACCCATATCTTGTCTCTTTACATGCCTGTTTATTTGTTGCAGGCGCCACATTTGCCACCTGTCCATGTGCCTGTCTGACCACAAATCAGTGTCTTTTAAACCTGCAGTGCAGAACTTTTGTTTTTCCTTTCCAGCAGTGAGAGTAACCCAAACACTGTTGATGAATGATGATGACGTATGCCTCTGCTATACTCTGTAACCTACTCCTTCGCTAGGTAGCTACATGACTAATTGTGGGGGCAGAATATAGGAAAGAAAAGGAGGAAAGAAAGGCACTAACACACTGACCTTTAGACCAGACAAACATAGTGTTACTATAATTAGTGTAGTTCACTGGATCTCCTCTTCCAGCTCTGCACTTATATCCTGCTGTGTGTGTCTGTCCATGAACGATGTAGGAATCCTGTTCAGTCCCGTTGCTGCTGCCAGGTAGCAGCTCTTGGTCGTAGGAGTTGCCTGATAGTTTGGGAACAGCCTTAAACCAGAAGAACCTCCATCCTGCAGATGGATCTTTAACACTGCAGCTCAGAGTTACTGAGGCTCCAGGACTCAGCCAGGATGGAGACACAGTGAGGACAGGTTTGGTTTTATTTGCTGGAAATAGATATCCCAGAATTAAAACTCTTTTCTTGTTTATGGATTGAGTGCACTGTTTGGATCCTGCACATTTAACACATTTACCTCGAAACATTAAATGCATTCTTCATGTCCATTTATCCTCCTGGTTTACATCATTATCTGCGTGAAAGAGTTTAGTTCCTTTTTTAACTTAGCCAGACTAGTTATCATGAGCAAAATGGGTGGCAATAAACCACTGCTAAATGTAATGTTTTCAAAATATGAAATCATAATCACTACCACAATTAACACTGAGTTTAGAAAAAGTCTCACTTAATAATAATTTATATGTTTGCTAAATAAGTACATTTCCACATAATTTAAAAGCAGATCTATACTCACTAGCCTGTGTGTTTGCTACGTTGCTGGAATATGAAAGTTAACACTCTCAAGCACTTTATAGTCATATTCTCCTTTGTGTTGATACAAATGCACTAAAATGATGCACATGTTGATAATAAATGAATAAAGACAGATGATGTGATTAAGAGTGATGCAGAAAAAGGGAGATTGTGCAATCACCTTCAGCATGTCCAGAGTGGAGGAGTGTATTCAGCACTAAAATAAAGATTGATATTTCATCAGATATTTTCACACTCAAACTGTCAAAATGAGAATAAACAAAGTCATTTAAAACAAAAAACAACTGTGGTTAGATAATGTCTAATATCAAATCTCAATCAACATTATCACAACACAGTCTTCCACTTTAAAGTCAGTCACCAGCCAAGAAACAAAAAGACAAGAAAATATTTAAAATATGTGTAGGTCTATAGTAAGCTAGAGTAACCAAATTTACCCGCTGGATATCAATAAAGGTTTATCTCATCTTATAAATACAGTATTAAATCATCATTGCTGACGAAACAACAGTGTCACAACACACACATACACATTAAACAGAAACCTACAGTTTCTAGACAACCCGTGATGCTGTGAATGCAACATAAAGTGTTTTTAGTAAGAACGAAAAGAGTACGTCAGTGATGTACTCACAGAATAACCCCAGCACACAGAACAAAGTATGTCCCATCTTCACATCCAAAACTGAAACACTACTTTAAAGCTTGAAAGCATACATTATGAGGAAGACTAAGAGGAAGCTGTGTCAGTAAAGAAGTTATTCATATCATATCAATATGATCTCACAGGCTGACAACAAATAATGTTTCTAAGAATAATCCACTCCTCCTTCCTTCCCCTTTTCACAAAGCTCACGCAAGTACAACCACTTCCTGCTCAGGCAAGGCAATTTAACTTGAGTCTTGTATATAGTCCCTGCTAAAAATAGAACAGTCACTTTGCACTTTTCATATCATATTAAAGAGAAAACAATGTTGGAATTGCACAGCTACGTTTTATGAATGGCAGTATCATATTTTTGAATAAACAATAAAATGTATACATATAACTATGGATGTAAACACTCCGACGTACAGCTGATCACCTTCTGCCACATCATCATACAAATATACAGCCAATCACGTTATGTGACGTTACCTGCAGGCCCAGGCCCCCGTGCAGTTCTGACCACCCGATCACATCTGGTACCTACACCGGCTCCATCTAGCTCCGTGTGTCGTACAACAGAGCTGCTGGTAGAAAAAGCTGTTCAAAACAGGAGGAAATCTGACGTTCTATCTCACACAGGCGCCGCCCTCTACTGGACACTGCTTTTTATATTTAGGCACATACGGTAGCAACGTCCAATTGTTCGGCTACTTACAGAATGCAAATTTCAGTGGGTGAGTACGTGCGTGTGAAAGGAGGAGAGATATTACCCATAGAGTCCAGTAGAGGGCGGAGCCAGTGCTAATAGAAATAGGGTCACCATATCGTAACCTTCATTTTTGCTAACAGGGATTTCTTTTAAATACTTTAATCTTGTTATTTGAAGCTGTGGCCATGTTTAACACATACATCCAACGTTGTAATATTCTCGATAAGTCATAAAATATGGAAAAGCATAACAGGTGTCCTTTAACATCCTTAGCCACAATATCACAATACCCGCAATAATCAAAATTGATCTCACCCATGGGACGCTCTTGCAGAGGTCTGGAATGAAAAAGCTTCAACATGTTCACATGACATTTTTGTCGAACCCCTCTTCATACAAATCTGTGAGGAAGAAAGTGACTCCTTCGCCAACTCAGCAGCATGGTGTAACTGTTCCCTGCACAGAGGCAACACAGCCCAACACATGAGTTTTGGAAGACACATCACACACCATCTTCTCTCAATGCTTTTAATGGGCCACATACGTTTTGGCCAAACACAAGCTCAGCTGGGCTAAACCCTGTAGTGGGATCAACCAGCCTCTCACCTCAAGGAGGAGGTGAGTTCAGATCTTGCCAAAAAGTCTGGGGAAGTTTTCCTCCCCTGGAGTTGGCCTTTTGACGTGCAAAACAAGAGACATCGCCTGGTGTTTTGGTAAGGACCTGCAGAGACTTAATCAGACATGTATCCTTTAGTGACATATGAAGATTAGAGAATCATAAGAAAGTAAGAGTTTCATAATTTCCTTTTGTTTTGTTTTAATTTCTCCCTATTATTCCCTAGTAATCACTGTCTGTTTAGTATTAACTAATGCTTTAGCTAAATGTTTTGTATACAATTTCTTATTAAAACGTTCATCTGCATACTCCTCGTGTATATAATCCGCTTCCCAGTTCCCAGTTCAAGTGGTGACTCTCAAAGTTGAATATCTGTCCTCTCATAGAAACCGCTCTCCACCAAGAGGACAGAAAAAGGTATAACACAAAAGCGTTTATAACTCTGCTTACACCGACAATGAGCGCCAAATATCTATCACGATGTCACTGTATAATGGATTCTTTGCTGCAATGCTTACATCTATTTTGTCTCTTGAGTTAAAACATGTAACCATCAAGTTTACACGTGAAACATGTAGTTAAGCTTTGTTACGCCTTTTATTACAGTTTTTTATCAATTGTTTACACACAAATTCTGGTACTTGAGACACAATGACCACAACATGTAACTCATTCACCAACCCCCTGGACCAATTCTGCTAAACTACAAGCACAATTCCTGCTTTACACTCAAATTGCAGTTCTAAAACACACTTTTTTCAAAACACGACACACAATTCTCTGCTTTTGGCACAAGTTTCATGCTGAAAATATCTTGTTTTCACAAGGAACACACTGCCATTCAAATATGCACACTGACTCATCACAAGGGCAAACACCTGTCACACAGTTTTCCAATTAGCAATCAGAGCTTTAGCATAAAAGGGCAACAGGTGAGCTCTTCAATGGAGCAATGCCAACATTGGAAACAGAGGCAGAGCCAGAGGAGTGAGAGGAAGAGGAAGAGGAAGAGGAAGAGGAAGAGGAAGAGGAAGAGGACGACGACGACGACGACGACGACGACGACGGTTAATCTCTGATGAGACCGAGCCACTTTGGTTGATCATGTGGTCAACCATGGTCTAACAATGAGGGAGGCTGGGCAAAGAGTACAGCCAAATCTGAGCAGGTACACTGTAGTATCCATCATCCGGACTTTCCGAAATGAGAATAGGTAAGAAATCTACTCTCACTAGCAAAATGCAGTACTGCATATCAATACAGTACTCAATGAGTATTGCCTGTGGACTGTTCTGTAGGACTGTAAAAATACTGTAAAGTATATTTCAAGTATTTAGGAAATGTATACCTACTTTGTATTTACAGTATTTTACTATTTGTTTGGCAGAACTGAAAGATTACCAACACAAAAACCTCTTCTGTCTCCTGAACAGGAAACTGAAATCATAAACATGGTCCTAGAAAACAACACCATAACATTACAGCAAATACAATGAAAAATAATAGAAAACAATGACATATTTCAAAATTTTGATAGGGTAAGCTTATCAACACTGGACCGTGCCTTGCGCAGAAATCATCTCAGGATGAAGCAGGTCTACAGGGTGCCATTTGAACACAATTCAAGAATTGCAATATTACTATGTGTAAGTGAGTCCCACAATTGATGCATACACTCAACACTGTATACAGTAAATTATACATATTTCAATATTGTAATCATAATGATTGTGCTTCACAATAGTGACCACTCCATGTCTCTTTCTGATATTGTCATGTGTGTTTCAGAGAGTCCTTGAGCTAGAGGTGGCTGCAGTGGAGCACCAGTTCATCTTCATTGATGAGGTTGGGTTCAACCTCACAAAAAGACGAAAGAAGGGAAGGAATGTCATCGGCCAGCGTGCCATTGTTGAAGTCCCTGGCCAGCGCGGAGGGAACATCACAATGTGTGCAGCGATTATCCATCACCATGCTACCCTTGGCCCCTACAACACAGCCCATCTGATCACATTCCTGGACACCCTACACAACACGCTCATTCCACCAGATCAGGTAGACGGCCCAGAGCAGCTCAGGTACGTTGGGACAGCGTAAGTTTCCACAGGGCTGCTCTGGTTCTTATCTAGTTCACTGTCCACCCACGCTTTTTAGTTTATCTCCCTCCATATTCTCCATTCCTCAATCCTATTGAGGAATCTTTTTCTGACTGTAGATGGAAAGTGTGTGACCAAAATCCACAAACGCATATACCTCTTCTCCAAGCTGTGGAGATACAGCAGCTGATGCTTTTCATGGCTGGAATCGCCATGCTAGGCGATATTTCCCCCACTGCTTGGCCAGGGAAAACATTGCTTGTGATGTGGCTGAGGTGCTGTGGCCAGACCGCAACAGAAGAGAGGATGCAGCATAGTTTGTTTTTTGTTTGTTTTAATGTAACTGTGTACAGTAAATTCTTCTGTTGTTTTGTATGTAGTGTGTGTGCAACTTTGTGTTGGTTGGGAATGGGATGTACACTGTGTACATTGTTTTTGTGGGACAAATAAATATATTTGTTACCGTGTATTTGTGTGTTCTGAGTATAAAAACAATATTCTCAAATATTTTACAACACACTTGTCTGTAGTAAGTGTAACACTGAACAAAAAAAAGGCCTAAGTCATTATGATGAATGGAGAAGAAGTGTTTTACATTGAGAACATCAGTGTTCAGCTGGTTCTTATGAATGTCTATTCATATGATTTGTGTCATTTGAAAACAAAATACCATTTTGAGAAGAAATAATATTGTTTTGAATGTAAAGTTTCCTTTTGCAGGAGAATTGAGGGGTTTTGCCCATTGTGTGTGTTTTTTGATTTGTGTGTAGAGTTCTGAGAATGAGGCATTCTTTCAGAAAATGTCTGTAAACAATCGAGGAAAAACTGTAAGTATATAACAATTAAGAAACAATTAACCTTCTAGTGTTTAATCTTGTTTTACTTGTCTTTATCTAAATGTTTAGAACTAAGTATTTTTCTAATGTTATTGTGGAGAGAGAGAGAGATTAAATGGAAAATACGCGCTATATATTTTTTTCTTTATCCCACTAAAAGTTAACACTTTTGAGGCCAAAGGGTGACTCCTCTAGGGATACCCACTAACCAAAATGACGTCACCACGTCCCAAAAAAGTTCTTGAAACCCCATTTTTCTTAGTGGGAGATTTTGACTTTTGTTTGGAGCTGCCTGGGATCAAACTATCCCCAGACTTTGTTTAAACTCAGCAACATTAAATAGCCTATATTCCCGGGGCCTCGCGAACCTACAAGAATCTAAGTGTCTTATTTGATTTTGTTGTTTTAACACTATCCAATCGTTCTAAATAACTTTTGACCCAGAAACCCAGAAGCCCGTTCAATTCTCGAGTTGAACGAAGTCATGGCTCCAACAAGAGAGTCTGGAGTGTGTTCTGCCGAGCTATAGCGACACCAAACAAACTCCAGTTTGGTGTCGCCAGTTGCCCATTACTGCAAGCGTTTTCCCGCAAAGGACTCCGGAGCAATTCCATCGGTTTGAACCCAACTTGAGACGCCACTGGGGTGCCACCCAACCTGGCCAGGACAACATCCACGAGCCCAACCGGCAGTGAGCCTTTGCTATGGGGAATTACCACAAAAGTAAGGCAAAACAAACCACACGCTGACGTGACTCGTTGGTGTCCTCTAGTTGGCCCTCATCTATAGTTAAGAAACCCCTAGGTTATTCAAACTAAATTTGCAACATAATTTCCGAGCATTAGTGCCCTCATTCTCGTAGAATCCTCTCCCTCTACAATATCAAACTGAAATCCCATCGAGCCCAGTGTACTGATCTTGGCTTATTACATATTCTGTTTATTACCTTCTGTTTTTTTTCATGTTGACTGTTATTCGTGTAATATTCCCATATTTACTCCCACTGTTGTACTCCCTTTAGTTAGTCAGTAAATTTCACCTTGATCATAGTGATTTGGCTGTGTGTATTGTTTAAGCGTCCGGGGTCCCTGTATAGAGGATTCTCCCTCAGATTTGAGACTGACTGATTGATTGATTAAAAGAAATGATTTTAGAATAACTGAACCATTAACAACTATCGAATTACCAAAAATTTGTTTAATTACCAAGCTATACTCAAGGACCTAAAGCCTCGACTGCAAATCTTTAAGTCATGCCCGAGATCGAGGAATTATGAGTTAATATTTCTAAATATTAATTTCATAAGTGTAATAAAAATCATACGTAGACCTGCTACAACCCTAAGGACTCTAGCTTTGCGTCAGGTGCGGTAAAAATTACAAAAGGCACCTCTACATCCCAGTCCTTACACTTCTCATGACAGTAGTTCTTGAGCATGGATTTTAAGGTTTGATGCCAGTGCTTCAGAACTCCCTGTGACTCGGGGTGACAGGCGCTAGACAGAGTTGCCCAACAAGCTAAGGGTTTGTTAGTTCCCTGATTGGTTTGTACTATCTTTGGCAAACCATATGTAGTAAAAAACTTGACTTGTGCTTTGGTTAGTGACACGGCAGTGGTTCAACAGAAAGGAATGGCTTCTTTTAATCGATAGCAACACACATCATTGTAAGTGGGAACTGATTACCAACGTTGGTTTTAGGTAACCTGCCAACACAGTCAACCAGGATGTGTTCCAACAGTTCACCAATCGCGGGAACAGGCTGCAGCAGCAATAATTGGAACTCAATTATTTGCTCAACCCCTCAGCCTGTTTTTATTTTCCATTTAACTCTTTTAACCCTGATTGTACACTGTAACTTTTATTTTTTTAATGTGTATTTTTTCAATTTCCCCATGTTGCTTTTAAATTTTTTTGTATGTCCCTGTTGCTTTTGTGTTTTGTGTGAAGCACTCTGGATTGCCTTGTTGTTGAAGTGTGCTATACAAATAAACTTGCCTTGCCTTGCAGCGGGGCAGTTGGTACAGGCTGATTTGGTTTGCTTACAACTTGACAGGTTCTGCAGGTTTTAAAGAACTGTTATAGTACATGATCCAGGTTTTACTGATGCCCAAATTACCTGGTCATAAGTGCTCATGTGCCAACCATGTTGACAGTCTGCAGAGGCAACTACCTGATAAACTATCTTCTAATCTATATCCAAATCTGGATCTAAATCATCTGCTTGAGAAACCTACCTGCGCATCATTTCCCCCACTCTGTTTTTTTGACCCCGAAGTGAAGTATTTAACCAAGGAAGGATAACTTCTCTGAGCTTTTATCATAGCATCGTGAGTGAGCAGCAAAGGTGTAACAGTGTCAGACCTTCCCAGCGTCATCTGCGTGGCAAGTCACTGGATCATCACTATGGGACACGCCTTCCTCAGAAAAAGTAGAAGCAAAAAGTGAGTCAGACAGATCCATTTCTTGTGTCTGCATACGAGCTTGTGCTGTCATGGTTACGCTTGTTACCTGTTACCATTGTCTGTCCATTAGATATGTCTCAGCCTTATAAATAATTAAAGAATTTTGTAAACTTTCTGAAAACGAAGGCTACAATATGGTAACCCTAGTTCTCTTCTAAGGACAGGCTCCGCCCTCTACTGGACTTTATGGGTTCTACCTCCTCCAATCACACGCATGCACTTGCCCGCTGAAATTTTATCGTGCACGTAGCCAACCAATAGGACATATTGTAACCTTCGTTCTATCTCACACAGGCTCCGCCCTCTACTGGACTCTATGGGTTCAGTGGAGCCCAATGACTGTCCGCCCTGGCCGTGACAAGCCAAAGTCCACCACACCAACCCGGTTGGCTACAAGTTGGCCACAGGCCGGCCAAAGCCCTGACCACCGCATCACCTAGTGACAGAATGGTGGGACACCCCTGAGAAGGCCACTGGACCAATAGGGGCTTGGCCTGACCATTAACACCTGCACTGCCCTGACTTCTCACTGAAACGTCAGGCACTACCAGTGTATGTTCCCCCTCTACACCCAGTAGTCACCAGATCCTCACTTTTCAAATCCTAGGTCGCACTTGCGAGCTGGATCCCGAGAAGTAGCCCGACATATCCAAGACATAGAAAAGCACAAACGGGCACAGTAATGGCCAAGATGCCATTGTGCAGATCTCTTCGACACACACCCCTCAGATAAAGGGTCGTAGACACTTCCACACTGGAATGTGTACGCACAGCTAATGGTGGGTCTGTTCCCGCCCCTGTCCAGGCTTGGGAGATTCACTCACAAAGCAAGCTGGCCAGGCTCTTCTTGGACAGGGTTTTACTCACTGCACAGAACACACAGATCACTGAAACAGACGAAAAGCTGACCAGTGCATCGAATGGGGGCCATGTGCTCTACATAGGACATTAGCCTAGCACACATGGACACAACAGATGCACTCTCGCCTCCCTGCACCTTAAGTGGGGTAGGGGGATAGAAAGCATCCAGATTTATTGTCCTGGACCTGAACATGCTCCTTATGTTCTTAAGAACAATGGAGGTGTGTTGTCTCAATCTGGCTGTACTGTGGGCACCAAAAACCAGCATGCAGCTGGGGTGAACCGACAGGCACACAGCTCACTCACCTTCTTAGTAGGGGTGAGAGCAAAGCGCAGGGCTGTTCAAGAGATAGTATTTTCAATGAGGACTGCTCCAGGGGCTCATAAGGTGCAGATATTAGAGCCACCAACACAAGCAGCAAGTCCTACTGAGGCGCAGAGAGACACGTCACCGGTCGATGTCTTCTCACACCCTGCAGAGAGCGTATCACTAGGGAGTGGGTGAAGACTGTTCTGTCACCAAACCCCCTGTGACAGGGGAGATAGCTGCAGCACGACAGCCCCTTCTCCATCAGACCTTGCAGGAAAGAGAAAACGGATCCCACCGAACAGGTAGGCAGATCCGTCTCCCTCTCAATGCATCAACGCTGAAAGCCCAATCATTTAGCTTTACAGCAAGATGGATGGTCTGTGCGACCTCAGCGAACAGACCAGCCTGAGTCTGCCTCTCCACAATTTTAGAAGAAAAACCTGGAGAGGCTGGTCCAACACCAGCATTGTGCATTTGAAGCCTCACCCTTGTGACAGATCCCCCAGACCATAGGTACAGGCCAGGGCTCTGTCACTGTAGGCTGTGTCACTTCTACCAGAATGACGAGCCTGTGGACCACCAAGCGATGAGCTGCAGCAGCTGGGGGGGAGCTCTCTTCACAATTGATCGCAACCCCAGGCTGTTGAGGTGCAAAATCAACTGGGCTGTGTGGAGATCACTCAAGGCCCTTCGCAAAGATTGCAGTGCGATGCATCTGCTGAGTGTGTGGGGGGGTATCGAGTAGTTGACAGGGAGCCTAATGTATTTGTAGGCTACCCCATGAGAGGAGAAGCCTAGAAATTCCCTGTTACTGTGTCACCTCTACATGAAATGGGCATCTTTCAGGTCGATGGCGGTGAACCAGTTGCCCGGCTGCACTGGCTCCAGCATTTTCTTGATCATCAGCATGTGGAAATGCCCTCTTGTCCATTATACTGGTTATATATGGCTCAGAAGCCTCTCGTCTTTTTGGGGACCAAAGTACAGCATGCAGCGGCGTCGCCGTTCTGCATGAAAATGTGTACACTACAATGTGTCAGGACAGGGCATCCTCCTCTCCACTGCAGCGAGCTGCTGCTGGGAGAATGAATGCTGGACGCCCGGGCCTCACCCACCCTCTCACTCGGTTCTGACCGGGAGAGTGGCGTGGGCCGCGGGGCGAACCGTTAGCTTAGCCGTTCAACATGGCTAGCTCAATGGGATGGGGTTGGTGGTGGGGAAGTAGCACTTCTAAGAATGTAATGTGTTTCTAATAAACAGTTTAACATTCACAAGCATCACCACAGTGTCCACACAAGCAGCACATGTTAGAACAGTGGCTTCGTGAACACAAGGCTGCAGGGCGAACCCTTAGCCTCACCCCAGGGGTTAACGTTAGCTCTTTGATGAGAGAAGCTAACTTAGCTCTTTGAGGAATGAAATAAACATCTTTTACTCAAAAAACAGTTTCCACATTCTCAAAAGTCTTACTATATGTTATATGTAAATTATGTGCATTTCCTATAAACACCATCCCCATATTTCAGGGATCTACAGAATGTTCATTCTTTTTTGTTCATTGTCTTCACCGTGCAGGTCGATCGCCTGCGCTGCTTATCTGTGAAGGGCACGTTCACACGCAGCGCTGTTATAGATGTTATAGCCTAGTTATATTCTAAACACAGCTTGAATTTAAATGCAGCATACAATTTACAAAAAAGACTGACTGTTGTAGTGTTTTATAAGCGGTAATAATAATAGCCTCATAATGTCGGCTAGTTCTTACTGTTCTGCTTGTTTTTTCGGACTCCATCGGGCATCCAGAGAGTAACATATAGCTACAAAAGTTTGAAAGTTCAAATAAAAGTAGGGTATTTATTGGAAAGAAACGATTATTATCAATTCCAAAATTTATAGTAGATATTTTCCCTACGGAAAAATGCATAATGATCAGTTTTGCTAAAACATAGTTAGCATTGGAAAAGTTATAGCCGGTCAGAAACCACACAAGGGAGCCGCATGCTCTCTTGAAGGGACCACAGAACACATCTCTAACACAGCGAAAAAATAGGCTACTGCAGCATTAGTTTTGATGATCATGTAGCCTACACAAAAGCTATAAGCAGCAGCTTTTATGCATGTTTACTTCATACACGTGGATCGTTGTCAGATAATGACCCGTCAGATATAGAATCAGCCTAGGACACATCGCTCAGCCCCTATGGCGAGTGGATAGTGCCACGGATAACCTACCAAAGGAGACCGCTGTGTGACAGCTACGTGTGGAGAGGCTACTCCGTCGCCAGTTCACAATGTAGTTGATTAGGCTTGAATTTCTCAAATGGCTCAAACTTCATCTTTTTTGTTTTAATTGGCAGTTGGCAAACTAGCCGAGAGGTGCAATACCGCCACCAACTGGACTGGAGTGTGGAACCAGAGGCTATTTTCAATAAGTACATGTTCCAGCCTTTTTGTCATTAAAAGTGTTGCTCTAAAAATACTTGAAAGTACAAAATAAATTTACACAATAATCCAAAAGGAAGGTAATATTTTAAGCAATATATGAATATAATATTTATCCAAGATATTAATCAACTTAATGTAAGTTATGTCAGCTGAGACGTTTGTACTTAAAAAATATGACAACAGTACTTTAACATTGTTAGTATGATGTCCTTTGTAATTCAAAACCAAAAGGAAGCATGAAAAATATGTTCAACATATTCCCCCTCCAAATCACAAAACGTTTACAGTTGTGAAATAAAAAGGATCTCTGAACGAGTTTGACCAGTGTTAAATGAACTCCTTGAGGCAAAACAGTTTACTCATTTTAACCTCTCTCCTATAAAGTAAAATAATCATCAAATTTCTACAAATGGCTCATCAGGCTACAAAAGGAGTGAACATTGGCCTTCTCATTGTTACAGAGGAAGTTGAAAGCAAGCAGGAGTTGCTGGTAAAAGAAATTGCGGATGTCGCTGTTGCCCTGGAGGAGCACATCATTATGTACAACCTCAAAGATGTTGCTAATACCTTTGCAATAGCATAGACTATCCTAAATAAGTATACATTTGCTCATACAAAAACCTTTCATGAACATCAGTTGCCGCAATTGTTCAGCCAAAGTTCAAGGAAACTAGATGCTTCAAGGAAAGTGCAGTGACAACTTGGCCAAGTTAATGGCAGCTATTACTGTTCTGTTGGTCTGCTTTGAACTTGTTTATTCACTAAAACTACACCACACTCAATCTCACAAACCAAACATACCGCCATGCCCACATACACATCAAATGGTTAAATACTCCGCACAAGGACTATTCTGACAAGACAAGGGCCTGTAAAACTCACACAAAAAATTAATACGATGTCAAAATGTTATGAACAAGGTTGTATTATGTTTTGTTCGGTAAATAGTCTATATAATCTGCAATTTAACTACAGCACTTCAAGTTAGCTCAAAATTTCTGCTTATAGTCTAGTGTTTTTGTAGCACATTACATAAGGTTGGACCTTGTCTTTTATCAGGCAGCAAAAACTCAATTAATTGTGGGGTTTACCTATTTAAATATTACACTGAGTGTGTTTTACATTTATGTAGACTATGGCTAAAACTTCAAAAATATAACTGTAATATTTGGAATTTAATTGACTGGCCAATAGGCCATGAAATTATGCTACATTATGCATTATAGATATCATAGACAACTTGAACTTGAAGTTCAAGCCTCCCATCCTTCAATGTTAACTGGGATATATACAGTATATTTTCCCCATATTTGATGTTACCATAAATGTTTTGTTTTCAAATGTTAACCCTTTTACAAAGACAGTGAGAGGCACATTAACTGGCAGAGGGGTGGCGCTGCAAATTAAATCATGAGAACAAATGAAAACGCATCACAACAGCATCAGACTTTACTAAACAACTGTAGCTGGAAATGGCAATGGAAGACATCTCCACATAAAAAACACGCAATGCAACAAAATTAATATTATTCAACATATAGCTGAGCGACGGCAGGGAAGACTGCTCCTTCTCCTTCTCCTGGTAATCCTTGCTTTGGCACTATCCACTCACCATATACCAAGCAGGCTGTGTGATCCTGTGGTGAAGAAAGGTCTACCTGTGGAATGAAGACCCGCCTACTTCCTGGTTTCTGTGGAGCTCTGTCAGGCTGACTTCAGTCCACCCATTGGTCCCTCTGTTCCAGGTCTAACAATCGCTCGTCACCACCTCAGCATTACCTCCTGCTCTTAAGGAGAGCCTTCCAGTAGCTCTTGGCAGCTTGTCACAGCCAGTTGACTTGTGTGCCATATTAGTGAAGTAAGTACTTTGTTAGTTAGCCTCTGCAGTTGTGTTTAGTGGAGTGATTCACTTGTTTGTCATTGCCACTTTGTGGTTATGTTTATTAGCCAGTGTCACAGTACCTTTGAGTTTGATTTTTATGTGCATTTACCAGTGTGGCTGGAAATGGGTGGAAATAGGACTAGAGTCCACACTGACCACCACTCTTAGTATTTTATGTTAGTTTCATTAGGTGTAGTGGGTGCTGTGGTCTTTGTATTTTTTGTAAGAATCTAACTTGTTTAAATATAGTCAGGCACAGTCCTCCTTTGAGGACCTCTTTTAAGTAACTTGGTTTGTT
>NW_024041150.1:31512584-31543584 GCF_014851395.1 Micropterus salmoides
AATCACTATGATCAAGGTGAAATTTACTGACTAACTAAAGGGAGTACAACAGTGGGAGTAAATATGGGAATATTACACGAATAACAGTCAACATGAAAAAAAACAGAAGGTAATAAACAGAATATGTAATAAGCCAAGATCAGTACACTGGGCTCGATGGGATTTCAGTTTGATATTGTAGAGGGAGAGGATTCTACGAGAATGAGGGCACTAATGCTCGGAAATTATGTTGCAAATTTAGTTTGAATAACCTAGGGGTTTCTTAACTATAGATGAGGGCCAACTAGAGGACACCAACGAGTCACGTCAGCGTGTGGTTTGTTTTGCCTTACTTTTGTGGTAATTCCCCATAGCAAAGGCTCACTGCCGGTTGGGCTCGTGGATGTTGTCCTGGCCAGGTTGGGTGGCACCCCAGTGGCGTCTCAAGTTGGGTTCAAACCGATGGAATTGCTCCGGAGTCCTTTGCGGGAAAACGCTTGCAGTAATGGGCAACTGGCGACACCAAACTGGAGTTTGTTTGGTGTCGCTATAGCTCGGCAGAACACACTCCAGACTCTCTTGTTGGAGCCATGACTTCGTTCAACTCGAGAATTGAACGGGCTTCTGGGTTTCTGGGTCAAAAGTTATTTAGAACGATTGGATAGTGTTAAAACAACAAAATCAAATAAGACACTTAGATTCTTGTAGGTTCGCGAGGCCCCGGGAATATAGGCTATTTAATGTTGCTGAGTTTAAACAAAGTCTGGGGATAGTTTGATCCCAGGCAGCTCCAAACAAAAGTCAAAATCTCCCACTAAGAAAAATGGGGTTTCAAGAACTTTTTTGGGACGTGGTGACGTCATTTTGGTTAGTGGGTATCCCTAGAGGAGTCACCCTTTGGCCTCAAAAGTGTTAACTTTTAGTGGGATAAAGAAAAAAATATATAGCGCGTATTTTCCATTTAATCTCTCTCTCTCTCCACAATAACATTAGAAAAATACTTAGTTCTAAACATTTAGATAAAGACAAGTAAAACAAGATTAAACACTAGAAGGTTAATTGTTTCTTAATTGTTATATACTTACAGTTTTTCCTCGATTGTTTACAGACATTTTCTGAAAGAATGCCTCATTCTCAGAACTCTACACACAAATCAAAAAACACACACAATGGGCAAAACCCCTCAATTCTCCTGCAAAAGGAAACTTTACATTCAAAACAATATTATTTCTTCTCAAAATGGTATTTTGTTTTCAAATGACACAAATCATATGAATAGACATTCATAAGAACCAGCTGAACACTGATGTTCTCAATGTAAAACACTTCTTCTCCATTCATCATAATGACTTAGGCCTTTTTTTTGTTCAGTGTTACACTTACTACAGACAAGTGTGTTGTAAAATATTTGAGAATATTGTTTTTATACTCAGAACACACAAATACACGGTAACAAATATATTTTATTTGTCCCACAAAAACAATGTACACAGTGTACATCCCATTCCCAACCAACACAAAGTTGCACACACACTACATACAAAACAACAGAAGAATTTACTGTACACAGTTACATTAAAACAAACAAAAAACAAACTATGCTGCATCCTCTCTTCTGTTGCGGTCTGGCCACAGCACCTCAGCCACATCACAAGCAATGTTTTCCCTGGCCAAGCAGTGGGGGAAATATCGCCTAGCATGGCGATTCCAGCCATGAAAAGCATCAGCTGCTGTATCTCCACAGCTTGGAGAAGAGGTATATGCGTTTGTGGATTTTGGTCACACACTTTCCATCTACAGTCAGAAAAAGATTCCTCAATAGGATTGAGGAATGGAGAATATGGAGGGAGATAAACTAAAAAGCGTGGGTGGACAGTGAACTAGATAAGAACCAGAGCAGCCCTGTGGAAACTTACGCTGTCCCAACGTACCTGAGCTGCTCTGGGCCGTCTACCTGATCTGGTGGAATGAGCGTGTTGTGTAGGGTGTCCAGGAATGTGATCAGATGGGCTGTGTTGTAGGGGCCAAGGGTAGCATGGTGATGGATGACGCCGTGGTGGGTAATCGCTGCACACATTGTGATGTTCCCTCCGCGCTGGCCAGGGACTTCAACAATGGCACGCTGGCCGATGACATTCCTTCCCTTCTTTCGTCTTTTTGTGAGGTTGAACCCAACCTCATCAATGAAGATGAACTGGTGCTCCACTGCAGCCACCTCTAGCTCAAGGACTCTCTGAAACACACATGACAATATCAGAAAGAGACATGGAGTGGTCACTATTGTGAAGCACAATCATTATGATTACAATATTGAAATATGTATAATTTACTGTATACAGTGTTGAGTGTATGCATCAATTGTGGGACTCACTTACACATAGTAATATTGCAATTCTTGAATTGTGTTCAAATGGCACCCTGTAGACCTGCTTCATCCTGAGATGATTTCTGCGCAAGGCACGGTCCAGTGTTGATAAGCTTACCCTATCAAAATTTTGAAATATGTCATTGTTTTCTATTATTTTTCATTGTATTTGCTGTAATGTTATGGTGTTGTTTTCTAGGACCATGTTTATGATTTCAGTTTCCTGTTCAGGAGACAGAAGAGGTTTTTGTGTTGGTAATCTTTCAGTTCTGCCAAACAAATAGTAAAATACTGTAAATACAAAGTAGGTATACATTTCCTAAATACTTGAAATATACTTTACAGTATTTTTACAGTCCTACAGAACAGTCCACAGGCAATACTCATTGAGTACTGTATTGATATGCAGTACTGCATTTTGCTAGTGAGAGTAGATTTCTTACCTATTCTCATTTCGGAAAGTCCGGATGATGGATACTACAGTGTACCTGCTCAGATTTGGCTGTACTCTTTGCCCAGCCTCCCTCATTGTTAGACCATGGTTGACCACATGATCAACCAAAGTGGCTCGGTCTCATCAGAGATTAACCGTCGTCGTCGTCGTCGTCGTCGTCTTCCTCTTCCTCTTCCTCTTCCTCTTCCTCTTCCTCTTCCTCTCACTCCTCTGGCTCTGCCTCTGTTTCCAATGTTGGCATTGCTCCATTGAAGAGCTCACCTGTTGCCCTTTTATGCTAAAGCTCTGATTGCTAATTGGAAAACTGTGTGACGGGTGTTTGCCCTTGTGATGAGTCAGTGTGCATATTTGAATGGCAGTGTGTTCCTTGTGAAAACAAGATATTTTCAGCATGAAACTTGTGCCAAAAGCAGAGAATTGTGTGTCGTGTTTTGAAAAAAGTGTGTTTTAGAACTGCAATTTGAGTGTAAAGCAGGAATTGTGCTTGTAGTTTAGCAGAATTGGTCCAGGGGGTTGGTGAATGAGTTACATGTTGTGGTCATTGTGTCTCAAGTACCAGAATTTGTGTGTAAACAATTGATAAAAAACTGTAATAAAAGGCGTAACAAAGCTTAACTACATGTTTCACGTGTAAACTTGATGGTTACATGTTTTAACTCAAGAGACAAAATAGATGTAAGCATTGCAGCAAAGAATCCATTATACAGTGACATCGTGATAGATATTTGGCGCTCATTGTCGGTGTAAGCAGAGTTATAAACGCTTTTGTGTTATACCTTTTTCTGTCCTCTTGGTGGAGAGCGGTTTCTATGAGAGGACAGATATTCAACTTTGAGAGTCACCACTTGAACTGGGAACTGGGAAGCGGATTATATACACGAGGAGTATGCAGATGAACGTTTTAATAAGAAATTGTATACAAAACATTTAGCTAAAGCATTAGTTAATACTAAACAGACAGTGATTACTAGGGAATAATAGGGAGAAATTAAAACAAAACAAAAGGAAATTATGAAACTCTTACTTTCTTATGATTCTCTAATCTTCATATGTCACTAAAGGATACATGTCTGATTAAGTCTCTGCAGGTCCTTACCAAAACACCAGGCGATGTCTCTTGTTTTGCACGTCAAAAGGCCAACTCCAGGGGAGGAAAACTTCCCCAGACTTTTTGGCAAGATCTGAACTCACCTCCTCCTTGAGGTGAGAGGCTGGTTGATCCCACTACAGGGTTTAGCCCAGCTGAGCTTGTGTTTGGCCAAAACGTATGTGGCCCATTAAAAGCATTGAGAGAAGATGGTGTGTGATGTGTCTTCCAAAACTCATGTGTTGGGCTGTGTTGCCTCTGTGCAGGGAACAGTTACACCATGCTGCTGAGTTGGCGAAGGAGTCACTTTCTTCCTCACAGATTTGTATGAAGAGGGGTTCGACAAAAATGTCATGTGAACATGTTGAAGCTTTTTCATTCCAGACCTCTGCAAGAGCGTCCCATGGGTGAGATCAATTTTGATTATTGCGGGTATTGTGATATTGTGGCTAAGGATGTTAAAGGACACCTGTTATGCTTTTCCATATTTTATGACTTATCGAGAATATTACAACGTTGGATGTATGTGTTAAACATGGCCACAGCTTCAAATAACAAGATTAAAGTATTTAAAAGAAATCCCTGTTAGCAAAAATGAAGGTTACGATATGGTGACCCTATTTCTATTAGCACAGGCTCCGCCCTCTACTGGACTCTATGGGTAATATCTCTCCTCCTTTCACACGCACGTACTCACCCACTGAAATTTGCATTCTGTAAGTAGCCGAACAATTGGACGTTGCTACCGTATGTGCCTAAATATAAAAAGCAGTGTCCAGTAGAGGGCGGCGCCTGTGTGAGATAGAACGTCAGATTTCCTCCTGTTTTGAACAGCTTTTTCTACCAGCAGCTCTGTTGTACGACACACGGAGCTAGATGGAGCCGGTGTAGGTACCAGATGTGATCGGGTGGTCAGAACTGCACGGGGGCCTGGGCCTGCAGGTAACGTCACATAACGTGATTGGCTGTATATTTGTATGATGATGTGGCAGAAGGTGATCAGCTGTACGTCGGAGTGTTTACATCCATAGTTATATGTATACATTTTATTGTTTATTCAAAAATATGATACTGCCATTCATAAAACGTAGCTGTGCAATTCCAACATTGTTTTCTCTTTAATATGATATGAAAAGTGCAAAGTGACTGTTCTATTTTTAGCAGGGACTATATACAAGACTCAAGTTAAATTGCCTTGCCTGAGCAGGAAGTGGTTGTACTTGCGTGAGCTTTGTGAAAAGGGGAAGGAAGGAGGAGTGGATTATTCTTAGAAACATTATTTGTTGTCAGCCTGTGAGATCATATTGATATGATATGAATAACTTCTTTACTGACACAGCTTCCTCTTAGTCTTCCTCATAATGTATGCTTTCAAGCTTTAAAGTAGTGTTTCAGTTTTGGATGTGAAGATGGGACATACTTTGTTCTGTGTGCTGGGGTTATTCTGTGAGTACATCACTGACGTACTCTTTTCGTTCTTACTAAAAACACTTTATGTTGCATTCACAGCATCACGGGTTGTCTAGAAACTGTAGGTTTCTGTTTAATGTGTATGTGTGTGTTGTGACACTGTTGTTTCGTCAGCAATGATGATTTAATACTGTATTTATAAGATGAGATAAACCTTTATTGATATCCAGCGGGTAAATTTGGTTACTCTAGCTTACTATAGACCTACACATATTTTAAATATTTTCTTTTTGTTTCTTGGCTGGTGACTGACTTTAAAGTGGAAGACTGTGTTGTGATAATGTTGATTGAGATTTGATATTAGACATTATCTAACCACAGTTGTTTTTTGTTTTAAATGACTTTGTTTATTCTCATTTTGACAGTTTGAGTGTGAAAATATCTGATGAAATATCAATCTTTATTTTAGTGCTGAATACACTCCTCCACTCTGGACATGCTGAAGGTGATTGCACAATCTCCCTTTTTCTGCATCACTCTTAATCACATCATCTGTCTTTATTCATTTATTATCAACATGTGCATCATTTTAGTGCATTTGTATCAACACAAAGGAGAATATGACTATAAAGTGCTTGAGAGTGTTAACTTTCATATTCCAGCAACGTAGCAAACACACAGGCTAGTGAGTATAGATCTGCTTTTAAATTATGTGGAAATGTACTTATTTAGCAAACATATAAATTATTATTAAGTGAGACTTTTTCTAAACTCAGTGTTAATTGTGGTAGTGATTATGATTTCATATTTTGAAAACATTACATTTAGCAGTGGTTTATTGCCACCCATTTTGCTCATGATAACTAGTCTGGCTAAGTTAAAAAAGGAACTAAACTCTTTCACGCAGATAATGATGTAAACCAGGAGGATAAATGGACATGAAGAATGCATTTAATGTTTCGAGGTAAATGTGTTAAATGTGCAGGATCCAAACTGCACTCAATCCATAAACAAGAAAAGAGTTTTAATTCTGGGATATCTATTTCCAGCAAATAAAACCAAACCTGTCCTCACTGTGTCTCCATCCTGGCTGAGTCCTGGAGCCTCAGTAACTCTGAGCTGCAGTGTTAAAGATCCATCTGCAGGATGGAGGTTCTTCTGGTTTAAGGCTGTTCCCAAACTATCAGGCAACTACTACGACCAAGAGCTGCTACCTGGCAGAAGCAACGGGACTGAACAGGATTCCTACATTGTTCATGGACAGACACACACAGCAGGATATAAGTGCAGAGCTGGAAGAGGAGATCCAGTGAACTACACTAATTATAGTAACACTATGTTTGTCTGGTCTAAAGGTCAGTGTGTTAGTGCCTTTCTTTCCTCCTTTTCTTTCCTATATTCTGCCCCCACAATTAGTCATGTAGCTACCTAGCGAAGGAGTAGGTTACAGAGTATAGCAGAGGCATACGTCATCATCATTCATCAACAGTGTTTGGGTTACTCTCACTGCTGGAAAGGAAAAACAAAAGTTCTGCACTGCAGGTTTAAAAGACACTGATTTGTGGTCAGACAGGCACATGGACAGGTGGCAAATGTGGCGCCTGCAACAAATAAACAGGCATATGGGTACAACTAGGAGATTAAAATAACTGAACGGAAAACTATGTGTAAAAAGAAAATACAGTCTAGATTTTCATTATCACATACTGACCCCATTTGGAACTGAAAGGCAGCTGGTAAAAAGCGATTTGTAAATGGATGAGTTGGAGAGCAACCACTGTAATTAATATTAAGACAGTCAAAAGATCATTTCCACTGTGCTGCTGTCAATGTCATGATATCTCTGTGTTTGTTTTGACACCTCATTAATTATTTTTCAGATTTTCATCCAGCAACAGTCAGAGTGAGTCCTGACAGAGAGCAGCACTTTTCCTCTGAGCCTGTCTCACTGAGCTGTGAGGGAAACTCTTCTAAGTGGAGAGTGAGGAGGTTCACTAAAGCCGGCCATCTGTCAAACTGTTCTAAGTGGGGAACAATGACTGGATCCACATGCAACATCAACGAACTTCCAAACAAAACTGCAGTGTACTGGTGTGAGTCTGAATCAGCTCAATTCAGTAACGCGGTCAACATCACCGTACAAAGTAATTCCTTTTTTGTTTTAATTCTTCAAATTTCACAATAACATAATTTAACATCTTATATTCAGATTTTATAGGTGATTATATTTTTTGGTTATATTATATAACCAATGCAGTGAAATTTTAAGGAGAGACATGGAACCCGCCATGAAATCAGTTTTTCTGCCCTTCACAGTGTTTATTATTAGACCTCTTATTATCAAAGAATTAGGACATATTGATCCTCAATGGCATTTGTGTAACATTAACCAATTAAATTTTGGGTATGTGATTCTAATCCAATACAAGTCTTTTTGTCAAATTCAACAAATATCTCCTCACGGTCCACTAGCTGTCGGTTCTATGTGTGTGCTGAAAAACAATCTGGTGTTTGTACCCAGCCCAGGTTCTGTAAATGGGAAACAAATAAAATGACTTGGACCGAGCCACACAAGACTTTTCCAGCTGTTCCAGCCATGATTTCTGACCTGCCCACGGACATTCAACTTACTCTCTAGTACACCAACATAGCTGTTGGTGTGATGTTAGCTGTATCTGTCTGGAGTTATTGTGCTGGCTCTGGGACTGCCTCGTCCTCTGTGCACGTTAGCTTCATAGCAGCAGTTGTGGCGACAGTTTGCTAACCCACAACTAAGCTAACATTAGTTACATTACTTGCTTTGTAATGGTTCGCTCTATTGCATGGATGTTTCATGGTGTTGGATTTCTCCAGAATTGCACACCATTAATAAATAATAAAGAGCAATTGCTGCTTATTTGTAAATATCTGAAATGATGAATTAATATTGCAATTTTACCTGATCTGATCAGAGCATCAGTCGCAACTTCTCTTTTTGTCAGTCATTAATTGACGCCACAGTGACTATAAACCTCCATCACCTTTGGTTATGTAAGAGTAACAGCAGAAGTGTATGAGCGATGAAAAGGTTTGCAACGACTTGATATTATTTGACTGTTTCACAGATAAAGATGGTGAATCCTGTCCATCCTGTGACTGAGGGACAGTCTGTTGGTCTTGGCTGCAAACTGAGGACAGGGACATCAGATTCTAATATATTTTTCTACCGAAATGGATGTCTCATCCAAAATGACAGGAGAGGGGCTGAATATTGCTGCAGTGTCAAAGTCAGACGAAGGCTTAGTGGAAATACTCAGGAAATGTGTCACCACATCTGTTTCTTTAAAACTTCCTTTTTCAGAAGCTATGTCACAATCTGAGATAAAAAGAGGTTGTCAAATACTTACTTAATACAAATACTCTAATTAGAAAACTAAAACAGGAGGTTCTAATGTACTGTGAATGTCTAATATCACACAGTCTAACAATAATTACGTATGTGCACAGGTATGTACAGTAAGTGTTAATTGTGTACTGCACTTGCATGGATGTACATTTGGACATTTGATTTGAACATTCATTTATGTACAATTTATACTATATACTATGTGTATACTGTGTGTAAGCATGTGTGCTCTTAAGTATACACTTGTATATTTATGTGTACATGTATGTTTTTTATTATTATTATTTATTTGTGAAGTATAAGGTGTTAATGTATGTGTACGCACATGTGTGTAGTGTGTGTAGTTTTTTTTTCCTTCCACATATAATTTTTGTAACTGGTCTGTTTTTGAACATGTGGCCCACTTGATCCTGGATGTGGGTCCACTTGTGAAGTCTTTTACATGGTTTCTTCTAATTTAGATTTACTAACTTGTGACCTCTTTTGTTTGTGAAAGCACTCAACTACAAATAACATTTATTAATACTTACCTTTTATTACAGCAGCGCCTGATGACTCTTCATTTCTTCTGCTGTTGATTGTTCGGCCAGTTTGTGGAAGTTTACTGATTATTCTTCTGCTGCTGTTGTGTTGCTACAGAAAGTCAAAGGGTGAGACTTTTTCCTGCTGATGCTTGATGGTTTATAATCTGACTATTCAAAGTCATTATTGAATTCAGTGCCAAAACAAAATAATGTAACAACATTTTATTTTTTTTACAGATTCAAATTTTGCCAAGTGGGTAGACTTCTCTTCTCTATTAGGCACTAAATGTTCCTTATTCAATTTACTGAATT
Source organism: Micropterus salmoides (assembly GCF_014851395.1). NCBI lineage: Eukaryota > Metazoa > Chordata > Actinopteri > Centrarchiformes > Centrarchidae > Micropterus > Micropterus salmoides. The sequence goes on from NW_024041150.1 coordinate 31,522,101, forward strand.
TACTAAATTTTATATATATTGTTATATATATATATATATATATATATATATATATGTTTTTTTATTATATTTTAGGACCCCACAGAGAACCAATCAGGGCTCTGCTCCAGATCAAGTGGTTTACCAGAATGAAACTACAGTGCACTACTCTCATCTGCATGGTCAGCCTTAAAAATTATCCAGATCCATTTATCATTTCATGTTTATGACATTGAACCAAATGAACTTTTTAGTTAGTCAATTTGTCAAAAAGGATTGGAATATAATAAACTCATCTACTACAAGCACAAAAGATCAGAACTGAAAATTGGTTATAGTCATTGTTTACATTGTCTCTAGCTGAAATGATGTTAAACTATGAGACAGAAAAAAACACATATTATTAGCTCAACCATTAAAATAATAGTATCATTGCTTTATGGTATAAAATACATTTAATGCAATTTGAGTTACACCTTTGACATTACCCAATTCAAATAACTCAAAGAGTCTAAACATCAATGTCTTTTGCACATATTTATATCTTTAAGACAATCTTACAATATATTTGAGTATATTCATCAGAAAAGTAGCAGCTTAGTTTGTATCCTAAAGTTGAAATGATCAATTTTACCGTGACTTGATTTTCAGGTGATGCTTGTCTCTCTGAATCAATCAGAGGCTCAGAAAACACTGAAAATGGTAGGTAAATTTTATTTATTTACACAGAGAAGAATATTAGAGAAGAGTTATCATAACTGACAATTCTGTAAGTTAAGAAAAGGTATATTTCAGATGCAGATGAATCCAGCTATGTCACATACTCGTTGATTCAGCTTAAACACAGTAGTAATAAAGGTGAGTATACAAACAATAAATATTATAGTCAAAATATTCATCAGGTCAGTGATTCCTAAATAAAAGACAGTATTAACTCATCTTTTGATGCATCTGCTCATCTTTACAGGGCAGCATAATGAACCAGAGGAGAGCTCCCTTTACTCGAATGTGAAGACAGAATCAGCTGCAGGTACAGTCACTTGCAACAGTTTGTCCAATAGTTTGTTTTGAAATATGCAAAATATTATTGAAAGTGACTCTGTAGTTCAAATCACTCTAATTTTACTTCCTGTTATATTTTAGTTTGTTTTTTAATCTCTGGTTATGTTGTTGCAGACTAGCCTGTAAATGGAAATTCTGTTCTACAGAAAGAAAATACAAAATACTGTTGATTTTTGCTGTAAAATGATTGCTGTTGGTTTGTTGCTTCGGTTTGAGTTTGTTCTCTGACTCAAAAGATTTTAAATAATCTTAACAACGCAAAAAAAATTCTTATTTATTTTATTTTATATTTTTATTGATTCTAATTAAACTTGCTTAATTGATATCCCCTCTATTGTTGTAACCTGTAACTATTTTCATTACCATTAAATTCTATAAAGAAAAACACAATAATCTGCTGTGTGGTTGGTTTCACCTTTGGGCTTTGCAATACTGTCATTTAACCTTTACCTAGATAATCTGTCTGCAGTTCAATGTATATTAAATCTGTTATTGGTAAACATTTCAAACTAATCGTCTCTCCGTTCATAGGAAGATCATCATTGGAGTTTTTTCATTTTTGGAGTATACAGGAAATCAACCCTCTTTACCTTTTTTAAATAGGCAATTATGCAAGTCAGATGTTAACCAAACTGTAACTTTTAAATGACGATGCCAGTGAATAGTTGTTGTGAGTTTTTTGGTTTCTGAGGTTTTATTCCTTTTTTCCTGTTGAAGATTTTTTTGGGGAGTTTTCCTAACTGAGTTTTAGCATTAAAATTAACTTATCCTCGGGGTATATTTTCCTAGCCACTAAATACAGGAAGGAAACCATAAACATATATATATAATTTTTACTTTTATTGCCAAACAATAATACTTATTTTACATTAACCATTACATTGTTATAACCTGTTCTAATTTCTTTAGGTTCAAATTACGGTCACCACTGTAAAGCAACTCAAATTGGGCTTGACTCTCAGTCCAGCTTCTCTCACTGTCAGCCTGTGGTTGATCACATGATCAATAAGTGTGTCCTCGTCTTTGTCCTCCTCCTCTTCTTCCAACTCTTCCTCCTCGAACTTGTCCTCGTTGTCGTCCCCTGCCTCTCCCTCCTTCTCCCCTTGCTATGTATAGTTCTGCTGTATACTAATTCAGTTAGTGATCAGTTAAGCAGTTAGTGTTTGCACATGTGAGGAGTGGCTGTGTGATCTAGTGTTGCATTTTCTTTGGTTGTGTTTGGAAAAGGAAAGCAGGTCACTTCCTTTTTGTGTCTTAGATAGAGAATTGTGTGTGGTGTTTTGATAAAAGTGTTTTATGCAGTTGAAAACTGAGTGTAAGGCTGAGAAACAGCTTCTGGTTTTGGAGATTTGAGATGCGGTTTTGCTCTGAGTGAAAAGTTTTAACCATCATGTGACATGAAAAGATTTTGTGTGTAAGCAGTTGTAAAAGACTGTGAAGTGTCATCGAAAAAAGGCTGAGGTTTGGTGCCTATCTGCTATTTTCCATATTCTATCTTGACAAAACAATGAAATATAACGACTGTTGTCTGTCAGCTTCTTGTGTTTGTATTTGGTGCACAAACAGTTAACAGCTCTTGTTCTTTGCTACGAGTGTGTGTTTTTTTGAAAAATTACGTCCTCCCCCCTCATATATCTTACAGTGGTTTCAATCAATCCATATTACTTCTTAACCTCATTTCACACAAGGTAGGTTGAGCGGGAAATTATTTTCCTTTGTATGTGAGTTTGGATGAGTTGATGTATGAGTTCCCCCTCAGAAACCACTGAAGTGGTAGCACCCAAAATTGACATGTTAACTGTTGTCTTAAGATATTTAAACGGTGTCAAATCAGTGTTTTTGGTACACAAACAGTAAACAGTTCTGGTCCAATGCACTTTTTAATTTTTGAAAGTTTGTGTGCTCCCTCTCATAGGCCTCACAGTTTGGTCAGCTGCCTACCTTTTCAGACCCTCAGAGATCTTTGGGAGATGTTTTTATTGTCCCCTCCTCAATCTACTATCAATGAAGATAAAGTCAAACCAGGATTTTAGAAATGTTTGCAAATGTATTAAAAAAGACAAAAAAAAATGAAATATCACATTGACAAAAGGATTCAGATCCTTAACTAGCAGACATTGTTTGCCACAGTTTATTGAAACCAAATCCCGATGATAGAAGTCAATAATAAAAATGGAGACTACCGCCTACAAAAACACAAACACCTTCCTCAGTGTATATTTTACCAGGATTAATCAGAAAAGAGTACAAAGGTCACATAATGTTGTTGATAATGTTTTGGTTCTATGTTTTTTCAGATCACTGATCTGTTTTCAGTCATGACAATACTTATTCTTTATTATTGCAGCGTCCAGCTCTCCATTTCCTGTGCTGTTGATCGTTGGGCTGGTTATTGGCATCTTTCTGGTTGTTCCCCTGCCACTGCTGCTGTATTGGTACAAAAAGTCCAAGACCTTTTACTGTTAATGTTAGATAATTTACTCACTGCTTATTAAAATGACTAAGGAATTATGATTTCATGACATGGATCAGCGGTTCAGTTGGCAAAACATCACGTAATGTAAGTTTTAACTGTATTATCTGTTTTCACAGATACATGTTGTCACAGGTTGGTACAACCCTCTTAGCTCATCTTAAAAATAAATGATTAACTTTTTACTTGTACTCGCTTTTACATTTCACTACTTATGTACATTCTTTACTACATATTTCATGTTCATCCAGTCTCAAACTTAATTGAAGTGACTAATTTGATTTTTTTCCTTTCCTTTGACCTGTAGGTGATATTTGTGTCCATGAAACAATCAGACGCTTTGGAAACAATAGAAGTGGTACAGTATGCAAAGCAGTGCACAATTATTTTACTTTAACTGAGTGATTAAAATTAGTACACAAAAGATGAAGCATCAAAAATAAATTGGTAATTCAAACAGAAATGAATGTACATAAATGACCAAATGGCCAAAAGAATATAGCCAGCCAGATATCACGCCAATTCATGAAACCATGCAAATATATACATTGGTATTCAGATTTTTTGTGTGTTGTGTAAAAGCCAGCTTTAATTTCTTTGTCATATTGTTGTAACAGGAATACATGTTGATTCCATGGAGAGCTCTGACTACTATAACATGAATCCAGATTCAACTGCAGGTACAAATATTAACAGCTATGTAGCTTCTGGGTCATTTCATATCATTGTCATTAAGTACACTAAAGGTAGATATAACTGTAGGTCAGTAATTACAGTCAAAATAGGTGTCTAAAATCCTCAATTTTTTATTTATTTAAAATTAATCTGAGGAAACTGGAGGTTTCAGTGATTCTTTTTCGGTTGTATTTATTATGATTTCCAGGTTCATAAAGAGAAGTGCATCATCAGCTAAATAAGAGGCAATGGCGATGGCAATGACATGAAAAATAACATTCATGTTTAAGCAGCGTTGACAGCAACTGCTGCCATCCAAGCATCATTTGACAGCGGATCATGTGAAAGAATTACAATTATGTTATGTTGGATTTAATTTGCTGTTTTGAAACAGGATTTATTGACCATAGTAATATTTTAGACTATGTGAATTTACATAGGCTAGCCTATACCCTGAATTTAAATCACTAAAGTCAGCATAAAAAGTTCTCCTCCTTGGCTAAGTCACAAATAGAGATGCACTGTCATTTTAGCTTATGCTGCACCTCACACCTCTGAGCTCACAGTGTGTTTGGTTTCTTTAGTTGAACTATTTTGTCAGCGAGATTTTCAATGTGTCAGTATTAAACTGAAAAGTTTTTGCTGTGTTCTAACGCAAAAAAAGAACAGAAAAAATGTCACATCTTCTTGGAAATGTGTCTGCAACATCTTGGTATGGACTTCTGCTGTCGGCCCTGAAACAAGACTGCCGGACAAGTCAGGAGACCTCTTCGGCTCAGAGACCTACTACTTTCCAGGAGCCACCTGGCAGCTTGACTGCACCTCCCGCTGCGCCAGAGAGTCAGCTGGAGCATCTTGTCTCTGCCAGGGCTTTAAAACAAAAGGCTGAACAACAGGTTTTGCTGTTACAAAGAGTTGATGTTGAAAAAAATATATATTGATACTTATTTAGAGAATTTGTGTCCTACCGTTACTTATCTTCTTACCATTTTGTTTCACCATCAGATCACATACTTCACTATTACCAATAACATCAGGTTAATTTAATTACAATATCTGCAGTTCATCTGCGTGTTTGTTTCTTTACCTTATTTATCCTAATTTATTAAGCATTTAGCTACGAATAAATACCCTCATTCAATCAGTATGAAGTTGTCTGTATACACCTGTCAAGTCAATAATCAGACTGTTCAGCCATCAAATAACTCACTTTTGTAAATTTGGACATCTTGATCACATTAGATAATTTCCAACATTCTATTGTTTGCTTGTTAATAACTTGATATACAAAAAAAACAATTGCTGATTTCTATCTCTGGCTTTCTCACTGGAATAGAGAGGCTAAACTGGTAATACACCTGTGTCAATTCAATTCCCTTTATTACAACCCAATACCTCACAACAGAAAAAAAACACAATACAATATACTGTAAAATAGATAAAATATTTAAAAATAGATGATTTACAATTACACAGGCACCACATAAAGTGTAAACTATGACCTTCCACAAAGTGATTACAACTGAAATCTTGTACATATTTTCGTAAGATAACAAATGTATCCATCAGTAATACTAATCTCCACCTTGTCCAACTGGCAAACAGAGAATTCCTTATCATGGCCTGAAACGTAGACACATTTATGATGGTGAGCATGTAGCACTGTAATAAGGTCTGCATTCGTAATGTGATCTTACAGCATCATGGTAAGTGACTTAAAGTCTGGACATACTGCTCTTTTAAACCTAAATGGCAGCTGAAACTGCAGTTATGACGCATTGAGATGAGAATGCGTTGTTTATTCAGATGGGAAGACCGGATCAGCTGCAGGTTCACTCAAGTACAACAGAAGCCGTGTTTGCATCAACATTTTTTTATACGCATTTTAAAGTATCGCATTAGAAAAGGTTGATGGCAAAATTAAAAAATATATATATATTTTGCAAAAAAGTTTTTACGCTCCCATGAGGTGGTTCTTGCCTTTGTCGAAAAAGATTTAATGCTCTAAATGGGAGATGGAAACACGTTTGCCGAATAAGCCCTTATGTAGCAAATTTACAACTCACGTCTAATCAGCTGTTTCTGCTGTTGGCGTTGTGGTGTCCTGCAGCTCCTCAGCAGTGTCGACTTCCAGTGTAGTGTCGATGCAATCCAGACGTTTCCACACCATCCTTGTCCAGAGTCCATTCATATTGTCCTTGTTTGAGTATTTGAATCCCCATCTGTACATCCCCATATACTCTGCAAGAAAAGAAACACCAACCAGTACCGTATCACACCTTACCAGGGTGACATCCTCTTGCTCTAAGAGCCTATGATAGTCTCTAAGCCTTGGCATAGTCAATGTGTACTTTCCATAGTTCAGCAGATTCCTGAGACTATGATGGGTAAGAATTGTCACTGGGTAACCCATTGTAACAGATGATCCTTTGTCATACATTAAATAAACTCCCACCATTGCTCTGTAGCACAGTGGTAGCCCTAATTCTACTTCTGAATATGCAGTCGAATAATACTTGTTTTTTTGTATTATTCTTTACACTTGTTAAAGCACTTTGTCCTTTAGCTGAAATCATGATTTTGACGAATCGCAAATCTGCACTGAGATTTCCAATCCAAAATACTGCAGAGGACTCCATCTCTGTTGTCATCAATAGTTGGTGGACCATTTCTTTTGGCACTTCTATCAGACAGCCATCTGGTGTACATTTTATTGTGCAGTTCAATTACACAAAGCATCTCTTCCCAATAGAGCAATAGGTGTATGTTCTGATACCAATATGGGTATTGTAGTTTTCTGATTTTTATAGCAGAGCTCAATTGGTTCCGTGAGAGGAATCAGCTGCTTCACTCCCTCAAACCCCCTTGTCCGAATCAGTTGATTGGACATAGGAAGATGTGTAGTATCTTCAGGCCGAACACAGGTGAAAGCAGCTCCGCTATCCGCCATTACTTCCAATGGTCGGTTATTTACTTTCACCTCAATTGTTGGATCTCTTTCCGGCCCTGATGCTACCAGCTGACACCCCCCTTTCAGATTTTCTGGGCACCTCTAGAATCCTGGCTCCGGGCCCCTGTGAGGGTTCACCAGTCCTCCAAGCGACCTTGACTGGCCCCTGAATCCTCCTCTGAAATTTCCTCCTCTGAAATTTCCTCCTGAGGTATTGCACTCACGGGCAAAGTGACCAACCTGTCCACAATTGTAACACACTTCTGGAGACTGCTGAAAGTATGGATTAAATCCTCCTCTTCTTGAGCTTCCTCGTCCTCTTCCTCTCCAATTCTGCATCTGTCCATAAACTGGCTGTGGATATGAAACAATTGGAACCACTAGTGGTGGTTGGGGCAATTGCGGTTGTTCCTGGTTTGACTGAAGCTGTGGTGGTGATTGTTGCTTTGGTAAACACTGATCCTGCATAACCTAAGCCTGTTTCTTCTCCTTCTTCTTATTTTCCACCAGTTGTATTTGATTGAGTTTCCTGAGAGTCACTTGGTCCTGTTCTTTCTGATCATGTTCCTTTTTCCTATATAGATCCACTTGATGGGCTATATGATCTGTATAGACTCCTATTGCCATCCTTCCAAGTCCAACCACCTCTGCCAGTTTGCTCCTTACTGGTGGGGGCAGCCCCATCTGTAGTTTAGCTCGCAAAATTGGCCGCTCCATTTGAGTCGCCTCTGGATCATTTCCTGTAATATTTCTCCACACCTGATGAGCTCTCGACACATAGGCTCTCGGATTCTCTTCTTTTCCCAATGGATCAATCAAAATATTGTCAGGATGCACATTTGTGGGAAACGTGTCTTTCAGTGCTCTCCACAGTCGATTCCTACTTGCAGCGAACAACTCAGGATCATTTACAGCAGTCCCCACATATCGATTAAGTCCAGCTCTCTGAAAAATTTCTTCCATACCTGGAATCCCCAGGAGATGAGCAAAATTAGTGCCAAAGAACGTCACTCTTGTAGCATGTTTTGATCTAAAATTATCAATCAATAGATGTTATAAGCTATATTCTAGAGTAGCTAAATATTTTTAGTAAATGTAGTCAATTTACTTGATCAGTCTGGGACTTTTGTGTTGAGTTTTTCATGCTTGTCTGTGGTTACTTTCTGCCTTTGGGTGGCTACGATCACAGTAAAGTAGATCAGTGCTGAATTAGTGTGGTCTGTTCTTCTTCTGTACTGATTGGGTGACAACAGTTCAGATTTAGTGGCTGTAAAATCCACAAGGCGGAGCTCATTATCATTTTACAAAACGCCGTTTTGTACGCCGTTCGTTTAGTTAACAAAACGGCGTGTCAAAATAAAACGGCGTTTTAAGCGGCGTTTATATACACAAAACACCGTTTTAAACGCCGTTTTTGTTGGCAAAACATGCTACAAGAGTGAAGTTTTTTGGCTCTAATGGCTTGCCATACAACTGCACTTCGGCACGCGGCAAGCAATTCCCTGGCAGAGAAAGCGACCGGCCGACGGCTTTAAGCCGTCCTAACCAAGAACGCACGTAACTCCGCCAGCGTGAGGTCGCCGACCAGCAACTCGGCTGGGAGAAACTACAAGCAGTAAGACCAAACCAAGGCATTCTGTGATCAGTGGGGTCCAATAGTTTGTTAATCCAGTATCTTTAATCCTTAAAACTCCTAGACAATTTTAACTGAGTTATCATCTAATTACTACTAGAGTGCACTAGCTGCCTGTAGGAATAAAATTCTCCCCACAATAGACCTCCACATTCTCATTGTTTAGCCATTGTTTATTTCTTTGATGTGTATTTACCCGCATTTATATTCACCCTTAGTTAGTTAATAAATTTCACCGTAATCACAGGAATTGTGTGTGTATTGTCTAACTCCAAGTCCCTGTCACGAGAATTTTCCACTTCCATATGATAATGACTGATTGATTTAAGATAATTGAGCGATTATTAACTAACTGATCACTAGTGAATAACTGTGTAATTATTAAAATGCTACCCAGAGGTCCGGAGACTCTGGGTGAATTATATCTCTGGTGGTGCCCCGTGAAACGAGAGCTTTATGAATTAATATTCTCTAAATATTAAAATTCATATTTGTATTAATCCTCATACGTCAAAATCATAAGTAGACATGCTACAATACTGTCTGTGTATTTTTGGTACACACATTTTTTGTGTATGTGTAGTAGTAAGTGTGCCATGTACCTTCTGAAAACATTCAATGTTCAAATGCAAGCAAATGTAGTTTATATCAACTAGATCTATTTGATTTGTCTGGAAAATGTTTTTAAATGCCTCCTAACTGTTCATGGGGGGAGGTTATATTATAAATTAATAAATGTAAATAAAATGAATGTATTTACATATATGGAGAACTGATTTTTTTTCACAAAGTGTGAAAAAACACATGAATATATTCTATGAAACATATTTAAGCTTATCTACATATATGTGACATACTAAAAAAGAAGGATAAATTTAATATTTGAATATATGTTTAAAAATAGATTTACATATATATATATTAACATATTCCAGGAATTGAAACATACATAGATATTACACATTACTGTATTTGCATAGATAAGGAACTACACTTATTTACATATAAGTGCAATTAATATCTGTAAATATTTCCAACAAAAATAAATTTAATATATTTGTTGAATATATTTCAAAATATATTTATATATATAAATTTATTTTATTCAATTTAGATTTAAAACATTTAAATATATGTAAATGTAATTATTTGGAATATGTTCCAAACTATGTACTGTAACTTGATGCCACAGATTGGTTGGTGAAGTGGATGAACAAGAGGAAGGTGCGCTCTTTTCATACTCATTTCAACGGCCACAGCCTCTGAGTTGGTGCTCGTCAAACATCTCCTATCTGAGAAGCTGCATGTTTTGAAGTAACTACAGCTTCAATTGCACAAAAATTGCAGGATGACAACCTGTTAAACACGTTCTATTATCTCACCTTCACAATTTTCGTTGATGGCAAATAGTTTGTTTCAATGCCCACAGATGGACCTGCATTTTCTTTTTTTTGTATTTAGATCGCTTCTAGTTTGTTTCTCAGGACACATAGCCTACTATATTTGGTGCTAAAGATTAATTACAATAGAGCGTTTGATTATCCTGGGACAACCTGCAGTATTTCTACTTACGGTGTGTTTTTATTTGTATTTTATGATACTAAACTTTTTAGTTTGAACCCCAGTTGTCTCCGCCTTTCTGTGTGGAGTTCGCATGTTCTCCCCGTGTCTGCGTGGGTTTTCTCCGGGTGCACTCCCCCACTATCAAAATCGTGTTAGGTAGGTTCTCCAGTCAGTGCACTGTGCAAAAGTCACTGCATTTCAATCTGGTGTTGGTCCCTGGGCGCTGTACAGTTGCTGCCCACTGCTCCCTTCAGGGAAGGGTTCAATACAGAGGATGAATTTCACTATGTTTCACATGTATGTGTATGTGACAAGTACATTTACAGATTTACAGAACCAAAATGTAATCCTAACTGTAAATAGAAAAAGCTTTTTTAGCTCCAGCTCCTGCTTTTAAACACATACAGTATGTTACATTTCTGACTAGAATGCTAAATGCACTTTACAACATAAACAGTGTGATGAGGGCTGTGACAGTTTTAAAACAAATTCCTGTGTGCCAACATTTGAAAGATTTATATTTACTCCCTCAGTCACAGCCACACGTACTGTTGAGAATAATTGTACAACATAACAGCCAAAATTGTTATCATTAATTGCATTGTCATCATTTAAAGTGTTATTTTATAGTGTAAAGTTAAGATCACAATGTTGAAACTCTATAGCTCTGAGTGTGTGTGGTCCTCTCTGTGTCTAACTGCCTGGAGGCAGTAGCGTGTGTGTGTGTGTGTGTGTGTGTGTGTGTGTGTGTGTGTGTGTGCAAGCAGGCACGTGTGCTCTGGGAGCAGAGTGAATGAGCACAGCAAGGCATCATCAAAAACACCAGCAAAGTTAAAATGTAGAAGCAGAATTAGTGAAAACTGTGTTACAAAACATACATAAATATAGTATTTGTACTATTAGTATTAGTACTTATTCCACAAAGTGAGGTTTTTGGTCAAAGTAGCACGATCAGGAGAGGACAGGGCATCATTTTTGATAATTTTAGTATCCTTAATTAGTAGTAATCATTTATCACTCTTAATTCATCATTTGTAATCAATCATTTTATTATCTTTAATCAGTATTAATAAGTAATCATTCTTAATTCATCATTTTTAATCATTTTATTGTCCTTAATTAGCATTAATCATTATTAGGCAGTTTATAATTATCCTTAACTTACTTCTTAATCTTTGAACATTACCAAGATGTGTCTTATTTTGTACTTAGAAGTGCTGTAATCATGAATGCAGTAACAAGCTCACTGTGGGAGCATTGACAGTAGGCACTGAGACTATGCATACCTTATTCAACTGTTATCTAGATTTATGACAGCAGGGGAGGCTGCAGGCATTCAAAATCTGCTGTGACAAGTGCATGCTTTGGTCTACTGATATCCACTGTTGTTATGATAACATGATGAACTGCCGAGGTGTCAGTCTGCTGATATTAAGACTACATGCTTAATTACTGATCAAGGGGTTGTTTGTCAACTTCCAACCTCTGATGCTTATAGCCTGTGTGAGCTTTGAATGAACTAGCTGAAGGAATTCTTGCTTAACGTTTTCACGACAGATAGCGGTTTGCATTTTCGCGAAAGCGATTCCACGCAGGTCTATTTAAAGTAGCCAGCTATTTAAAAACGATAAAATATTCTTATATTTTAGGGGGGCTGAAGCCACCCTAACATGGTCCTAAGCCCCCCAAATAATAAGAAGAGAAATAATCATTAGACTTAGATCTATTTTTCTTTTTCCTTTTTTCATAGTGCAGATGTGTACTCAACAAAGAAAAGCAAGAATAATGATACAATAGAATAATACAAATATAATTTGTATTTATTGGCTCATAATAATCCTTCTGGTTGTTTCCTCTGCTTCATAATTTAAATCCCTTATGTCGTCAGGCTCTAGGACCCTGGAGGAGGCTGCCTTTCATCACTGCTTTGCTGAGCTGCAGAGCAACATTACTACATACAGACACACACACACACACACACACACACACACAGTAGGGGTGTAACAGTACACAAAATCTCGGTTCGGTATGTACCTGGGTTACAGTTCGGTTTATTTTCGGTACAGTAAGGGAAAAAAACATTAAACTGCTGCTGGTTTATTATGAGCTTTTGAAAACATCCAAATCAGTTTGAAATTTTTAAAACAAACTAGTATATATATATATATATATATATATATATATATATATATATATATATATATATATATAGTTTATATATATATATAAATCTTGGAGAAGGACGCACCCACTTTTTTTGTGCTTCCAAACCCCATGTAACATTACAGAACTTCAACAGAGGAGAAATGGAAGAACATAGTTTTTTTTGTTGCTTTTTATTTGTTGACATCGTGGCTTCTTCACTGGTTGTTGACATAAGTGTAGTTCTAATACAGTAACAAAAGATATGAGTGCAAAGATTTCGCAAGTGTAAGTTACGGATACCCTGGGCCCCCCCCCGTCTTTTAATCCTAGACACGTATTACAAATTGCCAACAAATAAAGTGCATGGGCACTTATCGGCTGCTCAATAACATTTTCCTCAGTGGAGGACTGTTGATAAAAATTTACTTAGATAATATTATTGATGTAAAGTGGTTCTGCATTTTAACAAGAGATTAACCAGTTTGTTTGGTTTGGTTAGCCAGTTTGTACATAACACAACTCTTCTTCTAGTTTTGTCTAGACTTGTAAACATTAAATATACTGTCTGAGAGGAGAACAAAAAATACAAACTTATTCTCTGCACACACACAGTGTTACCTGCACTTTGAAACGCTGTGTCTCAGAAAAAATATAGAGAGTGTACACACTTAAAACATTAGGAGATCTGATAACCAGAACCTGTATTTTAGCTGTGTGAAGAAGCAGCCACCTGATATGTTGAACAATGTGTCCTACTCCACGAAACAAAATGACAAAATAAGTTGTTTGTTGTGTCACCTTTGAATATCCATATGTGTTAGAAAAATGATTCATATGTTGACGGTTCTTTGGTTTAGTTAACAATCAAGTGTAGTTAGTTAAACTGGGGAAAGATCAGAGTAAGAGTTTGGAAGAAACTACTTGGTTAAGGTGTTTACTTTGTTCTGTATCTGTAGATATATTATTTATTAAGCTGAATTTGACACCATGAACCTTGTATTTAAACACAAATGTAAGTGAACATGCTATTATTAGCAAACTAGGAAATGTGTAAAATTTACATAGATAATACAAATAATCACAATAAAACATTGCAGAATTTACAGTAACAATGTGAACAGTTACTGAGCCATTTAGACGTCTAGTACTTTGGATCACACTTGTACAAATATACTGAACACCCGAAGCCAAACACCCATTCATTGTCAAATAAATGGACTTTAACTGGAAAACTGTTTTGCTTTAATCAAAAGATAAATAAACTTTAAATGAGTCAATTGTTTACAATGTTTTTGAGTATGAATACAAGAAATGAAAATAAATGTAATACAACTTTTGACAATGCAAAAATATGTATATTCAAAGCAGAAAACATGATTTAAATTTATTCTGCTTGTTAGTGGATGTTTTGGAACGAGACCTTTCTTTCTGTTTGTTGGACAGTCAACAGGGAAGTGTGCTTTTGTTTCCTCAAGATGTAAATTTACATTATGTAAATTATGTTCTGGCCATCAGTAGATCCTGTCCTGACTATGAAAGACAGCTTAGACTTGTGTTTTTCATTATTCAAATGACATTAGGGGGCTACAAGAGAGCACCTCCCTGGTCAATATTGGACAGTTGTCTTCATCAGCACAGGAGGAGAGACACCAGAGTGAAGCTGCTGCGAGGACTCAGAAGATGTGAGTTATGATGCTGTTGTTTAATTTTAATATATCGTTTATTGTTTGTGCAGAGGTGGAAGCACAATATTGTATCTCTGCAGTAGATTTCACAGTTTTATAATAACATGATTTCTTAAAAACCTTAATTGTGTGCAATGTTCAGTATTTTTAACAAAAGGTGGACACAGTAACAGGACAAGACAAATAAATACAATAATCCTTCAATAGCTGTGCGCCCACAGCTTTGTGAGTCTACAGGACTTTTTCTTGCCCTGGATTTTACCTCTCAGGTTCAGGTTTTTGGGGCTTTTTGGTGGAGCACTGCTCAGGTCTGGAAAAACATTACCTACTGTCTCCAGCATGCTTTGAAAATAAATGAAATAATGTGAAAATTAATAAATAGATATCTGTATTTTTTTATTAGGTGATGTGTTATTCTAAAATAAATATGCAAAAATTCAATTAAACCTAGACTCAAAACAAAAGACACTCGATTTTTTAAATTCTATTTTTTGTGAGTTTTGTGGTGTAGACACTAGAAACTAATTCTAATTATTTCGTTAGGCTTATATAAGGTATAATGAACAATTAAATTATGTGTTATTCTATTGGGGGTTTATTTATTGTCGCACCCTCTCCTGATACATAATGCCTTTAATAGTAGCAGTATCTTATAAGGTTGACGGAAAATAACAGAAATTATGGCAGTACCTGTAAAATCAGAACATTAAATGTCTCCAGACAGAAACAAAATATGCCAGAATTGTTGTATTGCCTTATATTGTACCGGTGTTTTTGTTATTGGCCCAGCCCGATGTGTTATATTATTTATATTTTGCTGAAAGACATTTTCATGGGCTACAAAAAGATATTTCACAGTTAACCACTGTTTGTACTGATATTAATAGGTCTTAGACAATAATAGGTCTTCACACTCCCAACCTGCCAGCCCTCATTAATCCTGCCCTGCTCGCAGAGAAACTACCATAGTACAAAATCCCAGCCACCCTCTCAACTCATGCTTCACCCTTCTCCCACCTGGCCGTAGATACAGACAGCTGCTCTACAAAAAGGCACGCTTTTGAAAAAGTTTTGTACTGCACTGACAAGTTAATGATGTTTACATTATTTGCATATGTGTACTATGGGTATTTTGTGTGTCGTA
Organism: Micropterus salmoides; assembly: GCF_014851395.1. Taxonomy (NCBI): domain Eukaryota; kingdom Metazoa; phylum Chordata; class Actinopteri; order Centrarchiformes; family Centrarchidae; genus Micropterus; species Micropterus salmoides. Next base: position 31,537,410 of record NW_024041150.1, read on the forward strand.
TTCATGTTGAAGGTGCTCTTTGTACAGACTGTGAAAACAACTTTCCTCCACTGAGGACAATAATGAATGAATCTGAATCTGAACTCAGTTTGCATAGTTGCCTCTATTCTGCTTCCTTATCAAACTGCTGTTCAGAGACAAAGGATTTATCCATCCATCCATCATCAACCGCTTATCCTGCATACAGGGTCGCGGGAGGCTGGAGCCAATCCCAGCTAACACCAGGCGAATGGACAGGTTGCCAAAGGATTTATTTATTTGAAAATAATGAATTCTAAAGTAGTGTATTGCGCAATTTTAATTTAAATGTACTGCTATATACACAAAAGTGTAATAACATGTGACAATAACACTTTAATCAAATAATGTGCATTTTACCAGCAGTATTCCCTTCACACAGTAGCAATAAAATATTTCTTGTAAATCTCAACTTAAACATTTATGTAATCAAATCAAATATTAAACCAAAGCTTTTCCACTGCCAGGTCATTACCTTTTATCTACCTTGTCAAAACAAGTTACCATCAGAGTCCAGTTTTCATGTTTTTTTTTCTGAACAGGTATCAGCATCAGGTATCTTTTATCAGGGAGCAGCAGAAACAGTCTGTTCTGTGACCGATGGTTTGACTGTATGTGTATTCAGACCCAGTGAGCAACGGACTTTCAAACTAATAATAATAAAATAATAACACGTTAACATGCCCAGCCCTAATTTTATCTGGACATACAGTTAAGTGTTCACATGTATTTTCTTTAAACTGACCCAATTTGGTAAAGTCATTGTGTTTGGTTCTCTGCACACTAAAATATCAGTTTCCTCTAACAGAGCAAAGATGCAGTGGAGTCTGTTTCTGCTCATTCTGATGGGTAAGTGGATCATATACCATTTATTTAGCTAAACATTATTTGACCAACCTAATATGCATTCGTTTAACATTTGAACAGCTCACTCTTTCATCAAATTAAAAGTAAAATCACAAAACTGGACCCTGAAGCAGACACAGACACGGAGGGAGAGGTTTAAGTGAGAAGGTTCTCTGAATTAGTATCGTCCAAGACCGAGTCACTGAACCACAGAGACAATCTGGTGACAAGTGGCAGGAGTATTTGACCTGAGGGTTGATGAGCTGATTGAAGTCAGATGTGGAGTTGAACCAGGTGTCTGGAGAGGTTAGCCGTGCCTACAACACATGCAAACACACATATACAAGGGGGAAGAGGCAGGGGGCAGGGAAAAGCTGGATAAACGTCCAGAGTTGTGACAGTAAGTAGTAGGTGTGAATCAGGATTTTGATTTTTTGCTGTCAGCTCAGTCACTACAGTATGTCCTTTGTTTTTAGGTCAGTGGTCCTTCTTCGCATGTCATCTCTATGAGTATCACTTTGTTGGAGAGAAGAAGACCTGGGATGAAGCCCAGAAGTATTGCAGAGAGAATTATATTGACCTGGCCACAGTGTCTAACATGACAGACATGAAGAGACTCAGTGACACTACAGTGCAGCAAGGAGAAGCCTGGATTGGGCTGTACAACCAAACACAATCCAACAGGACGTGGCACTGGTCTATGCCAGGAGTGGAGTTCAAAGAAAGCGAGACAAATTGGAACTCGGGAGAACCGAATGATATTGGAGGAGTAGAGAACTGTGTGTTATTACAGAAGAATAGCAATTGGAGAGATGGGTCTTGTGGACATGAGAGTTATTTCATCTGTTATGATGGTGAGAATATGTGTTATCCCTACTGTCTAAATTTAATATTTGATCATATAACATTATCTTCAGATGTGATATATCTCATCTCTTCATTTACTTACAACAATAAGAGTGGCTCTGAGAAGCTGTAGGCACTACAGTGCTATGGGCTACACGCTAAAGTCAGCACGCTGACTACATGCTGATAATAAGCAGATATAATGTTCACCATGTTTACCATCTAAGTTTAGCATGTTAGATTTAATAATTAGCATTAAACACAAAGCACAGCTTAGGATGAAAGGAATGTCATTAGTTTTACATGTTTTTAGTCGTAAACCAAAATACTGAACTGATGAAAAAAAGTTGAGCTGATGATGGAGCAAGATGAAGAGTCAGAGGATCATGAAAGTTATTGCAATATATCCTGTGATGACCATAAATGCCTGCACAAAATTTCAAGGCCATCCATTTCATTGTTTTTGAGATATTTCAGTCTCAACCAACATTACCATCCACGGAGCCATGACGCTACTAGCATGGCAAATATGTATTTGCTCAAAAGACGTACATGTACACTATAAGGTCATGCAAGTTTGCCTGTTTACTCCACAGAAAATAATGCAACAGACAAATACCATCTGATTAAAGAAATGAAGAAGTGGCCAGCGGCTCAAGAATACTGTAGGGAGCGTTACACAGACCTGGTCAGTGGACTAAAGCAGTTTCAAGACATGTCACAAAAACTCGCTGTAGACATCCAGTCTGTAAACAAAGATATGTGGGTGTGGATCGGCCTGTTCAGAGACTCCTGGACGTGGTCAGATGGGAGCAGTTTCTCTTTCAGAAACTGGGATCTGAATCAGCCAGATAATAAATGTGCCATGACTGAGTTAAATGGATCTGGAAAATGGAGCTCTGATGACTGCATTGAAACAAAACCCTTCTTCTGCTATGACGGTGAGTTTTGCAAACGTCTGTCTCAACTGTTTTCTCTTATAGGAGCTGAACTGGAATCAGTTGGAAAATCCGTCTGAATCTACAGTATTTATACTTTATTTTAATTTTGTTGAAACACAGTCTTTTTCATCTGGACTGTGTCCAGGATGATGTACACAAGCTACATCTGTTTATTTTTTTTACTTTCTTTTAAAAGTATGGTTAATTGATCATTTTATTTATTATTGAGCATGACATGGCTTCCTTTAAAATAAAATGTCACTTACTTAAGAAGTTCTTAACATATTTAAAGATATTTGTCATTAGCCCCAAACACACAAGCAGTCACTTAAACCTGAAACATTTTATTTCAGTATTGAAGATCCATATTGGATCCCAGTGTTCCCAACAACTAACTGAACAAAGCTGCTGGTATGATCCTGTGTTTGTCTCAGTTTCTTCCATGACAGATAAAGTGATCCTGATCAAAGAAAGTAAGACCTGGGAGGAGGCCTCATATTACTGCAGAGAGAACTACAGTGACCTGGTCTCCATCACTAACCGTCACCAGCAGAGATGGGTCCAAGAGAGAGCCAAGAACGCCTCAACTGATTTCGTCTGGCTGGGACTGCGCTACACCTGCACTCTGGATTTCTGGTTCTGGGTCAGCAATGATGTTGTCAGCTATACAAACTGGGCACAGGGGGAAAAGACTGATGACTGTGGCATGTCTGGAGCCATGGACAGAGGAGGACAACATCAGTGGTTCAAAAAGCCGGATAATAACAAGTTTAATTTCATCTGTTCTAAGTGTTGAAACCCACTCTGCTCACTGGTGTCAGATGTTTTATTCATTCACTCACTTGGTGATGTAATACTTTTGGATAAGTTTGCACTATATATATCTTCTTTGGGTTTATTGAAAGGCTTTCTGGGAAAAGTGGCCACACTGTATTTAGTTGCACAGTACCACAAGATTACTGAGGATGTGGCCAATAACAAGTTTTTCTGTCTCCTTTTTCTGAATCACTGAATGATCACTAGATGCCAGATCACAGTGACTGTTTGTTATTCTCTGAGGTTGTTGTGATATTTTCTTTCTCTTAAAGTGTGGATGTTTTATTAATCTTTTTTAATTCAAAATGTGTACACTCAAAAAACTAATTATCCCTAAAACATTGACTTTAAGTATTTTAATTACATGTACATTTTTCATCTAATATTATTACGTAAGTTCAATGTAAAAGGTGACATGTAATGCAATGTTTTTCTATCATGTTAAGTCAGTTTGAATAAATGACAGATTTGATTAAATTAATATAAACCTATAAATAAGCATTATGTCTTTATTCAATTACTACATATGAGGTTTAAGGGAATTTCTACATAAATCTTACGTGTTTATTCAAGTACTAAATATAAAGTTTAGGGAAACTTCTACATAAACATTATGTTCATATATGTATTATATGTACATAATGCATTTCAAATTAGTTATTATATTTCCTGTAATAAATCACAAAGCAACACATTCAAGAACTATAAATGGAAAATTTTATTGACAGATTTCAAAAAAATCGTCTAATGGCAAAGTGCACAAGGTTTTCCAGTAAACCTGACGGTAGTATAAAGGCTAAAGAAATTAAAAATTAAAGGTTTTCCACCAGAATAAGTATTTCTACTGTATTCAGTAACTTAAAATTAATTTTAAAATAATCTTTTAAAAAATTGTTTGCCATTCAAAGAGCCTTTTTTCAATACAATACTCAAAGCGTTTAAAATATGAGTATCCAATATCAGTTTGAACAATTCCAACATCAACAGTTACATAAAAACAAAAAATTCCCCAAGCACAGCAACAACAATGAGCAAGCCAAGCTCAACTATCCAGCACTGTTCTTGTGAGCTCACTGACGCATCTTAATCTTTAATATTTGCACCTTTGGGGACAATTTGTTGCCATCCAAGTTCATCAAAACCTTCTGGAAGATACTTCAGGTTGAGTGTGTAGATCAGGCCAAAAAGCATGGCACAACCAAAGGAAATACAGGTGCTGGTCATATAATTAGAATATCATCAAAAAGTTGATTTATTTCAGTAATTCCATTCAAAAAGTGAAACTTGTATAATGTATACATTCATTCCACTCAGACTGATATATTTCAAGTGTTCATTCTTTTTAATTTTGATGATTATATCTGACAACTAATGAAAATCCCAAAATCAGAATCTCAGAAAATTAGAATATTGTGGAAAGGTTCAATATTGAAGACACCTGGTGTCACACTCTAATCAGCTAATTAACTCAAAACACCTGCAAAGGCCTTTAAATGGTCTCTCAGTCTAGTTCTGTAGGCTACACAATCATGGGGAAGACTGCTGACTTGACAGCTGTCCAAAAGACGAAAAACACTTATAGCACAAGGAGGGCAAGACACAAAAAGGTCATTTGCTAAAGAGGCTGGCTGTTCACAGAGCTCTGTGTCCAAGCACATTACTAGAGAGGCGAAGGGAAGGAAAAGATGTGGTAGAAAAAAAATGCACAAGCAATAGGGATAACCCCACCCTGGAGAAGATTGTGAAACAAAACCCATTCAAAAATGTGGGGGAGATTCACAAAGAGTGGACTGCAGCTGGAGTCAGTGCTTCAAGAACCACCAAGCACAGACGTGTGCAAGACACGGGTTTCAGCTGTCTCATTCTCAGCTGTCTCACCCCAAACCAACAAGTTGTCAGTCTGGCAGTAGATGTACAGTGTGGGTCACAGTGTGTCCGTTAATAGAAGTCTGTCTGTCTTTTTCCACAGACGGCGTACTGCCGTACCTGTGATGTTTTTTTTTACAGCAAGCCGGAGTTCCAGAGAGGTATCAACAAGTGTGAAGTCCGCTCTGCCCCCTCCATCTGCACGATACTGCTGCGGTTGAGCGGCTAACTAAGCGGCGCTAACTACAAACAGCCACAGCAAAACTAGCAAAAACTGACTTCACACAAATCCATTCACAAGCTCCTTCACCCATAGTCAAACACACACGGCTGCTTATTTACTAGTGAATCACATCAAAACCTCGTGCTAACGGCTGAAGCTAACAAAGCATTGCACATACACTTGCATTTACCAAAAACTATGTCTTTGTAAAACATATAACACGTTTAAATTGACGTACTTCTAAAATGACACATTGCTACACAGTGAAACAACAAATGAAAAACGACTGAACTTATAAAACTTTAACGTTCCCGCTCACTCAAAAGAATACAGGGCAATGAGCAGATTATGCACATGTGCAACAGAAGGACATGCATGCAGCCTGCTTTTGGAGCTAGTAAAGTTTATTCGATTAGTTTACTTTCAGTTTATATTAAGCATATTTATGGTGTGTTTAATTATTTTAACTACATACGCTTTTGATATTATGTATTTTAGTTACATTTTACATAAAATATCACTTCATATTTATGATGGCCAAAAATCATTCTAAAAGTTTACTCTGTTTACATTCAGTTTATATTAAGCATATTTATGGTGTGTTTAATTATTTTAACTA